>NW_024884778.1:103503-178614 GCF_019232065.1 Centrocercus urophasianus | reverse complement strand
GAGCGACGGCGGCGCCGCCCGCAGGTCACCCACCGCCGAGCGAGGCGCCCCCGCCGCACTGCCGATGGCCGCTCCATCCCCGCGCGCCGCCGCCGCAACGTTCGCCCGGGCCGCGCGACGTCAGCGCGCAGCGCCGTCGCCGTTGGAGGCGTAGCGACGCGCGAGGCCCCGCCCACATCGACCCCGCCCCCAGATGCCGCGTGAGTCACGTGCTTTGTCACGAGCCTCCTGGAGAGGCCCCGCGCTGAGAGCCGGGAGCGCGCGGCACCGCCGAACCGAACCGAACCGCAGCGCCGCGTCTGCTGCCGCGGATCTCCCCGTGCTGCCGCGCTGTGAGCACCGATTCCGCCCGGTATGATTCCGTTCTACAGAGAAGCTGGAGGGCTTTCTCTTGTGAGCTGCAATGTGATGGTGATGGAAGTAACAACAGAAAGTGCCCTGATAAAACAGCCACTGCTGGAAGCAATTTAGAAGGGTAAAAATTAAGCCTCGTTTTCCTCAGAAGTCAGTTGGAATAATTTCCCTTTAAAATCAATGGAGTCATTTTAATTAAAATACTAAATCACAAAACGCAAGCAGGAATTTAGGGCCAAGAATCAGCAGGCAGTAAAGTGCTTCAATGGAAATCTTTCAGGCTAAATACCAGAAGTCTGGGAATGGTAACAGAGCTTTGCTTTGAATTTCTGCAGGAATGGCGCCTGACTTGGAGTCACTGATGACTACATTGATGTATGGGCAACTCACAAAACCCCAGAAACTGCTGCAGACAGTGCCATGCCACACCACATCACAGCATTGCTGCGACAACTGCTGATGTTTCAGCCAAGCTCCACGTAGCACAAACATTCCTGCACTTCAAGCTGGGCTGGGCACCGCATCTCAAACCCACCAGCGTACACATGGCATCTGCAGGCTATGGGGAGGATGAAGTGCACCCGGCTGCAAAGAAGCATGCTGCAAAATATGAAGTGCTTACTGCATTGCAATGAGATTACTGCCCTGTGCTGGAAGTAAACAGACTTTCAATAAACCACTAAGCCACCTTCAGCTGCAGAATGACTCCTAGTGGCTCACACAGCAGAGCACAGTTTCCCAAGGCATGGGAGAAAACAACCCTTTCATTGCCAGACAGCCTCTTGGCTCTCTTCTTCTTGCGTTAAAGTAGCAGGAAAGGACAGTGATGCTTCAAACGGCTACAACAGCTTGGAATGTTTTTAAAGGGTACAACCCATCCAATTTCAGCACACCGAAACGCTTCCGGCCGAGATACATCGGAGCTATAATGTATCTCCAGTTGGGTATTGGAGGGCCAGTAATTTGACCTTCTGGCTCCTGTGAATAAACTGTTACAACTGTGCTCTTGTGCAGGAATACTAGAGAGTCTTCAATGAAATTACAGCTTGTTACACCTTGAAAGGAGTATTTTACTCTCCAGATAAGAGTGCAATGCAATAATACAATGAAAAACAATGCGCTTTCATTTGCAAAGCACTCTGTCCATTGTAAATCCAGCCTAGGAAGTTAATAAAACAAAAGCAATTAATACTTACAGTAATAAAAGTGCAACCTTTTCCATCTGGCATTTTCAAACAAGTTAGCCTCAAATCAATGCTACAGACACAGATAAACAAGACCAACCCTGCCTGCAGGTTAGATGCTTTACTAGAATATGTGCTATTGAGCTGAAAGACTTCTTCTCAAACACTGAAGCCTACAGCCTGTGAATGTGCAAAATATCACCCACTTGTCTTTCACTACAGAGTCAGGAAGGACAGCAGATAACCAGCTAAGGATCTAAGTAAAGTCATTTGGTGTTTCTTTTTTCCATTAGAGGATGTTGACAAAGCGAAGAGTTACTGCACTAATTTATCTGCTGGTGTGTCTCTTTGGTTTCAGTAGAATTAAAACCACAGATGAAGGGACCACTAGATTAAAACCACTGTGGGCCCCACAGAATGAGAAGGAGAGTTCACTTCTGCATGGCCATATTCATTTCCAGAGCACTAGGCATGAGGAAAACGAGTAGAGGAAGGAACCGTCTTCCTAATATGTGTACGCACATGCTCTTTTGTCAGCCCTGGCAGAGCCCTAGTAAACTTTGTTAGGCTACAGTCTTCACAGATAGTTTCTTGAATGGCTCAACTTCATTTTCTAGATAGTGGTGAGATGCAACAATATAATGAAGAGCAATTGACTGATTTTCAAATGGTTTTGCCTCCTGTAAGTAAGCAGGACCTATACTAAAGTTCCAAATTTGAAGTTACATCACTAGTATCAACAATTAGAAATACAGATCCACTCTCTGAGGCTCTTCAAACAACGTAGCTATTGCAAGTGAAGCCACCAGCATTACTAACTTACTGATGCTGGAAGAGCAAACTTACAAACTAATGAGCAGTTAAGGAAAAGAAAGTCCTTTTTCTGCCTAAGAAGGCCCTGTCGGGGCCATCTCTGGATTCACTAGCTAGGAAAGCAAATGCCAGAGTCCAACAGATATTGACAAGCAAATAGAGACCAGAAACATGTGAATGAGAAGTTCACAAGCCAAAGATGACTGGCAAATATCCCAAGTCACTTTCACATGTATTGCTGAGGCAGCATATAACAGGATCGGCACATTTCAAGGAACAGGGAAGGAAGGGGAGCAGCAAAACACATCTAGTAGAAGGTAATGGTTCCAGAGTATGTAGATAGTATTAAGGAGGCACTGATGAGAAAAAGCTGACACGATAGTTTAATAAGGAAGGGATGGTCTGAAGGGATTAACACTCAGTCATAAAAAGCAATGAAGAAGATGAACATGGGGCCTAGAATGCACAGCTTTTGCCCACTTCCAGGGAACACGTTCCTTACAGTAGTCCCGATAACTAAAAGCCGAGGGGATTTGTGAAGTTGGACCACATTTTTGTGCCCAGTTTTGGGCACTCCAGGACAAAAAAGAGTCCATTGAAGGGCCACAATGATGATTAAGGGACTGGAGCATCCATAGTTTGAGCAAAGGCTAAGAGAGCCTAGTCAAAGTGCACGGATTCACTATTAACTGAACGGCGTGACTGCAGCCAGCGGCGGGGGAGAATTTCCTGCGTTTCCAGGCACGGGCAGCTAGCAGCCTTGAAAACAGGGCCCAGTCCAGCACACCCTCAGCATCACAGCTCCCACAGGAACGCCGCAGGCCCAAAGCACATCTGACTGCACCTCGCCCTGCATCCATACGTGCTGCTGGAGCACGTGCTGGTGGGCCCCAGCGCTCCTCAGAGAACCAGGATAAAACCCCGAGCTTTTTACTTCCCCTTGGAGAACAAAGAGCTGCTGCAGGATGAGCACAAGCGGCTCCCGGTACATTCTTTGAAAAATTCTTTTGCTTTATTTTATCCAGCAGTGCCGCCTCCTGTTCCCGGCCCCTCGCTGCACGATGCCGCCACGGCCCCGCCCCGCCGCGTCGCGGGAGGAATTCCGTGAGCTCCTGAAGTCTCAACGAACCACAAAGGCCCTTCGGTATTTCAGGCCCCGCAATTCGCCCCCACCACAGGCGGTAACGGCCACGCAGCACACGGTGCGTGACCCACAGCCGCCTTCCGCGGCACGAGTCCGGGAAGCGCTCGGTGCTCGAAACGGGAGGGCACCGCGCACCCCGCGTTACCTCGAGTAAGGGGGGACGAGGGGCGCTGCGGGGCGGAGCAGCCATTTCATCCCACTTGGAGGAGCGCGTGTCCTCTCCAGGCGGCCGCCAGGGGGCAGCAGCACCCCGGAGCCGGCAGGGCCCGGGGCGCGGAACGGACTCGCAGCGGGCATCGATCCGTCACGGCGGCAGACGTCAAAGGCAGATGCAGATATTTCTTAGACTCCGAATGTGTAAACGTGCTAAAAGGACTCAAGCTGATGGAAGGGATCAGCAGTTATCTATCTAAACTTTCACACAGACACGGTTATATTAGATCTAATATATACTAATTTACAGCAAATGTTGCTTTCCCTGTTACCATGCCTGGACAAAAGATGGGATTTGTATTACCATGTTAGTAGGAAAAGAAAATCAGGAAAACACAACTCCTGACAAAATGAAGAAGTCCCGAACAAAACACACACCCTTGTTCCACAGCTTTAGAATTACTGAGCTTTGTGACTAACCAAAGCTAATAGTCTCACCATAGACAGGCTTGGAAGTAAGGTTAGCGGATGTTTGGCACTGTAAGGTCAGTTAGTGAGAGCGCAGCGCTCTGCTCTGCAAACGCAGCTTCAAGTCAGCCCTGCCACATGCAGCTCCGGGCTCTCCACCCCCTGATGAGCAGCTGCCCTCACTGCTTCCTGACAGCCTCTGAATAGCAGAGGGGAGCACACAGAAGCAGGCCACTGAAGACATTATTGATCCATTCACTAGAACGAGACATCCTAGAATGATGATGACCAACCACAGGGCTTACTTACTCAGAAACAAAGGATCAATACTCAGTACGACAGCTTGGGAGCAAAGATTTGGTGCCATGATAAGTTTTCTCTCCTTATGACAGCGAGTACTAAACAACTTCCACTTGTTACATACTGAGAGAGAAAAAACACATTTACATTTTTCAGTGTAAATAAAGCTTACCAGGTCTGCCACCTCACCAAGATGAATGCAGAGAGTGAAGTCTGTGGAGGACAGCAAGTGGATACAGCATACTCAATTACTTTTCCCAGGGACTCAGTGCTCCTAGGCTTCACAAGAAAAATACAAGGCTGGTGTATATACTCTCCTTGTTCAATTTACTGGTAAGAACCTTCGTGAGAATGAAACAATATTCTTACAAGAAGCAGCCAACTGTAAAGGGAGTATTTTATGAGAAAAGCTGGGAGCACAGAAAGCAATAATCATGAGGTTGCAAATTTTAATGACTAATTTAAGTTTAAAATTGCCTACATAATGGCCATATCCTAGGAACTTTAGCCCATCAGATCTTCTCAATCCTCCTATGTAGCAAGAAATGTGAAAGCACAGTGATAAAAGCCAAAAGAAGCAATAAAATCTGTAATTTCTATTTGTGCTGGAGATCATGAAGTGTCTTTAAATAAAATATCACTTAGTCAATTTAATTGCTTCTTTTTCTATCAGCTCCTTATGCTGGTCTAATATCTTAGCATTGAACCTGTGTCCATGGATGCTAAACTGACTTTCTCTTATGTACTTAGTTGGATACTGAGGACATAAAATTTGTTTCTGGTGTTGTAATCAAGACTTGCCAACAAAGAAATTTGTTCCACACAAGGTGCTGCTGAATCAATAGGTAGAAGGCTGAAAGGAAATGTAACCTACCAGGGAATAAAGACACATTTTGCAGGAACAATGTGTTGTCATTAGGTGTGATAACTGGGCAAATTGTGGCGTGATCTTAAAAGTCTCTGCTGGCTGTATTCCTTTGAGTGCATTACTCAACTAGGGGAAAGGTACATTAGATACACCTTACTTCATTGTACTGCTGAAGTGGAGCGCAGGTGTGGGAGAACAAACAAGTTTGCAATCCTTGCTTTGCAAATCAATTCTTAATCACTCAAGTTCTTATTTCCATACTAGATTCAACTTGTTGATACTTACTGCAATTTGCAATTTGGCAGCTTCCCTTTTGTAGTTCAAATGGATAGCAGAGATTTTTTAAAGCTTTCAATTCCTAGCATCAGTGCTTATGATTTATTTCAAGTAAAAATGAGTAGTTATAATGAGATACCCAACCAAAGACTGGATTAAGCCCTGCTGAAAAGTGAAGCAGGCACTGTACAGCTCCATTTCGCATTACCCTCGCCAGGGATTTACACTGTTTCTTTTGCGCTTTTTTTCCTCCCCCCAAAAAAATCTACCCTTAGAAATTATTTATACCATCCTCATATTGCAAAAGGAATGTTATCAAAGCAAAAACAGTGCATGAAGAGAATTTAGATTTTCTTCTGATAAAAGAATGACTGCTAAAAATGATTGCTTGACATCCACTCAGATAACTGGCATGTTGTTTTCAGATACCTAATAAAACAGCTCTGAGAGGGAGTTCATCAGCTCTTAAGAGGCAACTCTGAAAAATCTAAGGACAAAAGAAAGCAAAGCTGAAACTTTGAAAACTAGCTGTCCCCTTCCAACATGATTAACTGCCTTCTTGGTCGTTGTGTTACTTGTGAGGAGGAAGAAAGAAAGGCTGGGATATGAACTACCTGCAGTGCCATGATCCACGTCAAAAAGAGAATCAGAATGGACATCTCCTTCTGCCTGTAAACTACGGGGTGTTTGAGATGCACTTCCAATGCTGCTGTTTCATTTACTTTTCCTCACCTTACCCAGTGATGGACTGCTTTTCAGGGTGGGATCCGCACTGTTAGAGAATCTGGCTTGAGGTACAAACCACAATTATGACGTGGGTAGCACTATCATGAAAAATTTCTCCAGTTTCCCTTTTGTGGAAATACTTATTAAATTTAATGCTAATGCAACAATAATATTTACTACATGCTTCACTGCTTCTTCATAGTTAAATGTAATTGAATTATGTTCCAATTCTATGTGGAAGCATCCCACATGAAGAACAAAGTCATAGAACAGACCCAGCAGCCCTGAAATTCTCTCTGGCAAGGAGTAATTAAATAAGCATTTGGGATCTTTCTTTACTAAATGAGCAGATAACAATCCCTACCTTTAATAAAATAAGCAAAGAACATAGCACAGTTTGTTGCAATCCTAGAACTAATTGCACCATATAAATGATGATGACCAACCACAGGGCTTACTTACTCAGAAACAATATAAAAATATAAATATAAAAACCATGTAAACAGATCTTAATACACCAGGATGAACACAGAGTAAAACTGTCAGTCTTAGTCCTGGGAATGGCTAGTTCCATGCCAAAGAGTCCTGACTCTTCCTTTCTCACATGATCACTATGCTGAGCTGAATCTGCTGGAGCCCAGCAGTCACTACAACTTGTGTGTGTGAGAACACAGAGTGATGGGAAGGCAGCACAACTCCTTAACTAATACAACAATCTCAGAAATATCTGCCTAACTTACTGCTTAATAACAAGGACACCAATCAAGTATTTTATTTTTCTCATTGGTCCTTAGGTTCCCCTAAAGGTAGTTTCTAAACTATGACAGATACCCTAAGGAAAAATCCCTTCCCTAAGAGCACTCATAGCAGTGTAAGGCTTGCCATCCAGCCAAACAACCCAATAAAATTGCTGTATCTGCTGTCTTTTTAGTAGCTAAATTAGGAAGCCGGAGTGTTCTTATTTTCTAATCTCATCTGAGAAGTAGAGAGACTTAATTTAAAGACATTTTGTTCAGTCAGAAGCATCTAAATGATCATTGATTGTTTTTCCTTAGCTGGGTGTGTGAGTCTCCTTAAAGCAGTAACCGCTCATCATTTGTGCTCTGTCCCTGTTGCCAGACAGGCTAAGGGAGTTGTGTCAACATTTCTGGAATAAAAACTGCGTTTGAACAAGACAAAAACTCTCGCACTTCTGTGAATCACAACAATGGCCACTGAATCAAGATGAAGTTCAACTTCAGTCACTTTGCTTGGTTAGACACACCTATAAGAAAAATCAATCCAGAAAAAATCCTTCTGCATTGACACTTCCCAGTAGCCGCACAATGCAGGACTCCTGTAAGAGATTTGTTGATAATTAGAATTCAAAGTTATGAGGAGGTGGGAAACAAAGATGCTTTGTGATGTGATCCAAGTGTTGTAAATGGAGATGATTGGAAATTTTTCCTCAAATTGCACTCACTCAGGGACATGAACTAATTTGTTGGAGCCGAGACACTCTGTCACCTGTCCATCCGTGCTTAGCTCCACTCAGTGATGCTCAACTCCGGCACTTCATCTAGCGCTGCGGGATATGACATTCCACCAAGTACATGCTCAGTGTATGGGTTTAGTTCATCTCTAGCATTATGAAAGGAAGAACATCATTGCATTTGAGGATAACTGCGAGAACTGTAAAGCAAGTCAATTACAATATGGTTTACTGACTAGGAGGACTTCTTTTACTTGATTTGTTCACCAGCATTCAGCTCAAGTTTTATGTATTCTGATTTTATTCTTTCATTTTCTGAAAAGTCATTAACATTTAGAAGTGCTTATAAAGCAGAATAAAATTTGCATATAGCACCTCTTGTACTTGGGCCATATGCTTTGCTTCTCAAACTAAACAATTTTGATTCTTGTGATTCCTGCTCTCATTTTTTTTTCTAAATCAGACACCCTTTCACAGTACCAAAAGGAGACAGAAATGCAAAATATAAGTGCCTCTTAAGCAGCAGGTCACTGCAGGATCATCTCTGCTCTTAAATCTACAGTGTTTTGCCAGTATTTCCCTTTTTGCTATTGGAAGACCTGGCAAACCCTGGACCTGGTGTGATGTGCTCATAGGAAGAAATGATGATGGATTCTCTAAACGTCTCATAGTGAGATCAGAATTACTGCTGTCCAGCAGAAAAATGACAAATGCATACATAACTGAGGCCAAGGGCAGTGTGTTGGGTTGAGGTCCCCACATTCTTTCCAAAGAATCACATTAAGGAGCAGAGCTGAACCGCCACAGACAGAAGAAAATTTCAGTTGGAGATGTGAAACACTTAATATAAGCTAGCTGCAGTTAAGCTATGTGACACATTCACAGATGTGCACAGGGCAAACATCTATCTAGAGGTGTTTCTCAGTTCCCCATTACAGACTGCACTGATTAATGCTACATATCTTCAAGTAAAAAAAATTGCTACGTGTCTTCTTTATTCCTACGACAGTATGGAAGTATGACAGCTTATGGAATTACTCTGCTCAGTACCTGGCCCCAGACAGGTCTAAAAGTGATTTTAATGAAGATGAAGTTACTGTTTTTCAATAAAAGCATAAGTACCTGCAAAAGGTCAATAAGATTTACTCTGATATAAGCCCAGAGATCATTTGTTATTAAAATGACAAAAAGATACCGTGTCTATAAAGCAGAGAGAATGACCAATTACACCACTTGTTTACCAGGTAACCCTTGGCATTTCCATAATTTTCTTAAGACTTAAGCTTTGTTTACACAATGTTAGCATGGAAGGCTCAGAAATAACCACCGATTATTGATGAAGCTTTCTAAAGCATATTTCAAAAACAGTCTTCTTGTCCCTGATGAACCACTTATTCCCAAAATGTCAAAATATTGAGTCATATTTTTCATCAGTAGCTACAAAAACGTAAGAGTTACTGAAGTTTTAACTCTGCAGCTTCCATGACAGTTCTCTGAATCAAACCATTATTGAAATGAAGATCTAAAAAGGATTCCTAAGATATTTTTCATACTTCCTCCAATTGTAGGTCTATAAGTATTTTCCAGGGAAGACACAGATCATTACAGAGCAAATTTATTAAAAGGACTGATTTTATTAATGACCTTTTACTCATCCTTTTGAAGTCATTCCAAACCCTGCATTGTCCCATACTACAAAGTTGAAAACCACTGATGCAATACAACTATCTCTACACCAAAGGATATGAAGATCATCACCACCCGCTCCAGGAATACATTTCCAGAGTTCTGTCACACCAGGCCTCAGTGCCAACATGAAACATTTTGAATCAGATAGCAGCTATCAAGAAAGAAAGAGAGAGATGAGCACTAGTACCTGGAGGAGGAGAAAGCTGTTTATGAAAGCCATCAGTGGTTTGCAGAAAGAATCCTGAGAAACCGCTCATCTAGCAGGATCTTACATCATTGTTCCTGAGCTGTTGCATTGCCTCAGCACGTACCTCACTGACATCTGTGCCTTTACTGTCTCATAAAGCTTGATGCCTATTATTTGGCCTACAGAACAGCATTAATTACAATCACTATTCCCAAAAAGTGGCTGAATACCCACTGAATCTCACTTTGTGCTGTTTGTTTGCAAACAAACCCATTAAGCACCGGTGTAGAAGTCTACTGTTATTACAATGACCATGAAAGTTATTATAAAGATGCAAATTTCATAAAGGTCTATCATTTTGTAACTAGCAGTACAATATGAAAACCATCTAACTTGAGCAACTCATTGTGAGGATCTTCCTTTTTTATTTTTGCCCCTAAGTCTCTTTGTTGTGTACCAAGCTTCATCTAATTGACTTGGAACGATGGGCAGGGGAACAGTTCTAAAATGAGTACTCCGTGAACTTCCCTTACTCTCTCCCAGGCAATTCTCTTGCCCTCTAAAGAAGGGACTCGATGGCTTACTGTACTCTACACAGCCTTTAAACACATATTTGGAACATGCATGTCTCCGAGTTGTGCTACATCTTTTCTAGCTTCTGTGGTTAATCAGGTATGAGACACTTGATTCCTGCTTGATTTCTGACCACCAATCCATACACTTGACACAATGTTGGCTTGAATTTTAAGTAACAACTTCCTGTTTGCCTGGTGCCATTTGTGATGGGTAGAAGTGATAGAATTAAAAAGCTACTAACTATTCTGTTTGCTTACAGGCTTTGAAGACAGGGTGAGGGAGAGGGGCTAACAGAAACTGTATCGCTTGCTGCTTGCTTAGATCCTCCCATAGAAGAGTAATTCCGTAAGAGTTCCTGTTATCTACACCCTGCAGGTAAAGCCAAGAAACCAACTTGTCTTAAACACTTGTCCTTGTAAGTAGGAAGACCTCCTTGACAGAATCTATAATGACCCTCTTCTTTCTTCCAAATCCTTTTGAAACACTGAAGCGAAACTTACAAATTGATTGTACCTAGCCCTGATGCCCCAAACCCTTGAAATAACTTATTCAGTGTGTGCTCATAACCTGGAAGGCCAGCTGTATTCTGAGCCGCATCAACAGAGGAGTGGAAGCAGGAAAGGGAGGGGATTGCACCCCTCTGGTCTTCCCTTGTCAGGCCCCATCTGCAGTAACGTGTCCAGGGCTGGGGCCCCCAGTAAAAGAAAGATATGCAACTGTTGGAGCAGGTCCAGAGTGCCATGAGAACAAGTACCTCTCCAATAGAGACAGACTGAGAGTTGGAGTTGTTCAGTCTGGAGAAAGTTCTGGGGAGACCTCATTGTGGCCTTACAGTACTTAAAGGAAACTTATAAACAGAAGAGAGACTGACTTTTTACACAGTCTGATAGTGAGAGGACAAGTGTGAAGCTTTAAACTAAAAAAGGGGAGATCAAGGTCAGATGTCAGAGGGAAATTTTACCCAGAGGGCTGTAAGACCCTAGCACAGGTTGTCCAGGAAGCTGTGGGAGACCCATCCCTGGTGGTGCCCACAACCAGGCTGGATGGGACCCTGGGCAGCCTGACCTGGAGGGAGCAACCAGCCCACAGCAGGGAGTGGGGCTGGTGGTAAGTTTAAGGTACGTTCCAATCTAAAACATACTCTGCAATTATGTTATTTCATTCATACACTTGTAATGCATCATTACATTATCTGTATAGCACTTACCATAACAGGATTCTGATCTTCATTGTTGCAGCACCAAGGACTCTTAACGACATGTAACCTAGAAGATAAAGTGACCAATCTTACTGTAGGAGCAGTAATACACAGTGAGCCAATTTAAGCTCTCATAAAGTGAGTAGCCCAAATAACATGGTAACAACTAAAATAGAGACAAATAAGGAGCAGTTCATTGGTAACAAACCCATACATAACGCATACAAACATCCACAGACACAGAGAAACAATAGTAAGGAATGTTGTAATACTTGAACAAACCATTATCCAATTCTGCTGCCTCAGCTGATATGACAGGCTCCTGAAATAGTTTTTAGTAAAATCAGATCCCTGTTCAAAATTCCTCTCTACCTGTGATTCCAATTTGCACTTCCTATGAGAATAGCTGCTCTTGGGTGCTGTGTACAGGCAGGTAGAAAGGCAGCTGCCTTGTTGATGGGGTCCTGCCATTGGCCCCATTTCTCTTTGCTATCAGACCACCACAGAAAGCCTGAGGACAATCAAATTCATGTTGAAACTTTAAAGCAAGACTCGAGATTGCTTTGTTGAATAATTCTCACCAGTGAATACCTGCCTCCTATGGCAACACCAAGCAACAAGAAGAAATAAAATTATTTAATTTCAAAGCCACAATGTGAACATCCAGATTTTAAGAGGAAGATGTTCTGCCATCAGCCATGAGGACAAGTTCCGGAGCTTTCCATTCTGCTTTTACTCAGTCTCCTTATTCATGTTTCCGCTGTCGCCTCTAATCTTTAACCACTGGGCTTGCACTGTGTATGAGAAATCTTCAGGAGCTTCTGAGCCCTTTATCTTTGATATGTGAACAAGCAGGGACTATCAGATGGGATTTTTAAACATGCTCTGTGTTGAGAACTCTCAGTGAATTCGACAGAAGGACTACACAGGTGAAGCTAAGAATTGGAAACATAATATCCAAACCAGCATTTCCAAATACTTCATGTCAAAGGCTAAATCTCTCATTGCATTTTCTCTTGCTCCCAAACTTACCCTCTTTCACACCCAGTCGTGGTTTCTCTATCATAATTACGATTGTGTTAGCAGAAACTGTAAAGCAATAGCAGAGAAGAAACAAGTACATGACTCCCCTAATTGCAGTGGGGACCAGTGACCTTTTTACAGATCCTCAACTTCGCAATCTGACAACGTCAATAAGGGTTGCTTCTTAAAAGGAAGCTGGATGACCACTGTTTCTGTCAGAGCACATGAAATATCACACAATCTCTTATTTCTATAGAATCATAGAATCACCAAGGTTGGAAAAGACCTAAAAGCTCATCCAGTCCAACCGTTCACCTATTCCCAATAGCTCCTACTAAACCATGTCTCTCAACACAACATCCAGCCTTTCCTTGAACACCCCTAGGGTCGGTGACTCCACCACCTCTCTGGGAATCCATTCCAGTGCCTGACCACCCTTTCTGAAAAGTAATACTTCCTCATGTCCAGCCTGAATCTCCCCTGCTGTAGCTTGAAGCCATTCCCCCTGGTCCTATCACTGATGACACGAGAGAAGAGGCCGACCCCCAGCTCACTACAGCCTCCCTTCAGGAAGTTATAGAGAGCAATGAGGTCTCCCTTGAGCCTCCTCTTCTCCAGGCTGAACATTCCCAGCTCCTTCAGCCTCTCCTCATCAGCCCTGTGTTCCAGACCCCTCACAGCTTTGTTGCCCTCCTTTGAACATGTTCCAGGGCCTCAGTATCTTTCTTGCAGTGAGGGGCCCAAAACTGGACACAGTACTCGAGGTGCGGCCTCACCAGTGCTGAATTTCTCCCAAACTGGAAAGCAAAATTTTGTCAAGGTATACCAAGCTGCTGCTTTCTCCAAGGATCAATTTCCCACTTGGAACAAAACAAGAATCTCTTGAGTGCTGCAATTAGCAGCTATGAAAAAACAACAGACTGGGAAAGCTGCTGGTTTGGGTACCTAGTGGCATGGTCTCGCTTGTTTAATTAAATGATGTTATTTTGTTTGAGAGATCTTGGACTGTGTCTTGAACAAGAGACATGGTACAACAGTATTTTTCCTAAAGATTTCCACTTTCTTCCCAAATGACAGGGTTCTTCTCAATGAGAAGACTGTAGAAAAGACCCTGCATAAACATCGCTGAATTAATTACAAAATAATTACAACATTATAGTGAATCCATTGATTTAATGGATTCACTATAATAATTCACTCTTTAATTCCAAACTGCCTCCATCCCTGAAGGAACAAACTGTGAGTTAGACTCTTAAGTACACAATTAAGCCTGTCAAGTTCTGATTCCATAATATGCTGCTTAGTATTGAACATCTATCAGTAAGCCAGTATGCAGGATTAATGTCACAGTGATTTGGTTTTGATTCCTCATGAAACTATAAAACGATTTAGCTGATATAAGCAACACGATATTTACAGTCCTTTCAGCAAAAGGTTTAATGCTAGGCAGGATACTTCCCCTTCCCTCCAATATAACAGCCTTCCCTTGCCTTTATAGATTCCAATTGGTGAGTGGAGCTCTGTGCATTCCATGTGGAATTTACTCAGTAATTCTATTAAAAGCTTCCCTTCCCAGAAATTAATGTTCTCATCTCACTCACTACTCATTCATTACTTAAAACAGAATACCTAACCTCTACCTATATTAAGTTTCCTCAAGGGATTTCATATTTATTTCAAGGAATTCAGGAGACTAAGCTTCAACACTTCTGTGTTTGCAGAACTACAAAAATCTTAGTCTTAAAGTTAGAACAAAGCTTTGCCATTTTTTTTTAATTTTTGAAAAGGAGAATCATTTGAAAATATCAGAGCCTTCAAAGGAGGCCCTTTACTTCCATTCCTCACCATTTTCAGGTCGCACTTCAGATGACATTTAGGATGAGCCAGTAAAGTTTCTAATGATATCAGCAGTTTTCTAGGCCTGTTCAGTCGACTAGCTTTAACTAAGAGCTCCCTCAAAAAAGACCTTTGATCCAGTACCACCAATGCCTGCAGTTAAGCAACAGCACCAGCACCAAGACCGGGACCCAATACTGGAGGAAATAGAGTCCACGGTAGAAGAGTTGCCTTCATTTCCCCTCCTAGATTTTATCTTCCCAAGTACTGTAATAAACAGAAGAAGTATTATTAATCTTCATTGCTTGTGTTTTTTGATAACCTTCAACAAAGCCATCTGGGATGTGACACTCTCTGCTGTCGACTATCACAAAGCTCATCTAGTTGTATACAAAGGAGCACATTTACACCAGTGCTGGCTCTGACAAGACTGGGCTGCATTTCTGAAATTTATAATGGCTGCTCTGAAAATAATGCCTCCTGTTTTATTACGTTGGCCCATGTCATCAGAGGCAGACGGTGGTGGTGCAGCAGAATTTGGGCAGCAGAGGGTCAGTCTGACAGAGCAGAGCCTGACATGGAAGTGCGTTCGAAGCAAAGGTGTGGAATTGAGCTCCTGCATGTGGAAAAGACAACACCCACTGCTATTCATTGACACTGAACACGTATGGAGACCAAGCAGTGGATGTGAGCACAGTGAGGGGTGGGAGCTTCATTTCAGTATTGGCAACAGTGGGTCACCTCTACTGGTGCAGATTTTTACAAGCGTGGTGTGCAGGCTCTGGTTCATAGTAGGTGAAAACGCACAGCTAATGGTGGTGATTATGTTGGAAAATAGTGTGTTGTAGCCAGCAATGTGCTCCATCCAATGGTGCTTTTGTGCTCTTTGTAGCTGTTGTACTTCCCACAGAAATAATCACACAATCACAGAAACACCAAAGTTGGAAAAGACCTACAAGATCATCCAGTCCAACCATCCACCTATCACCAACAGTTCTCACTAAACCATATCCCTCAACACAACATCCAAACCTTCCTTGAATAAATAGGTTGCTCCAAAAGTAGTACCTCCTATGTAGTTCCCACATCATTAAATCCACTGAAAAATCTACCTAGGCCCATTAACTTAGTAAACACATTTAGAAGATGTGTAGAAGATTATGTAGCTACACCTCTATGGAAAAAACCACTCCAGCATTCTGATGTTATACAAACCAAGATGAAGTGATCTCATGACTGTCACAAAAATACAGTATGTCGTCCACCTGCCAAGCAGACTACTCACATACTCAATGCATTTTAGAAGGATCACACAGGAAGAGAGATGTTCACCTGTTCACAATACCCGCCCTCTCAAATGTTCTCCCTGATTAGTTCAATTCAGGGAACAAACTGGGAGGAGCGATCTAAAGAAGCTGCACATCTACATTCCCTGAGAAAACAAAAGAGCTGATTTGCTTCTGATTTCTGTTAGCAATCAAATAACTTTCATTTTCTCATTAATAAGAAGAGGTTTAACAGCACAGTATGGACTATGAACAACTCCAACTATGGAGTTGTTCTTCCTTCACTCACTTCTTGCCTTGGGGAAGCAACAGAGAATAAACTCTACATGACAGATGCTAGCCACAGTGTTTAAATTTGTTCAAATCTTTTACGCTAAAAAGAATTGAGAAAATGTGATTAAATGAATAAAAAACTGTAACAAAGTGAGATTAAGGTACTACTCAGAATTTCAGAATTAGTGAAGCCTTCAAACAATGTCCACATTAATTTATAGCTCAGTACATTCATTTTTTAAGCCCAGGTGTGGTTCCATAAGAATTCTTAGGGAGTTATTACATCCAGAAATGCAAAGCATCTAGGGTGAAGTGAATGCAATTCTTTATTGCACTCACTTCAGGAGGTTCACTGTGATACAACAGCAGTTCTGAAATCTACGGCATTAGCATTTGACTATATTGTAGGATACTGTAATGGAGAACAAGTCCTGACAGCTGGCCCAGAGAAATTCAGGAGTCAGTTAGGTTTTCTTGATGGATAGAGAGAAAGCAAACAAGGGTCAGGTGGCAGACTGGACAGTGACTACACAGTCTCATGCATCACAGCATTCGCTGCATGTGCATTAAAAGACTCAGTAAGAGGTTTTTGCAACAAGCAGCTCCTGCTATATCCAACCTGGAGCTACATATGCAAACCTATATACTGTCTAGATTGCTTTCAGACTGGAGAACAGCATAAGAATTATTTCCAACTCATATTTAGAGATTGTGAGGATTTTCAAATTGTGTCAGATCAAGACTTACTAATTCGTACTCAAAGTTTCCAAGCATAAACCTTAGCTATCCTACCATTTCTCAGTGGCCAAGAAATTCAATAAATCAACTGATGTATCACAAGTAGAATCTGACTCATTCACTCAGTGTGAAGATGAAACACATTCATATAGGAGATATTTTTAAATATCAGATTCTTAGCTTTCCTTGAGTTAATTTGCTTATATGACTTTGTATATATGAAAGTGTGTCAGCTGTGTAAACTTCTCTTTTTCCCATCTATCTTTTCTAAGAGCCACGCTTCAAAGGTCAAGAGGATTTTTTTTAAACTCAACTCAGCATACAGATCCTTTAAACTCAGGGAAAAAAATTCTAAGGCTAGCCCTAATCAAAGTAAAGGAAAAGCACAGCTGCTTCCAGTGGACTCCACTAGGCATTCGGTTAGGACAAATCAGGGGCTAAGACAGCTATTGGCTGGTTAAACGTGCAAATCTGGTATTAATTAAGATATTTAAAGTACTTTCCAGTATTCTTTAGATTCCTGGAAAGTCTGAACTCACTGCCTAAAATTAAAAAAAAAAAACACAGGAATTGTCCTCGCAGGAATCTTTGCTTTGAATTAAGGACTATCAGTTGCCCAGTCATTGCCTACTGATCAGCTCACATGCTCTGCACGTGAGGCGTGGGATGCCTCAAGTTCCCACAGAAATCCAAACAAGAAGGAAAATATATTCCATTTTTAGTATAACTGTTAAAAATACAGTGCAAATCTCCAGCCTCAGTGCAAATCTGGAACAAGTACACTGACAGCCATGACTATCCTCAAAATACAACAGTTTAATTGATATTAGAAAAAATTCATTTATATACAATTTCTGACACTTTTTCTCTAAGATATTAAGACAAAATTCAAGAGAAGGCATTCTCATGGAAGAAGGCTGAAGTAACAGCTTCCCCTGAAGCCACCCCAAAGAAACCCAAAGAACTGAAAACAAGGCTCTTACTGCATATTTTCTGTTCCATCACTTTAAGCTGAATGGGGTAAGGGGAAGAAGTTCTGCAAGATGATCACTTTCTGTTAAATTCATGTTAGTAATGAGTTACTTTGCAAACAACAACTGACTTCATTCCTTTTTAATCTTATTATGGGGTCTTACCATTGTCTGTACAGATGCAAAGTGGTGCCTGTCTTCGCCTATGCTCAGCATTTGTTACCAAACCATAGCTGGAATAGTGAAATTGCTACAAACCTGCAGCCAAAGAAAGATATCACTATGGAGATTTTCACTCCTTCTTTTATGCATTACAGAAGATGCCACAAACAAGTTTGCTCTGCAAGCCAGCAAGAGCCCACAAGTGAGATGAATCCTGCATTACTTCTGTATATGAGCAATCTTTATTTCCTAAATTTTATTCCCAAGTATTGTCATCAGCAAGGATGTGATGTTCCCAAGGAACCACTAGCCCTGTACCTGCATCTCCAGCATGTTTTTAGTAGTATTGTGTAGAAGAATATCCTAAAAAGACAGGTTAGAGAAGGAGTCTGATTTCCCATTACAGCATAATACTTTCTGAAACACAGCAGCAACATAGCTATGCTTTAATATCCACTGCTACATACTCCATGTTCTAGTAGGCTGCTTACAGAAATCTACGCCAAGAAAAAAGTAATTGTAAGACAGAAACTGTTCAGTTCCTTTCAGAATAAGAATCCACAGTATAAACTTATTTAAAGATAATCCATTATATTTTTCATTTTATTCTTTAGCTTGATAAACCATCTCTTTGCATTTACTCTCTAGTGCTCATGTGATAGAAGATACCTAAGCTTCTTCCCATAAAGAAAAAAAAACAAAAAAACAAACAAAAAAAAGCTTCCCTTTCTCTATGCTAGTTTACATAAAACCCAACACAATCTCCTTAGAGAATGGAAAAGCAGTAAGTTCTGTGAGTCCACTACGGATATAAGAAGGTCAGCAAATAATCAGTTTTAAAGCACATGGAAAACGCAGATCCCTGATATCAATGAAAAAAGAAAACACAAGAAAAGAAAGAAAAAAACCCAGCAACACACATCAACTACATCAACCACATTACCTCACAGCTATTTGCATAAGGGTCCAGAGGCAGTACAGTATAAGTACAGAGACACAAGCTATCCAAAGAGAACTTAGCAACGGTTCTATTGGATACTGCCTGCTTCTGTAGCAGAAGAGGAGCAACTTTGAAGCTCAGATGTGCAAACAGCTTTAAAGGCAGACGCATCCAGCAGAAGTCTAAAACTACAAACCAGGTAATCAAATAATTTCCTTTTTAGCTGATTCTAACTTTCCTTCTAAAGGTTGCTCTGAGACAAATAGCCTATGCAATAATCTCAGGGCTGCAATCGCCTGTTTAAAAAATGCACAGAACTTCACAACACTGTGCATTACAGTTCTTTATGCTTTATGTTAAGCTAAATGATTTGTATGGTAATATTAAAGATACATTCCATTCTGTTGAAGGAACCCCCCTTACTGGGAAATAAATCAGTGGTAAGTGCCTTAGAAATTCCAGCGTTTAGCTAGAAGAAATAGACAACACTTGCTATCTAGGCAAACAGTAATAGAGAATATGATGATTATTATGTGTCTGAAAAATGTGTGATGGTTTCCCAATGAAATAAATCTCTGTAGCTACACAGCACAGCTATCTTCTTAAGCAGAAGAAGATATATATATCTACAAGCAGCTGCTTCAAATGCACAGAAAGAGATATTTAAAAACTAACAGGCTAGTGAGACCAGGCTTTATCTGAAGGCAGAATGGAAGTGCTGTAAATCACAACATCATTTTAAAAAGAACCCATCGCAAAGGAATTGCCTGGTGGGCATTGCTAGTGCAAGTATACATCTGTGCACCTCATGCATGGCAACAGTTAATACAGTGTTTAAGAGGGAAATTATTTTTGCCTCTTTACAAAAGAAAAACAAAATCTCTGGGTTTCAAATCATCTGTACAACATGAAGTTAGATGTCTGAAGTGTTAATTTATACATACAAGAAAAAAAATGAACAAGCGCCTGGTTCCAATTATGAGGAATTTACATATTCTTGGAAGAATATAACAGAAAACAGGAGGGATCTTCATAAGACACTTCAGCCTACGTATCAGTGACAAATTTCTTTTTCAGTGTCTGGAATCATGGCCATTATTTCTAGATTTATTTAACTCCAACCTCCTCTCCCACTGTTCTCTCTCCCATGGAAGTTGCAGGAAATCAGAATGCCATCTATCCAGCTGCCAGTGCTACTCCTTTGCCTGACCTTGTCTGGTGTTTGCCTCAACGGCAAGCAGTCCCCTCCAGAAGTAAGTGAAAAAATGGGAAGAAGTTCCCTGGATGACATCCTGCAGAGATCTAGGAGCCACATGCTTCCATCTGTTGTCAAGAAAGTTGAGAAGAAAGAAGAGATGAATAAAGGTATATATAACATTGGAGACATCCCTATAGAAATATTGGTGCACTCCTTGGCTGAGATTATTAGTGTATTTATTTCACAGACTCTAATTGCGTAGATTCATTACTCTAACAAAGAGAAGGAAACGGGCACACAGTCTGTTGTAATACACTGCCACAGTTCTCAAAAGAGGCTTTCTTCTCTAAGATCTCCCAGCTTAAGCAGTACCACAGCATTACTAAGTAATCTGCTGTATGGAAAAAAAAAAAAGAAAAAAAAAAGGTAGAAGCCAGCCATGGTATCTGCCAATCTGGCAAGCACTTTTCTAGGGAAACCCTAAAAGGACTCATGGAAGACATTCCCCACTTTTAGACCTTGTACCTAATGAGGTAGGAGTGCTCCCATTCACCTATTGCCTCAACCTTCAAGCTTCCACACTCCAACAAAGATGGGCTTTACTGTGGCTGGGAATGTAGAGGCAGCATTAGTGTCACCTGATAGCTTGCAGATGCTCTTTTCTCACCAGTCACAGCACTGGAAGCAAATCAGGCTCAGTGGCAAGCAGCAGCACAGAGACCTTGAAGAGTGGGAAGAGGAGCTGGCCTCAAGTGGCCTTGGAAAGAGACTTCCTGCCTCTTCACATGAATGCTGAGAGTTTGTGACATCAAACTAAGATCTGAAATATTAAGCAGAGCTTAAGAATAAGAAAGAGATACCAATAGAGTTAGGATAGTCAGAAATAATGACTTTGCATTCAAATGTACACACTCCTGCTTCTACTCTTACCTCAGCCCCACCTTTTCTCCATCTCATGACGATGTCTAGCTTTTCCTGTGTACCCAGCTACTGCAGCTGATCTCTGCCAGCTGCCCCATATCTTCAGCTCACCTCGTTTCAAATCAACACACCAAACTTTGTTATTGCATGCATTCCCACTTTTTTGCAGCTAGTTCCTAACACATCAATCCATCCTTGGTAAAAATGTGTCAGAATTGTTTTGACAGAGGCCCTGCGGAGTGATCAAATTCAAGACCACTGTTAACAATGTAATTAAATGCGTATAACGAACAGCAGACTATGATCTGTACTCCACAGACCTTAGTACTCCACAGACTCACACTTCAAGTTCTTTAGTGAAGATTTATAGGGGTTAATTAACATTATTCTTCTCCTTGGACAGAACTAAATGTGCCTCTACCACAACGGCTTTCCAAAAGACAACATCCTGGAAAAAGATACATAAGCAACCTAGAGAAGAGACAGCATCCTGGAAAAAGAAATGCTGAAGAAGAGGCATCTTTTGGAGACATTCAGAAGAGACAGAATTTAGGGAAAACAGAAGTAGAAGGCTACCTTGCCAACTACCTGGAGCTGAAAAAGCGACAGCATCCTGGCAGAAGGTCACTGTGGGACCAGTCCACTGACATCTCTAGTTCACAGCTAACTTACTTAAATGAGTTATCCAGGAGGCAGCATCCAGGCAGAAGATATCTGATGTTTAAGCACCAGCATCCTAGCAAGAGAAGCTGGAATGATGAGCTAGACCTAGATGATCAAAACTGGGAGAAACACCAGCACTTTGGAAAAAGGGACAGGGATTCTGACAGCCCAGATCATGCAGGTCCCTGTGATCTTCAGCAGTCTGCCATTTGTAACAAAGGTAGCTTGTTACTTGACTTAGCAGAAAAATCTAGTAAAGAGAGGTTAGAAGAAAAACGTCAGCACCCAGGAAGGAGGTCAGCACGGGAGAACAAAACAGAGGAATGAGAAAGTAATTGTTTATCATTTGAATATGGTGAAGTAAAATGACAGAACAAAAAAAAAATGTTTATTCCCTTCTGGCTTCCTGCTGCTGACCTCCAAATCTATCTTTCAGTGAGTGAGTGTCCTCATCTAAACCAGTGGTTTTGTCACACACCTCAAGTAAAGGAACTGGGAAGCACTCAGCTGAATAGAATAGGTGAGTAGTGCGCTTTCACCTCCCTCACTCTGTGAAATTAAGAATACTCAGTTCCTTTATGGGCCTAGAGCCTAGAATATTCACGTTACCTGTGAACTACAACAAGCTCTTTAATATTCGTTCTGATGTTACTATACTAATTACATCATTTCCTTTCGTGTCAGTGAAATCAGTACATGATTGGGAAAAAAAAAAGGAACATATGCAAATGATTTCAAAATGAAACTGAAAAGCTTTTCAATTCTAAATGATACGTTAATGAGACCTCATGCATTACAATCTATCCAAACAATAAGAACTGAACAGATAAGGAGACTGCTCCAACTGCAACAGATAAGGTGACTGGCTTCATACTTTGACTTGGAATTGAAAAACAAAAATTTCATAGAGGAAGCTGCAGAGTGCAAAGGGTTACTGCATCCCAGAATAACTCAATCTCCCAGTTGTGAAGTCGGCTGTGTACACCTCACCTTAGAGCCTCCATCCTGATGTGTTAACATTTCAGTCATTCTCCTTGAAATATGTCTTCTCTTTAGATATGTAAAATGGAAACAAAAAGAAAATCCTTTCTTCTGTCAGGATTTCTGAGTTCTTCCCTCTCAAAGGAATGCTTTCCCTTCTGTGATGAGACTCACAAAAGTGTTTATTTGATATAAATGATTCAATAAACATAAAAAGTAAACTCCACATCCTTACTGGTTGTGCAAGTGTACTGTAGTAGAGAGAAAAAAACAATCCAAGCTAAGTCAAAATAAATAAATGAACACTAGGAGATACTTTTCTAGGTAGAAGCTTCTTGCATGCTGGTCAGCCCTTGTTTATTTGTAAGACTGGTTTGCTAGCAAACAAATATATTCCCTTTTAAAATCCACTACCTGTATGACACACAGGAACAGACAGCGGGGTTAAGCCCATAGACATTTTGCCATTCAGTTCATAAGGAACTTCAGTCGTTTGAGTCTGGTCTTGGCAGGCAAAACTGGTTAGAAGCAGACTTGTTTTGAACAAAAGAAGAAAGCTCAACTGATCCATGCTGCTCAAACCTTCTGAGTTCCATAACCTTTTGCAACTTAGTTATACAGCAAGTCATGCTAGCATGTAAATCACTGAAGAGGAAACCGAGAATTCAGTGTGATTGATTGTGACTGATTACTACGCGCACACATACATGTCTCTTAGAATTGTATAAACAATCATTTATTTGAAATTAAAATACCTCTATATGCATTTGCATGGTCTGCAAACACCAGTCTTCTGTGTTTTGTTCAAGGTCTCCGTTTCATAAAGATGTCATTACGTGAGGTACGTACCTCATGCACTGTACTAGCAGTAGAGGGAACAAAAATTACAGCTCTGATTTCCTGTTCACAAGCCTAAACATAAGATCTACTGATTTTTGCAACTAATGCATATTTACTGTGAATTGAGAGTTATTCACATTACTTTCCTGTACACTTGAATAGGTTACACCATGTCAGTATTTCACTAGAATGCTATTTTTTAAAGAACGAGCACGTTCTCTACTCACAGTGATCTCTCAATATCGTCAAAGCATGTGAAGTACCTCCAATGTTCTTTCTAAAACTGACTGCTTCCTCACTCTGTCTCAGAGCACTTCCTCAGCTACAGAAATCAGTGATGCCAGTGAGCTTAGCTACCTTGAAGAAAAATAATTAACCACATCAGCAAGCTTGACTGAAGTTAAATGCTCCCAGGCCGATCAATGCCCAGCATGGTCTATCGAACAATCTGTAACTCCAGAGATAATACATCGTTTGAGATATGACAGCTGGCAGACCTCTGCGTTGACAGGGGCTTTCTGATTAATGAACGCAAAACAAATCCTCAGAGGGGCGAGATGGGAGCACACTGTACTGCCTGAGTTTCTTCAGCATATTTTCACTGTAAGGTGCCTTCTAAAATGCTCAGGTTTCATTTCAAAAGGGAAGAAAAGATTCATCTGAAGAATACCATTTCATGTAAAATTTCCTGCAAGGAATGAATGCCTCTTAAATATCAAGAAAACTTGGTAGTACTACACAATACCATCAATACTTGCTAAAATACATATATATAAAATAAGGGGGAAAAAAACAGGAAAGAAATAATTACCAAGTGAGTAAATGGGCAATAGCAAAAATGCATACCAGCATAAAGATTGTACTTGCGAGACAAGGATGCTGTGGAATGGCTAAACAAAAGCCAGGGTTGAGGAAGGGAGAGAAGGGGGGGGACTGCCTCAGATCAAAGTTGCTATAGTGCAGCTGCAAACAGCTGGTTTGTCCTACTTGGTTTTGCTCATACAACCTGCCATCCTGAGCAAATCACATACAAAATTTATTACAATAAATCAATCATTTATTAAGAAGTGTGTTCTCTCACTGTGGTCAGTGAAAGCTAGCACAGATTATTTTATGCAAGTCTATTTTTTCCATTAGCTGTACTTTAGGCTCTGAGTGCTTCAGTGCATACAGAACTGCCAGGTTAGGCCAGAGGATCATCATCTGCTCAAAAGCT
This sequence comes from Centrocercus urophasianus, assembly GCF_019232065.1. Taxonomy (NCBI): domain Eukaryota; kingdom Metazoa; phylum Chordata; class Aves; order Galliformes; family Phasianidae; genus Centrocercus; species Centrocercus urophasianus. Next base: position 154,159 of record NW_024884778.1, on the reverse strand, counting down.
CTCACCCTGACAGTTTTGAAGAAACTGATTTTATTGGTTTAGAGCTTTTTTTTTTTTTCCCTCCCCAAAAGCAAAATCTAATCTGACAGCAATTTACTGTAAATCAGATTTATCATCACTTCATAGAATCATAATTATTATTACATCTACAATTTTTAAAATCTCCCTTGATTTGGAGCTTGTCTGGCTGGAATAACGTAAGCAGACAGACACTAGGAGAGCTCTGACCTATTTCAACCACTTTCCTGAAGTTTCACTACTGTAACAAAAGATCTTTGGAAAATGACAGAAACACTCCCAGGGATTCCTGGGCATATGTAAATAATCCCCATCCCAGCTATTGAGACACTGAGCAGTTGATTACAAAAGAACAGTAGAAGAGTCTTCAGAATGAGCTTTGTTTTCAAAAGGAGGGGAAAGTTGGAGCAAACGAACTGTGCAATTAACATTTCCTTCATTTTTAACTGCTCTGACCATTACTGTTCTATTCCCCTCCACACACTTTTGCTAAACTATTGTAATTAGCTCGTGCTGAGTGTTTCCAAGGGAACGTACCCTTTATTACTACTTTTAACGACTCTTACTTGGAGAAAGTTCAACAACAAACTTAACATCATAGCTGAAGCAGAGTCACTACTTGAATGGTAACTCAGCTAATGCTAACCTGCCAACTAAAATTTCCAGGTACCAGTCAGGGCACTGCTGTGAATGAAAACTACAAAAAAAGCAGTTGTAGCAATTGAACAGATCAATACAATGGGAAAGGCACTAACAACAAGGGCATGATGATGAAAGGACTAGCACAATGGAGAGGTGCTACAAAGGAAGGGAATTAGATTGCTCACCCGCATCAAAGGATTCTAGGATCGAAGTGGAAAGCTTCACCAACAAAGAATCTCCATGCAGACCCTTCCCCCGTGGAAGACAGCCCTTACTTGAGCTCGGAGAGAAGTGCAGCGAGGCTGTACCCCTTCCTGCCACACCGCTGAATTGTTTTCACCTGTGCTCCCAGGGCTGACTCAGTCCTTTCCCCAGGTGCTCAATCAAAGATTCACGCTGTGAGTCAACAGTTCCCATACAGCAGTCAAGTGGAGAAGCACAGCAAGTACAGCCTGAACACAGATATGACAAAAAAAGATATAGAGGGGAGCATACTTGTTTTTTGGAAATAGATGGACAGTATTCACTCAAGTGCTAAAGCCCCACTTTCAACAAGAAGAGAGTGAAGGCCCCACTCTTACAGGAAGGATTCATTCTTACAAGGAAGGATTCAGGCTGAACACAGAGGTCTCTGATAAAGATAGATGGAGAAGTTCCTTGAGAACACTGTGCTATCTACAGCTCCCTCACTGAGACAAAGCATGTCAGATACTAATCTCACGTGCTGATCTTAGCCAGAAGGTAAAGACAGCTCTCGAGTTCACTGCAGCCACTTTCATTTGAGCTGACACTAGTGAGCCAGACAAGAAAGCTGGCACAAGAAGTGCTTGGTGACATGAGTAGCACCTTCCTTTGCTACTCACAGGTAACAAAACATTGTGCCTTCCTCATGTTCACATGAAAAGATGGCAATCTGGTCTGAAAAAGGACAAAACTGGAAAACACACAAATACTCCCACAAAATGGGATGGAGGTAAACCAGGTATCAATTTGTCATACCAGAGGAATTTAGTTTATTGCCATCATTAATGGATATTCTACCTGAATGTAAATGAGTATGACTCAGTACAAACATTTTAATAGATAAAAGATATTATGGAAAATGTGAAATCATGAGAAGTAAAACAAAGGAAAGTGACCTTCTTTGAATAGGATATCTGAAATATGATTGTTTTAAAAAAATTTCCACAGAGAAATGTATGCTTCCACCATCGGTTCCCTTTTGACTCTGAAACCACTGCTGATGTGTAAGATGCCTGAAGGAACTATTGTAAAAAAAAAAAAAAAAAAAAAAAAAGAAGAGGGGGAGAAGGAGGAAGGCAGAAGAAAAAAAGATGACAAATAAAAAATAGAATCGGACTGTACAAAAAATTCTGAGAGACAAAGCAGCCAAGAAAAAAAAAACCAAGCACGCCACTAGGAGAAGCTCTTTGGCAGGTTGTATTGAAGAGGACATCAACAGCAGCCCTGCTGAAGAACCACAAATCATTCATTGTTAAGCAGCCTCTTCCTCTTGTGAAGCAAGCAGGTAGCAGTGAGGAGGTATTGCACTTACTGACTTCAGATGTGCTGCTCAAATGGGAATTGGCTCCTGAACAACTGTGTAGGCAGAACAGAACAGAGGCTGCCCAATATGGGCCTCCTCGAAATCTGAAATGGATCTCAGACATCATCTAGACGTTGCGGTGTACAGATCCTACAGTTACAACATTAAATAAAATGGGAATTCTGATGTTTCTGCTTCTCTTTATAATGTAGCTGCTCTGTTTAAAATGGTGCTATTCCACAAAACTCAATACCAGTAGGCCAGAATCTTTTGCTGTGTCAAGGGAAGAGATAAATCTGTATGGACAGCAGGCCTGCCAGTACTGAAGCAGTTAAAAGGCACATCAGGTAAATGGGGCTCAACAGTTAAGTCAGCTGCAGCTCTCACAAATCATCACGCTGTCAATTTTGATTGATGAGTCTGCAAACATAGGAAAATCATAGTTTTGGCATAGAAACATAACTCCTATAATCTCTTTGCAGACTAATTAAACAAGTACTCTTTCTATCAAAGTGTTTACTGTAAGACAAATCGAGTACACTGAATATATGAGGTTCATTAAAACTAACAGAGATTTGCAATCCTTTTATTTCTCTCAAAAAAAACCAACAACGAAAAAACCTACAGCAAAAATGTTAGTTTAGACCCATCTAATCAAAACTAACCAACCAAAAAAATTGTTTTCTCATACAAATGAAAATTAAATCATTTTGCATTACTGAAAATGTTTTGCACTACCCATTTCAATCTTAGAAGGTTTACTTTTTCTTTTTTTTCCAATTTATCATTAAATTACAAAATTGAATTTAGGCCAATTTCAAAACAGAACTTCCATTTAGATTGAGTAGTTGTTTAGTTCAGGGAATGCTTGGGAAGATGATTTTGTTTTTCTACTCTTTGCTTCTGCCTCAAAGGCTGTATTGAACTCAACATCATAAATTTTCAGATCAGGTAAACTTTTTTTTTTGTGTCAGTGAGTAAACCATATTTATGCAAAAATGCTTCACTACATTTCTTGAGAAGCAGACAGGCATTATAAAGAATTACCCCTGGTCTACATTTACCTCTCTTATGCTGTGATCAGATTCCATTATTTTACATTCCAGTTCCACTGAAGTTATTACAAGAAGTCAAAGCACATAAGAGAACCCAACTGAAATGTATTTCTAACAGGACTGCTCCATGGCTATAGGGCTGACACTTTCCATCTTTTCACTCTCCTCTTGGGTATTAGTAGCAATGGCCAAGTCAGCACCAGACCACGTCCTAACGTTCACCACTGTAGGTATTACAACAGCTCATTTATGCCAACACAAACCAAGGTTATTCCCTACCGCTTTCTCAACGATATACAAACCCAAATTTTGCTTTGGGAATGGATACCACTCAACACATCTCTACATCTGCTGTGCTAACTTTCTCTATTGCTTTCATAAATCTCTCTAAGAGACATCCTATGAGAGTTTCTCTAAAAGTGTCTCATACTTCCATAAAGATCCAAATCCTATTAGATGCAGTCACTTAATGGGAAGTGAATTCCTCAGAAAGTGCTAAAAATAATTTATATGCATAAATATGCAAATAGCATTTATGTTTCAAAGTGTTGAATGAAATTCCTTTTCAAGAATGACCTACGCAATACGGTGTTGTTATTCAAAACAATCAGTTTAGTGAAATTTAATCTCAAAGGCATAACATGCAAAAGAACACAATTAACAAACTAAAGACTCAGTGAAAGGTTTGATTTGTAATAAACATCTCAGCACATTACCTTTCTCATCACAACTCACTGCAGCCAGCCCTTGTTGCTGTGCTGTTTGAATTCAACATTAAGCTACTGGACTTTAATTGCTGTATTTACCACTTTAATGAGCTTTTAGAATTATCCTACTGAAAACAAGCAGTTACTGAAGCTACAGAGAAAAGCATATTAAAAAAAAAAAAAAAAAGTGTGCTCTTTGGTAGTCTCCCTCTTCTTTTTACCTGACTCTTACTACTTCTGAATGACAGACCAGGAGAGGGCTGAGCTTGCAGAGTCGTTGGGTCGCTGGCCTCGCAGCTTTCAGGCAGTGTTATCCTGAGTGCTGCAAAAGAAAAAAAAAAAAAAAGCAGATGGTTTAGTAGCACTGTGCGCTGTGAAATCCACTGCAAAGAGCCCCAGCAAGTCCTCGATCGTTCTCAGACAGACTTCTTGTGCCACCTAGTGACGAACGCTTCTTCCATTCTGCACATCTCTTTTCCTGCCCCCTCCTTACTCTCATATTAGCAAGCCCTACTTCTGATTAAATCAACAAAACACACACACACAACAAGAAGAAGAAAAATGAAATGCCTACAGCCACATCATCACAGGTCCTGCACCTAATTTTGTATTTTTAACTCATTTCCACTATCACTTTTCTCTACATACTTCCTCCCATCCAAGCCCAGATCTCACTGCCCTTTTCTATCTCTTCAGCTCTTGCCAACTTCCCAGAGGCACCTGTACATATGGAGGAATCCTTCACTGGCTCAGTGTGTTACAGATCACTGGCCCCAGCAGAGGTCCAAACAAAAGGGGCAGGTAACAACAAAGGGACAGGTAGTTGGTTTGACCTGAGTTTGCACCAGGCACGAGTTGTCTCAGTGCCAGAATCGAAGAATCATAGAATCATCAAGATTGGAAAAGACCTCCAAGATCATCTAGTGCAACCATGCCCACTGATCATCTCCCTCATTGCCAAATCTCTGCCTTCCTTGAACACCTCCCAGGGACAGGGTATCAACCACCTCTCTGGGCAGCCTGTTCCAGTGCCTGACCACTCTTTTGGAGAAGGAACTTTTTCTTAATATCCAACCTGAATCTCCCCTGGCACAACTTGAACCTATTCCTCCTAGTCCTATCCCTATTTACATGGGAGAAGAGGCCAACCAACACCTTGCCACAACCTCCTTTCAGGGAGTTGTAGAGAGCTGCAAGGTTTCCCTTGTGCCTCCTCCTCTCCATACTGAACAATCCCAGCTCACTCAACTGTTGTGAGGTGTTCCTGACACCTCACAACTTTGTTGTCCTTCTCTGGATACACTCCAGGGCCTCCATGCCTTTCTTGCAGTGAGGGGCACAAATGGAACACAGTACCTGAGGGGTGGCCTCACCAGAGCTGCGTACAGGAGGATGATTACCTCCCTGCTCCTGCTGACAACACTATTTCTTATACAAGCTGGGATGTCACTGGCTTTCTTAGCCACCTGGGCACACTGCTGGCTCACATTTACCTGAGTGTCAACCAACACCCTCAGGTCCATTTCCTCCACACAGTCTTCCAGCCACTCTGCCCCAAGCCTATAGCACTGCAGGGGGTTGTTGTGGCCAAGGTGGAGGACCTAGCAGTTGGTGTTGGTGGTCCTCATCCCATTGACCTTAGCCCAGCCCAGCCTGTCCCAATCCTTCTGAAGGGCCTTCCAACCCCCAGGCAGATCGACACTTCCTCCCAGCTTGGTGTCATCTGCAAACTTACTAAGGGTCCACTCAACCCCACTGTCCAGGTCATCAATGAAGACATTAAAGAGGCCAGGCCCAAATACCAATCCCCAGGGAACACCACTCATGACTGGTTGCCAGCTGGATTTAACTCCATTCACTGCCACTCTGGACCCAGCCCTCCAGCCAGTTCTTTACCAAGCACTTTACCAAGTGCAAGTGAAAGGCTGCCAGCTTCTCTAGGACAACGTTTCTCTACGAAGCTGCATAAAACCCAGGGAGATCCTGCCACAGCAAGTGAACCCTGGAATACATTGAGCCTCAGGCTGGTTCCTGCTCTCTTTCTCCAAGGAGAGGAACACAAGAAGGAAAAACAGTGCCGAGTTGCTCGAGGTTCATTCTCTTCAAGCATTATTCTAGCTTAACTCCACACACGCCTATGCAATGCAATGAGAAAACCTAGGAGCTCTGTGAGATGCTTATGGAAAAAAGGCTTTTCCAGATCCAGACTATTGAGCACATCCTGGCAGGTCTGTTCAACCTGTGCTTCAAATCCTTCCAGACAAATCAGGGAGAGTCTAGAAGTGTACTTTTTACATAACAGCAGCATGAAAAGCTAGCCAGGGTTGGAAGGGACCTCGAGGATCATGAATCTCCAACCCCCCTGCTGCATGCAGGGCCACCAACCTCCATATTTAATATTATACCAGGCTGACCAGTGCCCCATCCAACCTGTCAAGGGGCCCATCCAACCCCATCAAGGCCTTGAACACCTCCAGGGATGGACGGGGCATCACAGCCTCTCTGGGCAGCTGCTCCAGCACCTCACCACTCTCTCTGTAAAGTTTCCCCCTGACGTCCAATCTAAATTTCCCCTCCCTCAACTTCATTTCCCCTTGTCCTGCAGTTATCAACCCTTTCCAAGAGTTGATTCCCCTCCTGTCTGCAGACTCCCTTTAGGTACTGAAGGCTGCAATGAGGTCACCCCTCAGCTTCTCTCCTCCAGGCTGAAGAAGCCCAGCTCCATCAGCCTGTCTTTGTAAGGGAGGTGCTGCAGCCCCCTGATGATATATCAGTTCCATTGTAAGAGTTTGATTTCCCATTACGGTTTTGCAGGATGGTGGAATTACAAATATAAAATAGGTCAGATCCACCGGTGACGCGACAAGACGCTGAAGGCTACCGCAGCTGCGCCCGCGGAGGGTCGGGCCGCTACCAGGAGTGAGGCGCTCTGCGAAGGAGCGGCCAGCCGCCGGCACGACTGCCCAGGGAGCGGCGGGGCCTCCGCCCTGCGGGCGCCCCAGGAGCGCGGAGCCGCGGCCCTGAGGGACGCTGTCTGCGGGCGGGCCGGGCCGGACTCGGTGATCTGAGGGAGCTTTTCCAATCCGGCCGATTCTCCGGTTCTAAGTGACGGCCGGACCGCGGCGACCGACGCGCAGAAATCCGCGCTGCGCTCCGGTGGCCGGGCCGTAAGGACGTGCGCCTCCGCTCCTCCCCGCGGCCGCTTCGGAACGCCTTCGCAGTCCGTCGGCCCGCCCAGCCGGAGCCCCGCCCCGAGCACGGGCGCCTCACGGCCGTGACGCCGGACCCGTTTCGCGCGTCGGTAGCGCCCCCGCCGCAGGCCGAGCCCAAGTCCCGCCCGTCCATCCGTACCTAGGCGCTCGCCCCGCCCTCCGCCGGGCTCTGCTGCTCCGGGCCGCTCGGGATCCACCGAGCGAGTGCGAACGGCGGAGACGGGGCCGCGCAGCTCCTGCCTGGAGCCAAGGCGAGGGGACAAGCCGGGGAGCGTGGGGCCGAGCCTTGGGGCTGGCGGCGGCCCCCGGCCGGGCGGGGCGGGAGCCCCTCAGCGTGAGGTGAAGCCCCGCCCCATCGTCCGCGCGGCGCCGGTCCCGGTCCGGCTCCTGAGCTCCGTCCGCCCAGAGCCGTTTTGTTCGATTCAGCCGCCGCTCCGCCCCTCGTCTTCTCCCATCCTTCCTGCGGAGCCGGGCTGCGGGTTCGTCCCTCGCGTAGCTCCGCGGCCACAGGAGGCCCGCCCCGAGGAGAGGCCGCCCCGCCCCGCTCCGCGGCGCCGCGTTTCTGAACGTCGCCGGCGATGCCGCAGCGCTGAGCTCGCGGCGCCATGGCGTCCGGCTGCGCGCCGCCGTTCGGGGACGCGGCGGAGATGCGGGAGGGCTTCTTGTGCCCGCTGTGCCTGAAGGACTTGCAGGCGTTCCAGCAGCTGCGGGCGCACTACGAGGAGGAGCACTTGGGCGAGGACAGAGACGTCAGAGGCCAGCTCCGAAGTAAGGGCCGCGGCGGTTTCCCGGCGTTCTCCCGTCTGCCGTGTCGAGTCCCGCACGGCGGAAGCCGCCGTGCCGCGGGCGCTCCGGATTCCTGCCGGCGCTGGAACGCCGACGGAAGCTCGGGACGAGAGAGGCCCGGAGCCCCGCTGCTGTACGCAGGGCCGGGCGCGTCGCGTTCCTTCGTTCCTGCCGCGGCCGCTTCCTGGTCTGCAGGCCTCCGTGCCGCTCGGCCGCGGCGCTTGGTGCTGCGGGTTGCTGTTGGCTTTTGTTTGTTTTCTGGGCACGTTTTTTTACGTGAGAACTCCCGATTCGTACTGTAATGCACGTGAGTTTCCAGGCGTTAGTCGGAGGCCTTAAAGAACGGGGGAACTTTCTGCCAGGTACCAGCCTGGGACTTTACTACTGTGCTGTTATTGCTGTACTTAACGTCACTTAACATCATTTATAGCATTACACCTGCCACCCGGCTTTCAGCAGATGTCTAAGGGAATTAACTCTAGAAGATACTGAATGTGTTTACCGAAAGAAGTGGTGTCCTTACCTTCTGCCAACATAAAAATGCTGGAGTTTGAAGTTTTCTTTTTAACCCAGGAAACTGCTCTCCTCTCACTAGCTGTTGTACAAGATAATGTGGTGATCTTTCAGTTCTTTTGAAATTGCTTGGGTGCACAGCACACTGATATTCTTAGCTTGTGCTTCTGTGCAAAAGTACAAAGAAGGTATGGAACGTCCTTGAATCCAAAGAAAAATTATTAGGAATTAAGAGCGCACATACAATCTGCCAGTGCTCTATGAAGTAGGGTCTCACAGTTTGATACAGTCCACTCTTTTATAGTGATGCCCCTGTATGGAATGCCTAAAATTACCTGTTTGTCATTAGGACAGCAGCACTACTTTAACAGATAACAGAAAGCATTTCCTGCCATTGGTGACGCTGAACAATACGTTGGTTCTTAACAGAGCATATTGACTTGTTGTGAAGGCAAGAGATTGGTTCCAGATGGTAAGAAGTACACCATCCTAGTTTCACAAGATGAATACTGAGAGGCGAACTGCCTGCTCTTCTTTATGCGGGCTTGTCTATTTTCAGGTCTTGTCCAGAAGGCCAAGAGAGCAAAGAAGAAATTGCTGAAACGAGAAGGAGATGACAGAACTGATTCTGGATCTCAGGAACGATATGAGTCATTCAGCTATGGTGGCATAGATCCATACATGTGGGAGCCCCAAGAGCTAGGTAGGTGAGCTTGAGAGCCATACATGGTGGAGGTAACTTTTAATTTTAATAGGGAAAAAGTGAGTATTGCTGAAGCTGTGTGGAATTGTTTGTATTACATGTGATTTACTGTAGTGTGGAGTCATGGCTTGCATATCGATCCTCTGCTGCCTGCATGCCTTGTATAGGATGATGAGGAAAGTGTGGATTAGGGGTGGGGAGGGAAGATCTATAGAGCTAGGATGTAGACTATTCTCAAAAGCAGTCATTTCATTGGGTCTGAGCTATGGAGTTCTTTTTGGTACATATTTTGCTCTGTGCATCCAGCTTTACCGTTTCTGCAACCATCACCATCTGGCTTCTTACAAAACAGGTGAGAATCCATTATTATTCCACTACTATTTAATGTTGCTACAGCCGTGTTAAATCTATGGCTTTTTGGTCACTCTTAAAGCAGGTGTTTTGCCAGACATATAAACTATTGCTTATCCCTTAGTTCAAACTCCACCAGCTATTTCTTTGGATTTGAGGTACAGGTAATCTATCATTAAGTCATTTCACTTTAAAAAAGAAGCAGCCAAACTCTGGCTGCAGGGTCAGACATTGCAGAAGTTAGCAAATATGTTGAATGAGTCTGTACTTACAGATACTGTTGGTGGAAGTTGCATTTTACTATTATAGAAATGCTGTGGTTATTTTTAGGTGGGAGGAGGCAGCACTGTCTCTGGTGGGTCCTGAAAGTTCTGCTGTGGTGCTGACAGATGAGGAATTTAGTCCTTTGGGACTGCAGAATCCAAGCTTTGCAGATAACTGGCTTTTTTTTTTTTTTTTTTTTAAATAACCAGAGTGGAGAAGATGAATCTTGCAGATTTTAACATGATTTGGTGGAGGGATGTAGGGGTTTCTATAATGTCTCCACTGCAGAGATTGAATCAGGTTACTCAGAGGGGCTCTCCCCTTCCTATGAATTTGGCTACAGAGAGGTTTCTACGTATTTCATTACAACGAGGAAGTGTCATTGTACAGTTAGTGTCAAGGAGCAACATCTGCTTTTGTTCTACTAGTCAGAAGAGGAAGAATTTTTGACTGTAACTCTGATTTTTTTAATATCTGGCTTGTGGAAAAGATCAAAACCTAAACCCAGGTTTATTGAGAATGAATTATATATTTAAATAGATGCTGTATTCTTCTTTTGTATACTTGTGATGAGGTTTCTGCAAATCTGTGATATGATCAAGGATTTGGTTCAGACCCCTAAAGGTGAGAAGGATGATAGCAATCTGGAAGAAGCTGCTGTTGCATAGGCCTCAGATAATCATTGGACTTGCATCTTGTGTTTGTTCCAGATGTAGTAAGGAAATAACAGGAGCAGTTCTTGACAACAAGACTGGCTGGTAACACCTTACCAGATGTAACTGAGGGATAAAGATGACAAAAAATCTGTTGCAAATGTTTTCTTTAATGTAGTCTTCTTTGCTTTACTGTAGTAGAAATAAAACACTGCTCATTGCTATCTGGAGGCTGGCCTGCGTGCTTTACTCAGTACTGTGAAAACTTGGAATTCTAATGTGTCAAAATTTCATTTGAATCTGAAAAAATAAATGGTGGGAAAAAAAGGAAGAGCTGCATTTTGAAAGGTGTTTAAATTCGTGTAGAACACTGAGTGACTCTGAGTTCTCTCTCCCTAAGGTGCTATGAGAAGCCATCTTTCCAATTTCAAGAAATACCGAGCAGCCAGGATTGATCACTATGTGGTTGAAGTCAATAAGTTGTTGATCAGGTTAGAAAAGGTAATCTTGTTACTACTTAATATTCCAACCATTTAAATGTTTCTTAAATAAAAAATTCTCTTTTAGTGCAAAGGGTGCCCATTTATGTGGCAGTGCAATTGTTAAACAGTAGTAAACTGAGTCTTTTCACATCTTACTGTCCTCCCTTTATATCCTTGTGTAGTGTGTTTGGCTGTACTCTGTACTGTGGGTATGGTTTCTGTTTCTGTACAGTATTTTCAAGCACAAGATGCTACTTCACGTGCTTTCTTCATCTTTTACTTTACAGGATTACTCCTTTTGCTTTTGTCAAGCTATTTGTTCTGTAAAATCCTCCACTTGCCAACTTGCATTTTCACTCAGACACGATAATGTTGGATGATGTAAGAATTGTGTCAAAATATTCTGACTCTTGTAATTTTGGCAGTAATTGTTTATCACTGGTCTGAATCTTAATGCCAAATTCAGACATCTTCCTATTTTATCTTTTTAAAAGACACATTTTTTAACTTGATGGGTGTGTGCGGGGGGTGTTGTGGGTTCTTTGTCTTTGTGCTTCTGTAAGGAGGAAAAGTTTTGTTGTTTTTTTTCTTTTAATGTGTTGTTTATCTTCTAGCTTACATCCTTTGACAGAGCAAACACCGAGTCAGCTAAAATAAGAGGTTGGTAAGAGCTTACCTCAGACTGTATGCCTCTCTAGTTTCCCAGCTAAGGAATTAATTGGACTAACGTCTTACATTGTGTGTATTGCCTCCTCCTCCACCCGATTACAGCTATAGAGAAGTCTGTTGTGCCTTGGGTCAATGACCAGGACGTTCCGTTCTGCCCAGACTGTGGCAATAAGTTCAGCATGCGAAACAGGCGTCACCACTGCCGGCTGTGCGGGTCTATAATGTGCAAGAGGTGCATGGAACTTATCAGTCTTCCCTTGGCAAGTAAGTGTGGAGGGTGGTGTTAATCTCTCCTTTCTTTATCTCACTCAGAGTGCTGAACGCATCCTGGTTTTTTTTTTTTTTTTGCAACAAAGAAACAAGCTTAATATATTCTGCCTATAGGTATGGAAAACTCCTCCTTGAAGGTGTCCTTCAATTCCATGCAGGCACTTGTGTGTAAAACAGAATAAGAATGCTTTCTCTATTCTTTGTGTTCCTCCTTTAGCGTCAGAAATTTTAGATTACCTTCAACAAAACACTGAAGTATACCAGCACAAACTAATGCTGTAAGTAGTGTAATTCTGAGTATTGCAGCTATGACAGTATTAATTTTGGGAGTCATAACTGCCAAGATTGTTGAAATATCCATACCATTTTGAAGTGTTGAGTCTTGCCCATGGCTGTCCAAATGCTGACATGAAGGGAATTAATCCACAAGCCTTTAAGAAGCCCTTCCAACTTCACTTTCCTTATCTAGTGCATTGGAAAGGAGACTATTTTTCTGTGGAAATAAATGATGTTAATTGGGCTTTCCAGAGATTTCCAGCACAAAATAAGGATAGTATTAACATATCCACTTTTCCATGTGTTTTTTTTTTTTTATAACTGCAAGATCCAGTGTGAGAATGCTACTAGGCATGAACAAAGTGAGTGGTTTCCAGTAGTATGTTCTCTCACTGCTTTTAAAGTGAAGCAGGACCTTGCAGTGAAGACCCAAATTCGGATTTGTAGTTTTGGTTGTTATGTGTTCCTTTTGTGTCTTTCAGCAGTCTGTTCAAGCTGGTCTTCTAGTATTTTGGGTAATGCTAGCTTTTGTTGAAGTGCAATATTAGTGTTGGTGAAATCTGTTGGCTTCTCATGTCACTGTAACATTACCCATGCATAATTTCTAGGCAAACTCACCAGTGCCAGTAAAGAGGCCTTGAGTTCTCACACTAGCCCCAACGCCTCACCTAACAGCGTGCACGGCTCCCGCCGAGGCAGCATTAGCAGTATAAGCAGTGTGAGCTCTGTTCTGGATGAGAAGGATGATGACCAAATCCGTTGCTGTCAGCACTGCAAAGATACTCTGCTGAAAAGAGAACAACAGATTGATGAGAAAGAATACACTCCAGAGATTGTGAAACTCTATGAGGTAAATCAAACTCCTTGCTTGTTCTCGCATCCGAGTCCTTTATGGCTTAATATTCTAATAGCAAAGATAAATCTGAAAGTAGCATTCAGAGGCCGTATATTATTTACATCCTGTGGTGGCTTAAAACCTTGTTCTCATTTTCCTTTTTGTTCTCATCTGGAACTAATGGTTTTGAGATGTCCCTTAAACATTGTGAATAACGTCAACTGGGATTTGACAGAACCGTTCTTTTAAAATCAATTATGTGCTTGTGCTGGTGTCAGTTAGCTCTGCTAAGCTCTGTTTGTTAGGGCTCTGCTAAAACTATACAACTTGGTGCTGTAAGAACCATTTGTCCCCACTCGAGTGGCAAGCATTAAGTGGAACAGCAGCGTGCGGCTGGAATTCTGTGTTCAAATATGCTTTAATAGCAGGTACTGATGTTCATTGGGAATCTTCCTGATAACCTGCAAGCCCCTCTCCCAGCCCCACGTTTAATATTAATGGGGATTTCTGTTAGTGCTTTTCTGTGAAGACAGTAAGACTGGAAGTTGTCCATCAAAACATCAGAGTTCATCTTGCAGGGGAATGGAGACTCTGTCTCTGTTCTTGACAATGCCATCTGTGTTCCCAAGATAACCGGGCACCTTGTGATCCTGAGAAGTTAGATGGCTTTCACAGCTATTAGCTTTGAAGGCACGTTGAAAGGTTTGCGTCAGCAGGTGCTTCTGTCAGCGTTCTGATACGAGTTCTGCTTTTGTGTGCATTGCTAAAGAAACTCCGACTCTGCATGGAGAAGGTTGACCAGAAGGCACCAGAATACGTAAGGATGGCAGAATCTCTGAAGTAAGCCCCACTTGCTGATTTTGTTCGTGAATGTATGTGTATTTCTTCCCCTGTAAGTTTGCAAAGTAGGCAAGGAGTAGGTGTGGTAAGGCTGTGGGTGTGGGTAGGTCATGAGGAAGTGTTAGGTTTTTCTGTTGTTTCAATCTAGACAAAAATTATCCAAAGCTTAAGTTAATTCACAAACTAGATTACTGAAGCAAGTCTTAAATCTGATGAGTATCATCCCTGGGATAACTTAACTTATGACTTAATATTAACTGAATTAATATTTTCTTGCCACAAATCTGTATTAAAAAAAGTGCTAGGATTATATTTTTATTTGTAGAATTAGAGAAATTTTAGAGTTTTACCAGTTATAACTAGCTTTTGATTTCAGTGTACTCAGAATTTTATTGCTATATTACTCAATGTAATTAAGTAATAGATAATGTAATTATATATAAGCCTATATATATAAGCTCATATATATATAAGACCTGCTAAAAGACTTGTCATCTGGGGTAAATGATGTAAGCCTGCAACGTGTGTTTAATACATGAAATGCCATGGAGTAGTGAAGACAGGAAGTAAAAACAGTACATTACTTGGCTATGAAAAAAAAGTTACCCCTGGGATTTGTGGTATTGCTGACATCGATACGTTTCAAGGAATCCCCAAAGGCATAGAAGGAAGCTCTGCAGCACACGAAGATGAGGAAATTGCCCCAAAGGAGATATAAACTAGGCTCCTGTGACTTTTTATTTGGATTTTTACTACTTTAAATGCATTCTGTGCAGCCTTACAAAAAATGCAGGTGGTTTTATTTTCCCTACTTCCTGAATTTTTCTGTTGAAATAATAGAGAGGTTCCTTCCTTAATTCAGATTTCATTTAGTCGATCCAGCTGCAGAAATAACTGTGTCTGTTTTGACTCTTCAGAGGCACATAATCACATACTGAGATGTGGTTGGTCCCCCGTCACTGGGCTGGCCTATCTTACCAGTTCTGTAGCTTTGAAGATGGAGTTACGGAATGAATTAGGAGTGCTGCTGCTGATCGTGTGGAGTCCTGGAAGGTTGCTTTTGAGAGCATGATGGTGCTTTTGTATGTGTCAGGCACAAAAGGAAGGGCAAGCTTAAAAACTCTGAAGTGCTTCCATATAAAATACTAATTTGTTTTCTTCAATAAATATGACAATTAGTGATAGTGTCTCCACGTGGACTCAGTTGCTAGAATCTTAAATATTATGCCTACGTGGGTTTGCAGACTTCTGCTTTATGACAAACAGAAGTAGAAAACTTGTTTTAATGTTGTAGTTGCTTATTTGATCAGCGAGGCTTTTTCTACGCCTGGAAAAAAAAAAGCAGAATAGGTGCATTTGTTGTGTATATTTATCTTAAGTATTATTGATAGATTGAGGTTCTTCTTATACTAAAATTAATTTCTCCTGTACTTGTAAATATTCATGTTTACAGGTTGATATTTTCCACTCTGTCAGCAAGAAAGGGTTTCTAAATACATTGAGCTTGAAATAAAAGCATTTTAATGGATGATTTATCCTCACATTTGTTGACATCTTGGGATGGCTTTTAGTGTTGTATGTATCGTTCACTGGAGGTACGACTTACAGTGAAGTTGTGTTTATTTTGTAGTGCTGGGGAGACAACCTACAGTCTGGAACATGCGAATGACTTGAGGGTGGAGATTCAAAAAGTGTACGAACTTATAGATGCCCTGAGGTAAAGGAAGTTCACGCGCTCTCTCTTGCTCTATGCACACACTGAATTATGTTTCTCCCTTCTTCCAATACAGCTTGTATAACTCTCCTTCTTATCCACAACTACCGGGGCTTTTGCTTCTTCATACAACCAACTTGCCTGCGCCATTGTAAAGAGCATGTTGAAAAGTAGATGCTGTTCCTGTGCACCATCAATTTCGGTTTCCTTTTCTAAGCATGCACCGAGGAAGCAAATAGAGGCATAGTTAAAATAAATGAATAAATTAATGATTACTGCTGGTAATATTTAGAGTGGCTTACCTAATAGAACATCTAAAAATGTTCATTTGGTATTGTCTCCCTCTCTTTCTGTTGTATTTTCCTTGGCCCTTGTGGTTGAATGGATGAGCTTATGTTTGCTTTGATTCAGTAAGAAGATTCTGAGTCTAGGCTTGCACGAAGAGCCCCAGCCTCATCCTAAAACACTACAGCTTCAGAGAATGATAAGATACTCGGCTACTCTTTTTGTTCAGGTAAATAGAGCATATGTTATGAGCTAAATTTTATGTAGTGTTCTGTTCTTTGCTGCCCATCTGTGTGACTTAAGACTTCTTTTGACAGAAGGCTTACTTCTATAGAGATTTACTTCTGTAGCTTTCCTCCAGTCACTCTGAATATGGATAGCATAGTCAGAGCAGCATTGGTCCAGGGGCCTAAGAAAATCTGTAAGTCTTGGCTTTGTCTCTGGCAGAGCCCCAGCCTAGCTAGTAGTATAGTTACAGCAGCCACGATGTGTTCCAGCTTGGAAAGGTGACTGCAATGGAGGAGTACCTCATACTTGTCTGTGGAACATTTGTTGGTGTTTCCTTCAAGTACTTTAAAACTAACCTGAATGCCTGCAAGCGTTCACTGTAAATATTTCAATATTTGGCAGGAAAAACTGTTTGGCCTAATGTCCCTGCCAACCAAAGATCAATATGACGAGCTGAAGAAGAGAAGACTGCATATGGTAAGGCAGGTTAAGATCTGTATTTGTATGAGGGCCTCCTTCAAGGACTTAAACAGACACACAATTATTTACAATTCATAGCTTCTCTTGATGTGTAAGTAGCTACCTGTGTATGAGCAGCTGTCCTTAAGACTGGAGTTCTTCTTTTCTCATTTTCTGTGCAGATCATTCCATGCTTGTTTTCAGGGATTTGTGTAACAGTCACTGTAGTTCTTCCCAGAACAGAGAGACGTGTACTGAAAGCTGGACGCTTCTAGAAAGCAGCAGTGGCTTGTTTGAGGGTGCTGTTGTTCTGCCTGTACTGCAGCAAAAAGCTTTAAACTGAGTCATTTGTACAAGTGGAATTTGAAGACTTCTCCAGGTGGTTTAAAAAAATTTAAAGACGTGGATGCAGCTTCAAGAAGAGATTCTCGGGAGGAAGGACATCGCTAACTGAGAAATAAACCAGCTTGGTGTTGCAGTAGAAATTAAGAAATACGGGTAATTGCATTCCAAAGGCTAATCATGTAATTGGTATTTACACTGCCCAATTACAGAAGCATCTGCTGTGGGTGGATGCGGGATGGTCAGTGTCCAAATCTGCCTGAGGCATCTCTTTGAACAGCTGGATTGAGGTATCTTTCGCTCTATATTCAGCCCTGTCACTGCTCCTTCTGGACTTCAAGTTTGTACAGGCAGATGTGAATAGATTTCATTAAGAAATAATAGGTAACGTTACAAAAATGAACATTTTTTGCAGAGTAACTAAAGACTGAATTGATGTTTGTGACAGCAGTATCTAAGGTACACAGCCTAATTTTGGTAAATATGAAAGTTAAAAATGGAATTTTTCAAGCTCATGTTCTCTCTGTATACGTTTGTTTTAGGCAGCTCTTGAAACGCACAGAAAACAAGACGAGAAGCAGAAAGACTTGACTTACAGATCTGCAAGTGCAGTTAATGGTGATGCAACTCTCCTTAGAAATGTAACAGTCAAGAAATCTGAAGGCTGGCTACCTACATCTAGCGCAGCTCGACAGAGTGAGGTAGCAGACCCACTTCTTCAGCAGATTGACAACATCACATCCTTTATTAAGCAAGCAAAAGCAGCTGATCGACTGGATGAAGTCAGGATGTTGCAAGAAAACCTGAGGCAACTTCAGGATGAGTATGATCAACAGCAAACTCTAAAAGCTATTGAGCTTTCTAAAAAACAGGCAGAAGAGGAAGAGAAACAGAGGGAAGAACTTCAGTTCCTTTGTGAAAAAGAGTGGGAAAGAGAACACCACAAATTCACTTCTCAGCATTCAAGGACAGGCTCCCTAGATTTCAGAGAAGGCAAGCAACATCAGTATGAAGCTGCGAAAGAGAATCAGAACTTGTTTGCACATGGATTGGGTTTGGATGTTAATCAAGTGAAAGGGAATCGAAGTTTTGAAACTACTGCTGTTCAGCATCTGCCAGCTAAAGAGTACTTAATCTTTCCAGTCAGACATCAGAATATTCCACAGAGTGACAAAGACCAAAATCAGGCAGCCGGTCTAAACCCCTTTGAAGATGAAGCAGATACCCCTCTGTCAGAGGAAGATCCCACTAACCCATTTGCCAAAGATGTATCTCAACCGATTTCTTTCTTTAACACAGCTCTGCAAAGTGATAAAAAAGAATATAATCCATTTGAAAATGAGGAGGAAGGTGAGCAAACTAGTTCACCTAGAGCATCTGCCAGTACTTTAAATCCCTTCGAAGAGGATGAAAATCCATTTCAAAAGTCTGGGAACAATTGGAATTCTGGAAATCCATTTGAAGAAGGATCTTCTACCAATCCCTTTGAAGTGGAGGATGTCAGTGAGATCTTAAGAGAGGAGGCTATAGAGGAGGAACTGCTTCTCCAGCAGATAGATAATATAAAAGCCTACATATTTGATGCCAAGCATAGTGGACGAATGGATGAGGTGGAGCTACTGACAGAGAACTTGAAAGAACTGAAGTACACGTTAGCAAAACAAAAGGAGAAATCCAAGTGTTGAAGCAGTAATCGCCTTGTAATAGTTATCTCAAGTTCACTGTTAAGAGATGGAAGATGAAGCAGTTATAAACAGCGCTACAGATTGCAAGGAATGGGGAGAATGTTGTATTTTATTTAATACACGTTCATTTATGTATTCCCAATGTTACTCAGCCTAGAAGAAAGAAGATAAGAGGAATGCTGCTGGTCTTGAACTAAGACACACATGCTAAGAAAACATACTAAGAAAAACTTACAATAACTTGTTACAACCATCTTAATACTAATTTGTCTTACAGTGTGCTTATTTTGGTCAAAAGGGTTGAGCAGTAATAGGGAACTGTCACTTTGAAGTGGTTTCAGGGTTGGCTGAGCTGGCTTTTCAAGTGGAGCTTTGACTGGAGAGACAAAAGTGTTTGTAAGATTTCTGCATCTTCTGAGAATGGCACAGTGTAAGTTACAGGCCAGTCTAATTGTCCTAAGAGAGTTGCAAGAAAGTGCTGTTGAAAGGCTTCTGTTATTCTTTGAGATGCAGGATACAGGTCAATTTTGTGCAATAATACATAAAATGGATTTAAAAACTATTAGAGACTTCACTGATCTTAATATGAGTAACTTTTAAAATGTGTTTATAAGAACTCCTAGGTAGAACTGAGGTGCCACCTCGTCGTTACTTTTAGTTTCCCAGTTGCTCTAGGCACAAACTGCAGTGTAACAGAGGGCCACACTGGCTTCAGAGCTGCGTGTGTGGGAATGAATATGTAGATGAGTATACTTTCAGAACATCAGGCTAGCATCATTTCAAGCTGTAGTATTAAGGGTGACCTTGAAATTCCTAATTATATTCAGGAACGTGCACATTCCTTTATATTCTCTGTGTTACAGAATGATCATATTTGTCTTATCTGAGACTTGAATCCTCTGTAACGTTTGAAGAACAGAAATCCTGTTTGCAATGGAGAGCTAAACTGCCACTGAACTGGAATTCTGTGAAAGCTGGGCTGTGATTGTGCCAAATATAAGTTCCTATTTTATACTTGATTCTCATCAGAAGTTACAAGAATCAGGTATGTGTGTCTTCAGTAAGCAGGTCCAGATGGGAATCTTAGTGTGGACCTCTGCCCACGGCAGTGACTACGTGAAGGCCAGCTCCTGTGGTGCAGGAGGGCTTCTGAAGATTGGTATTGTAAAATCTAGGATTGTTCAATGTTAAGTCAGCATGTATTTTGCTAAGGACAGTCTGAGCTGCATTCCCCCTCCCCCCTCCTTTGAGATGCAGATGCCCATCTTCAGACATTAGCGTTTGAAAAGGTGGTTGGGAGGAGTAATTAAAAAAGGTGCATTTAATTAAAGCTGAAGTGGAGGATATCGGGCTGATCATACTCTCACACTAATAGTACTGGACTTAACTGAGAAGGACAAAGTTTTGTGGAGTGGGACATCTCTTAACTATGTCTCCAGTAACATATGAATAACATAGCTGTATCTGGGACACTAATTAGTATTTCAGAAACACAAATAATTGTGCTATTTAAACAGTAGGAACTCTAGATTTGTTTTCTTTTAAATATGTTGGAGGTATGTACTTCTGTTTAAACAAAACCAACAAACGTACCCTCAGTACCACTGATAACCGATCAGAATAACTCAGTGCAGCAGGACAGTTGTTCTTACTGCAGCCTAAATCTGAAGTTGAAAGGTGTGCAGAATGGGTCGTCTGAAGAACTTCAGTTTTTTATGCCAGTACGTTTTGTTATTGCTGAGTGAAGTGCTGCTGTGTGCAAAATGGGCCAACCGTCTGTGCAGCAGAATTCTGAAAGGTTGTAAACTAGAATTCTGTGCTCTGGCATTAGATTTACAAAGGCAGCAAAAATTATCGATAGCTAAAGTTTATCCCGAGAATTGTTCATTTAAAAATAAATAGTACAAGTTATTCAAGGCAGACTAGTTTGCTATTCAAGGAGTGCTCCCTGCATTATAACCCAAAACTCCTTTTGATATCGAGATGAAAAGAATATTTCAGTGGCTTCAGCTCTCCCATTTAAGAGTGTTTTCCTTGTTGTAACTGTCCTGCACTATTTGTATGTTCAGCCTAATTACACTAATAAAGTATCATTCTGTACATGTAACAACGTGTTTTTGTGAGTAGCATACCTCATGGCCATTGATAGCATGAACTGTGGTAGATCAGCCCACTGATACTGAAGTTCTCTCCCCTGTGAAGACCGTATGCTGGTATTTGGACTGCTGTGAGGCTCCCAGGGCACAACAAAATGAAGACAACTATAAAACTAGTAACTAGCACTGACATTTTAAAATTGCATGCGTACTTTGCATGGAAACTTTGTAAAAAAAGGGATGAAGTAACATCTATTTTGTGCTGTACTCGCCCCTGATAATTCAAGCATCCCTTAAAAACTGGTGTGAAATGTTGCATTCAACCATTAGCTCAGAAATGTTGATAACTATTTCTAGAGTAATTTGCGCATATAAGACTGACTTAATGGTCTATGCAAGTAAATACTAAAAGCAATGTAGTACTATTGGGTATTTATATGCTGTTACAGTGTAATCACACGTGGCAGAAACTACTGTGATCTAAAACTGTGTGGACAGGGGCCAGTAGCATCAGAAGATGTACAACAGTACTCGACTCCAGCACAACAGTCTTGCTGGCTAGAATTAGCTGGAAGCTCTTAAGATCCAGTTCTCCTTTGTATGGGTTGGGGTTTTCTGTATTTAAAAAGCTACTTTTTTTTTTAAGAATAATGAAGATTGTTTTAAGGCATATGTTTAAATATCAACTTGCCTGTTCTCCTTTGTTGATATTCTTTTCAGTGCTTCTCAAAGCTGTAACTCCTCTTGATAAATGAGACTTTAAGTGACAACCAAATCAGTTAAGCAAGAAAATTCAGCATTTAAGTTGCAGGCAGGGGTATGTTATCACTGGTCTTCCTTCAGATAGTACAAGCTGGAAAACAGCAGGAGCAATTAAAACATGCCCAGGGCATGCTGTGCTGCTTTAAGAGAGATTCTTTGCCTAGTCTCTTATCCCAAATACGAACTTAGGCATTACAGCTGGTGAAGCACTGCCAGCAGGCTGAGGGACTTGATCCTGCAACTCCACTCAGCACTGGGAAGTACTACAACCCTACCCCACAGCTGAAGTCCTGTGTCCAGTTCTGGGCTTAGTACAAGAGAGCTATGGTCACACTGGTGAGAGGCCAAGGGCCATCTAGATAATTAAGAGATGGGAATCTCTTAGAAAGGCTGAGAGGTGAAACTGCTCAGCCTAACAAAAAGAAGGCTGGGGCAGGAAGAATTTTATCAGTGTTTATCAATACCTTGAGTACAAGGATGATAGTGCCAGTGGTGCCCAATGCCAGGGCAAGAAGAAACGGGCACAAACTGGAACACAGGAGGATCCCTCTGGACATCGCTAAAAATGCCAGCTGTGAGGGTGAGTGAGCTCTGGCACAGGCTGTCCAAGAGGCTGTGGTGGTGCTCTCTCCCTCAGATCTCCAGAAGCTATCTGGGCACAGTCCTGGACAAGATGACCTCCAGAGGTCCCCTGCAACATCAGCCATCCTGTTTTTGCTATGGCCTTATGCCTGCAGGCATGAGTAGGAAATAGAGCTCCACTCATTGCTTTCTCTGTTGCTTTCACCCAGCTTTGTTTGCAAACTGGCACACCAAAAGCTGCTTTTTTTTTTTAAACTTACATTTATTTGATAATATTTTTCACAATAATTATTCTAGCTGTGGCTGTAATGAGATGGGGATGTCAGTATCACATGAACTTGCTCCCATTTCCAGGATTTGTTAACACTTGTCTCTGAAGAACCACCGTGATCATCCAGCCCTGAGGAAACACAGCTGTATGACCTGAGATTTCAGGCAGATGATTCATTTTTCAGTGAAGCTTTGTATTTTCCTCTCATCTCTTTGGGCAGTGGCACAAAGGCAGGGCAAGGAACCTGGCCTTCAATTTCACACATGCACTCTTGCAGATGATACTTCTTGGGCCCAAAAGTTGCAGGATGTGACAGTTTTTCTCTCTCTCTTTCCTCTTTTTCAAGTGTTTCTCTAGAAAAAAAGAAATCTGTTTGTTACCTGCCAACATTACCCATCTCTTCCCAGGCTACAATTAACCAGGAAGATGGATTTCCCTGGCTAAGACCAGTTCTGATGAATTTCTCTTTATTTCTGTTGACCCTAGAGGCTTCTAGGGCCTGTACTAAGATGTATGCCAGAGGGAATGAACATTAGCTTCATATTATGAGTTACTTACTTGCTTTTGCCCAGAATTTTTTTAATGTGCTCAGTTATCTCCTTGTTGGTTTTATCCTCCACATCAACCAAAACTTGTTCTCCGCTATCTGTTAAAAAATTCACAGCAGTGTAGCAGTGCATACCTTCACGGTAGCTGCAAAAAAGGACTTCAAAGAAAGATATGATGAAAAAACAGCTCCTGTTTTGCTACAGTCGATGCAGTTTTCAGCGAGGAAGGTGAAGCCGCCGTGAGTGTCAGCCAACGGGTAACCGAGCGCGGGCGGCGGCGCTCACATCACGGCGCCCTTCCCCTCCCCAGCAGCGCCGACCTGGCGGCCGACGCGGAGCGGGGCAGAGCGCGGAGCGGCCCCGCGGCACCTACCGAGGTAGAAACGGAGGAAGGGCGAAGGCGTCATGTTCCTGAAAAGCATGATCTGCACCCAGGGGTTTTTGTACTGGATCTGGGGGATGTTGAAAAACACAAACTTCCTAGGAGGAAGAAAAAGAACGGCACGGTACGAGGTGGGCGGCGACGCTCCGAGACCCCGGAGCCCGGCCCGCGCTCACCTCGCCCCCTCGCTCGGCTCCCCCGCCGTGTTGTAGTTCACGGTCATAACCTTCACGGAGCTCTTGAAAACGACGTCGCCCTGGCTGAGATACTGCAGCGTCCGCCGCACGGGGAAGCGCCCCTTCATCGGCATGGCGGCGGCCCCGCGCCGCCCGCGCCGCCGCCGGAAGTGCGGGGAAGCACCGCCCCGCAGCTGCGCGGAAGGGCGCGGCCGGGCCGGGGGCGGCGACGTCCGCGCGGTCGGTGCGTCCGCGGGCGTCTTCGCCGTCGTCGCTCTCGGGAAGCTCTGCAGGGACAGAGCCGTCGCACCGGGCCGTCCGTCCGTCACCGGCGTCGCGCGGCCCGGCGGCAGGCGGGGCAGATACGCGGCGGCCCGCCGCGCCAGGGCTGCGGTTCAGCGGATCTGCGCGACCGCGGGAAGGCAGCCCGCATCGGAGCACGCGCCGCCCGCACCCGCGCCGCTCGGGCGGCCGCCCTCGTCAGGGGCAGTTGCCGGTTTCATGGACGTTTTTCTTGGAGGCACCGAGGTTTGATAACCGAAGCCAAAACTCTTTTCAGCCTTATTTCTGTGAAATGGAACGCGGAGCTCGAGGTTGCAAAGCTTCTAATAGCATCGGCAAAAAATTAAGTCGGTATCTTTGCCATAAGAATAGATGTGCTTCCCTCAGACGTATTATACATAAAATTAAGGATCTGTTTACCATTCAAAATAGAGTCCAGTTTCATTATACTTAATACAAGGGTGAAGGGAACTGAAATCCAACACTACCTTTACTTAAAACCCAGGAGTAGAACAGCAGCAGGAAACAGTATCATCTCCTCCAGTACCTTCAGGAGAAACACGTAAGTCTAAAGAAGATAAATTACAGCTAGGAAAAGAAGTCTTTCTCAACTTGTTACAGCAGTAGCTCCCTCAGGACAGTAAGGTTCAGAGGATTTATCTTGTATATTATGGCCAGGCAAATCTCTAATAATCACTGTAGTGAATGGGAATGTCCATTTCTGTAATGCATTGGGCTCAGACATACAACATTTAAGAAATTCAGTGAACCTAAAAATAAGAAAAAAAATAAATCAAGAGTACATTTATATTTGTAATTCACTTTAATCATATAAACCTCACTTAGGTAGTAGTATTAAGCCACAACAATATAAAGCCACACTGAAACAGCATTTAATAAAATGCATAAGCTAAACCATGCACTGCAATACTCTATATAAAGACAACAATGCAAATTCCTCTTCATGAACTGAAGACGCTGATTAGGTATAAAATCCATATTAAAAAAAAGACCATGCTATTTTTATAGGCTTTCACACATAGAATGTTGATTTCACAAAAGAAGCTGTGAGAAATGAGTAACGCCTGCGATACCTAAACCTGAAATCTAATAGCACAAATGATACTTTTCTAAAGGGTAGTAATCAGATTTCTAGGAAGTATCCCAAAGAATTAAAAGTAGATTGTTCCTTTCATAAGATGAGCTATTTGAGTAGGAGCTCAGTTCTGCCTGCTAGGCCAAATGGGTACAGCATGTACACAGTGTGCAGTTTCTCAGTCAGGTCAACTGTTTGAACCCCAGCCGCAAGTGTTTTGGGGTACAGATAAACTAAAAGAAGATTCCCACATTTTTACCTTAACTTCATTTATGATGAAACATATACTATGTAAGCAACATGTTTTTTTCTCAAAGATTTTTTTTCATTCATGAACTAAACTACTTTTAATCTACAGTTGTAGAAAATACCTTAAAATGGACCTGTGCTTTGTTACTGTTTACCTAAGATCATTAAAAAAATGTACAAGAAGCCAATCGTTCAGGAGTGCTGGGTACCTGGCAACATGTGCTTCTTAGACTTTCGTTTTCTGTGATCAAATACAGAAAGCCAATTACACGTTCCACAGTTCCTGTAGAATATTACAACATCTGCTTTACTGTCACTTACATTTGAGAACATTTTGTTCTTCAGAATAAAAACAATTCAACCATGTATATAAAACAAATTCACAATTGACTGCTTAAATAGATTCAGTTCACATCAATACCTCAGCAGTCCATTTCCTAGTCTTTAAAACTTTACATTGACATTAATTAAGAGACATTCAGGTTTTCATTCAAGCCTTTGAAGGGGAAAGGAAGCATTATACAGACCACACTGATTGTCATGACACCAACGAAGGACCATCTGTCACAGGAATTCCTGCCATTAATTTAGATAATTTTCCTGCTGAAGGTCTCACAAATAGGACTTGAAACAAAGATGGATGCTTTAAGTTCTATATTTAAAACAAGAGCTTACAAACAAATGCTTACTAAACAATATAGCAAGAAACGAGATCATTCCTAGCATTCTTCATAGCGAAGATTTCACACACAGCCCAACTCCGAAAGGCCTGTGCTTTACTTTAAGCATGCAAGAAACTCACTATTTTTATTGGTGTCTGCCCATCTGCTCAAAGTTAAATGCTCACATGTCCTCACAACATTGAGTCTATGAGGGAAATGCCCAGAAAATTCCACTCCACCTTTAATACAAAAGACACGCTTAAACTACTCCCCAGACAGTCTGTAAAAACGCCTTAAAAAAGTTAATGTGATTTCTTCTACAGGCTTACACATGTACCCACAAGTCATCAGAAGGGAAAACGAACAAGAACGTCCTGTGTTTTGATACCTTAGATATCTGAACTTTCCCTATGCATAACGGACTTCACTCAAGTCCAGTTTCACAACCACTCGCTGTGCCCAGCTCCCGCCATTAATGGAGGCTTCACACTCTGCAAAGATCTGCAGACTGGAGCCTCAGAAAATGATACAACTTGAAAACAGACAACAGCTTTGGTAATAAATAAACAACAAACTTCATTTAGTTCATTATTACATTTCTGAATGGCATGGCTGCATGCTGTTCTGAGTGCTGCTGTTCAGTGGTGCAGGGAAATGCTGCTCTCTTCCAATTAACTACAGCTGAAGACTTAATGTCTTACAATGTTTCACTGTGAAATAAAAGACTTTACAAAAAGCCATTTTCTTTCAGCCTTCTGAGAAGTATATATTGAAAATATGGAAGCATGACTAGTGGGTTTTTTTGTTTGTTTGTTTTTAATACATTTATTTTTCACAGCTATTTCAGGTTCTACCAACTCTTTACTGGCTCACTTCACCCATCAAATGAGAGAAGGTGAAGAGAATAACAAAAAAGCTAGAAGCTTCACTGAATTTGAGTATTGAAGAGAAAATAGCAACCTCAAGCTGGGATTAGAAAAAGGGGCAAAGCTCTGAAATTCATGGGTGTTCACCTGCTTTAAGCCAGGCTTAGTTTGGGCTAAGAAATGAAAATTAAGTAGCTCTGAACAAAAAAAACCCCAAAGTTTTAACAAAGAACATCAGGAATATTTGAACATATATGAACATATATGTACATATTTACATACACTACACACTTTATATACACTGTACATAAGTATTTAGACTTATAAACATATACATTCATACACATACACTATGTACATAGGCATCAGCTGTTTGAATGAGTTTTAGTACTGGACATGCAGAAACATACAGTGGTGGGAGGCACAAAGGAAGGATACGTAAAACATCAAATTCCTTTAAAATATTAAGGGGGGGGGAAAACAGCATGAATTTAAGAATAAGCCATTTTCCTATTTTCAAAGCATTCATCCAACTCAGAAAATAAAGAGGGCAATGGGAATTATGGAACGTTATGACAACATTATTTGTGATGAACTTACGATTTCACACAAAACAACAACTCAGTAATAGGGTAATTTTGGGGCTGGATGTTTTTCTAGTCTAATATTTAGACTTAAAGTAAAATTCTTCTTAAAAGTTAAATGCTCTAACTTGCATCTTTGGTATACACAATGTTTTTGCACACGTAATTTCCCATATAGCATTGATAATTTTAACTGGAGCAAATAGCAAGCCTGAGTTTAATTCAGGAGACTTTCTGATAAAATAACTCAGCAACTTTAGAACCAAAAAGTGCAAGAAGCCTTTTCCACTTACACTCCCCTTTACCACGCCTTCTCAGTAATTTTCATACAAAGCCATTTTACAAATTATTTTCTGACACTCAAGATGCAGTAGATGCTGACAATTTGACCCTCCTCCACCCTTTTTCTCCTTTGGGGTGACCATGGCTGCCCATTGCTAATTCCACCTGGATAAAATGAGGTATTGGGTTTAAAGATGTTGTGTGCTGCTGCCAGAACAGGCCCATATTTGTCATCAGAGCAAACTGTCACCACATCTGTTGTTTGCCACTCTTGCCATACAACTGGGACAGACAGGAACTCACTCACATGTTATTTCTGCTCTTTCACTTACGTGGCAACAGCAGAGTTGAAAAGAAGCAACCTACCCTGTTTTTGTGCTCTACAGAGTAAGTGAAGGAGAGGAAAAAGGTTTCATATAGAAAAACAATATATATATTTTTTTCCTGTGGAATGTGATAGTAGATAGACAAGTACTTACTGGTATTTACCGGTGCACCTGTCCTCTCCTCACTACGCAGTGTTCATAGAACTGATAGCTGGGCACTCACATCATTTATAGGCTACACACTGAGTTTCATTTTTACTTTATAAGCACCTTAAATGCTGTGGAACTGGACAATTATACTATCATAACTCACAGAGTTTAGTCAGTTAAAACACTTGCTGGAAGCGTATGTTAGGCTGACCCGCCAGTTCGACTCCCATCGCCAGTTCAAACAGGTCTCCCTCATTGGTTATTGTTACTGTTATTGCAGAAAGCAGCTTTGATCACTGCTTCTTTGGTAGAATTCTGAGCCTGCTAAGTCCCTCTTTCCTGGCTACCTCTTAATTTCAATGGCTGGAGAAACACACCAGTATCTCTACCACCTTGAATGAAATTCAGAAATCAGTGAAAAATCCTGTGTATTATATATAGCAATGAAAATACTAAGGTGTCTTATAGCCTCTAGCAAAGAAGATAAACTCAGGAGACTGGTTTGACCTGGAAGTCTTGGTCCTGGCTTATTTTCCCAATCACACTGCAGAATATGCCCTCTGCTGAAGGCATAGACAGCTGTCAGTACAGAAACCTCGAGTCGGTGCTATTTACATTATTGCTGCCCTGAGGGCCAAGTGCTTCAAATGATGATTAAAAAAAAAAAAAAAATCCCTTTGTAAATGATACCAAGTAATCAATAAAGACAAACAATACTTTCACGTCTCAGAGTGCTGTGAAATTTGAGCCTTCTCAATTAACTTTGTAATCTGCTCCCCAGAACTTGCTTTAGCTGGGAGTTGAACTATGTGATCTTCAGAGGCCCCTTGCAGCTCCCCACAATTCTGTGGCTCAGTGAATTCAAGGCAACTAAAATAGAGTATTGTATGCTTCCAAGGATCTCACTTAAAATTCCTGGAGATTATTATTATTTTTTTTAACCTGCTTCACAGCAGAATATCTCCACTTGCACCAAAAGCACTGTATTCCATTTCTAAGAAGAGTAAATAGCAGAGCAAAGTGACTTTTGCAGATGGCCTTGTCCTGCATCTCATTGATCCAACATATGTAAATTACCATACCTTCTTGTCTCACAAATGCAATAAAAATAATTATATCAAAGCTAACCCCAAATGCTCCTACACTGTCATCTGTCATTGCTCTTTTTCCATCTACGAGATCCAAATCCATTCCTTCTCAAGAATTAGGAAGCAAAGTGCACAGACCTTGGACATTACTGCCTTATTATCACTCCCTATACATACCAGTTTTGGTCAGTACAGAATTGTAACAATTTTCTGAATGAATTACTATCTATACATACACAAAACCAAGTTCTGTTCCATTTAGTCAGATACTTCATTGCTATTTTTCCACCAGATACTACTTTCATTTCAAGAGTAGCAGAAACAGGACCTGGAAGATTTTGAATTGTATATTTTAGGCACTAAGTCGAGCTTCAGTGAGATTACACTTTTCTTGGAACCACTTTTTGAGTCTAGTTCTGTAAACACAAGTTTGGCCTTTATTAGGCCTGTATGAAAACAACCTATCTCCATACTTAGAAGTCAATAAATCATTTTTCAGGAATTTTAAAATCCTGTTCCATATTTACAAGCAAAAGGCTGCACTTGCAAAAAAGAAACAAAGCGAAACTCATTTAGAAGTTAATGAGATTAGTCAGTAGCTGCTTTCCACTCACTGGCAAAGTCATGACACTAGCTACACTAGCCTTGTAGTATTCTTTGCAGTACCAATGACTTTTTTCCTAACGTAATATGTTACGTTAGGTGGAATATAGGGGATCAGAATCTATGATGCAGCTTAACTGCAATCTAGGTAATGAGTTTAAAATTCTCTTAAGCTTGCAGCTGTACCATGCTTGCTGTTCTGCCTTATGTTAGATTGGCTTGAAAACTCAATTTCCATAAGGTGAAAAATGAACATGGATCTCAAAAATTGTATCTGCTCTATTTTCCTTATTTCCTGTGTCTCCTGCCATTGCTGGCAAGGAACACCTTCACTGCTGGCAGAATCGCTTTGTCAGTTCTGCATCTTTAGAATACCTTCCTTATATTAGCAGACAGGTAAAGGAAAGAAAAACATTTATTGAATGAACTAAAATAGCTCTGCTGCCAGATAACACTTGAAATTTAGTGTAAAAGGAGTCCTATTCCCACTGGAGAATATGGTTTCATATGGCAGCAATTGCTTTCAGAAGCTCATTCACACGCCAAACCTTTGACTCTAGCTCTTGTGATCAGGAATATTTCATTTCTCTTTAACAATGCCTACTTAGTTGCTTAAATGATTTTTTACAAAGTATTGGAAGAAAATGATTTTTTTTTTTTTTTGCAACAAAAACAATCACAAGTTGAGCGTATACCACTTCTAGAACAGCAACATGATGCCATAAAATTTACAATTTTAACAAAACCAGCCACAAAGTTTTCCAAGGTAGGTACTACTTCTGTTGTTGATAAAGCTCCTATTTTTAGTTCTTATACCTTCAGAACAGGGACTCTGCACCAGGTGTGCTGACATGACCACACTAAATCATACCGCAGTGCAACAACTACTACTAAGTCCTGCATTCCAGTTGACTTAAGGTTCAGAATGCAGGCCTTCCACCACATTAAAAGTATAATTTCATTTGCTAGTATTACAGCAAAAGCTAAGAGAGAAGTGCAATATTACAGATCTCCACATGTATACCAGACTTCTTGTTACGCACTTTAGAGAACATGAATGTTCTAACAGTGGTGACTGTACAAGACCCTAATGCATCCAGAAGCTAGAACTACATAGCCCCTGCAGTCACGTAACACTCGTGTTGTAACGAGCTGTACAAATGTGAGTCTCCTAATGAGAATCTAGAAGTATACCAGGTTCAGAGCTTTTTATTACATCAGAAGCTTTATGTAGACCTGCTTCAGATCTTTGCTACAATTCAGACTTAAAAGACATGAACACCAACCTGGTTAGTGTTCCTAAATAAGTGTCACTAGTGGAAGAAAAAAAAAAGTGCTGAATTTCTCATTAGATTACTGTCACATAAGATTATGCAAACAGAGAACATCTCTATTATACAAATGATTAAACTAATTGATGCATCTAATATGCCAGGATCAGATGAAGATCTTCACCGTGATTTTTTTTTTTTTTTTTAAAGAAACAAAACACTTTGTTTAAAATACTTAATGTCAATTATAATAAATTATACTTAACTAAAAGCAATGCTAGCAGGTAATGACCAGTACAAGAAATCATGTTGATGCCTCATCACTCTAGATTATTAAAAAAGTTGTTCATTTTATCACTATATCAGTCATTAACTGCAACCATACATAAAGTAGTAAATCCCAACTTCACTCTCAAATTGAGCCATAAGGCAGCTGGAATCGCTGCAAAACTGGAAGTGCTTTGTCTAATAAGGGGGCAGAAAAAATTGAGAGCTTTATGACGTACTCTTGTTGACAGCCAGAGGTTCTCAATTTTCCAGGTTCTTCTGGATGAGTGAGTGTGCAGGAGTACAGATAGAAGGAGCAAGTCTGTAGATACACAGACCATTCTAAAAGAGCACCTCTATTTGAAAACAACTGCTCTTCCAGTTAATGACTGATTATTTTGCACAATCAAAAGGCTTCCTATTAGGATGATATTTATCACCAATTTTGAGCTGAACAGAAACTTTAAGGAACATGAAGAACTCTCCATTACTGAAGAAACTTTTTTTTTTCCTCCTAGTTTTGGTCATTTCTGTAGTACGTAGCAGTCACTACAATCAATTCATGCTGTTAGTAACAACTGCACTAATTTAACAGTATAGTTCTTTATAACATGGATATCCAAGAATCCACATTATTATTTAATGTATAACATAGAAGCAAGTGACTTTTTGTGGAATGATTGTCTCCTGTAGCATTCTACATTTTCACAGACATCACTAGCATTTTTACTAAGGACATATGCAATTTTTTCATCCTTCCTACTCATACACAGGATGTTGATATCATCGCTTTGATGAGAAGTGCTTACAAAGTGCTAGTATTATACCCCGGCAATTATTAGATATTAATTTCAAGGATATTTTTAAATCTACCTATACTGTTCATTTTTACTTTTAGAGTAATCTTATTACTCATCTCTGATATCATAAAACTCTATTTTTAACCAGTGATAATTTCTAAATACAAATCATGTGAAAAGTACGTTCAGCAACCTATAGCCTTCTGAATGAAAGGCACGGAAATACTCCTTACGGCAGAGAAGGTCCAATAGCTGCTCTTTTAATAGCTGCTTCAATCTTGTCGGTGTTAGCAAACAAAGACAAATCCGATAGGAAACAGTAACAAGTTGGAAATATTTGTACATACCAAAATGTTATTAACTTCTTAACTGTACTTTTCTGTGAAAATTACTTTGATCCTCCAAATTGCGTTGCTCCCACTATGCAGACGTGCCAGTTATTTGACCATTGTATTCTGCTGTTTCCATTTTGAGAATGTAGGGGATTATGCTGTCAATTGGAACATTTCCAATGAGACCAGTGAAAAATAGTTCCTCAGTAATGCTAGAGCTCATCAGCCTAAGTGCTGGCAGGCGAACTAGAATCCGGGCTAGCCTGAAAAAGAAGTTCAGCAAATTGTAAGTACACAAATTTCAAGTTTAAAATACTGTGTGGCTAAAGAGCTGGATCTGCTATTTTTATTACCAGAACTAATGAACGGAACTAAAAAGGCAATTAAAATTAGTTCAGCTTACCATAAAAAGAACTATTACTCTCTATCTAACAAGTGAAATGGAAAGCATCTGTCTTTTTTACTGGTTCTTTGGTGAGCAGGACATACTATTGCCCTTTGCAGATGTAAATATGTACAGATACACCATTCAATTGCTCTGCTTCTGAAATTCTCAGCTCTGCAAGCATCTCATGGCTCACGACAATATAAAGATGAGTAATATTCCTACTGCCTAATGCACTGTTTGCACAATTTAAAGACTCAATTATTTGAAGTTGAAACCATAAACAGTACAGTTGCCTAGCAACTTAATGACAAGCCAAACAGCAAAAAGGGGTCTGCGTATGTATGAAAAAATTAGTGAATCTGCTCCTGATGAGAAAATTAACTTGGGAGGGCATGCCATTATTTATGTGTAGTTTCAAATGGTGTGTTTTTTGCCTACAAGGATTTTAGCAGACATCCAATATAATAAAGTGATCACATTATACTTCTGGTCTTCTAGTGCATTCTCAATTTTAAAATCAAGAACCATGTTGGAAACATACCTGCTGTGTGTACATGGCAGATATACATCACAACTGACAAAATACATGCATTTTTGGATTTGGATGCATGAAATCGCAAAACTTAGGCAGCACTGAACAAGCTGTTGGAACGCTAGACTGTCTACAGAGAGAATACATAAAGACCATTCAAATAATAGACCACATCTTGTAAACCATAGAGGAAAACTACAAAAAGATTCAAGACAATGCTATTTTGTGAAAAGATGGCACCTCTGCTTCTATTTCAATTTGTGCTAGCATTCAGTTGCTCAGAAGTAATCAGATTGTAGCTTCACATTCACACATGGATAAATCTAAATGACATAAAATACAAAATAGGGTTTTGGAAATGCAACTCTAATCTTCACTCTGGAGCCTACTACTAAGAAAATTATTACTAAGAAAATTAAGTACATGAAACAAATTCTGTATTTCTTTTTATGACTGAAGTCCACTTCTCATTCACAAAATGAGAATAATTGAACTGTATATGGAAGAACAATATTGGATCTGTGGATACTTCTGGAGCAGAAATTCCATCTCCATTGCATTTAACTGGGAATCCTAATGACTCACACAGCACTTATCTCTATTAGAATCAGTGCAGAGACCAGTTTCTGAAATGGGAGCTCTTTTACAGTTTCACTCCCTCCCCCAACTCCAGGTTACACATTCCTCAGAACTTGCTTAAATATAAGAAATCACATGATTATAGGTATATCTTTGACATGGAAATGACTCTCACAGTAAAACAAAGTTCAAACAGTCCTTCCAGTACTAAAAAGCAGCTTAAAAATCTTGAGGGATACAGACTTTTCCCATGACCTGACTGTGAAAGGCACGGGGTGTGGTTTTAAAGTAAAAGGGGAAATTTAGGTCAGACGTCAAGTGGAAATTCTTCAGAGAGCAGTGAGGACCTGGCACTACTGCCCAGAGAAGCAGTGGTTGTGGTGGTTGCCCCAGCCCTCCACAGGGCTCTGGTCAGCCTGAGCTGGTGGGGTGCAACCCAGTCCACAGCAGGTGGTTGGAACTAAACGTCTTTCAAAGTCTCTTCCAACCCAAGCCATTCTGTGATTGTAGACTTACTAGAAGTTGGAATTCCCCTTGTAGTACTGGGAAAGATCTTGCTGGTGAAATTCAAAAATAAAACAATTTTGATGGAAATAACTCCATCAAAAGTTATTTACTCCTAGGCAAGCAACAAACAGAAACAGCTGAGAGCTGACAAAAACAAATCAGGCACTTTCAAAGACAAGTCCTTGGAAATGTAAAAAAAAAAAAAAAAAGTCAAGGTGAAAAGAAGCAGGAAGTGAGAATTTCTTATAATGGAACATCAAGAGTTCTTTACTGTTTTATATATATAAACCTTAATTTTTCAAGATCTCCAAATGAAATAAATATTTTTCTGCACATGTATCTTGACAAATAGTTAAAGGATGATAATCATCTTTTATTATCTCAAAGTCTCTTTGACAATTAACTTGAAAAAGGAGGCAGTCTGACTTAGAGAACTTGAGACTTCTAACATAGACAGTAAGCTCTCTATTTTCCTAAATACAGAAATGAAATTCTCAAAAAAAACAAAAAAAAAATACCAACAAACAGGACAAGTGGTAACAAGTTTAAACTTAAAAAAAGGCAGGTTTAGATTAGATATAAGACTTTCTCCTCACTATGAGGGTGGTGAAGCAGTACCACAGGCTGTCCAGAGAAGCTGTAGATGCCTCAGTGCTGGAAGAGTTCAAGATCAGGCTGGATGGGTGTTTGGGCAACCTGATCTACTGGGAATGGGAGGAAGACTGAACTAAATGGTCTATATGGTCTCTTCCAACTGATCCATTTCATGATTAAAAACAAAACAACACAACCAAAAAAGCTACACAAACAAAAAAACCTCACAAACCACACACAAAACCCAGGCCTCACTTAGGAAAAAAAATACAGGTTTTGCTTTATTCTATCTTTAAACAATTCTTCTTGCTTTTGTGAACAAGGTTCTGGCTGTTTCACCTTAATAGTCAAGAACAGATGTCAAAAAGGAAGTTACAACATCATGATGCTATTTTGTACTTTTGCCAGCTACAGCTCACAACATTGTTTTGGGTACTATAGACAATAAATACCTATAAGTATCTTCTGGATAGGTTTTTTGTACATAGTCCTGCAATTCCATCTGTGCCTTCTCCTGGAATTTTTCTATTTGGGTTGAACTGTTCAGACCAGGGTGATCTAAAGAAACAAAACATTTCTGTATGTCGATTGTTTCCTTCTACGTTGCAAAGTACATGTGCTTACATGATTTAAACACTGTATTGTCATCTTTATCATGACAGTTGAATAAATTTAAACCATTCAATTGAACATTTGCTTCCTGGCTGCACAAGTGGCATACTCACTTTTCTCTCCATTGCAGGCTGTATCCACAAGAAAGCAGAAAAAGATTCATCTTGTTATATACCAGGCAATGACATTCCCAGTTTATGTTCCTAATTCTGTTTTTTAAAACATATTTTCCTCAGTAATTTTAATTATCTACGCAGATTGAGTAAAATCTTTTTTTTTTTTTCTTGACAGATTGACTTCTTGAAACTGTTTCATGTTTTAATTCCACTTGGCTCTGTACCTCAAAGAGGGTTACATGATCAGAAAAACTGGAAATGTGACAGACTTGACTGTGCCCCAATATTTTCACCATTGTGTGCAAAGAAATGGGACAGAACCATATTGAAGTTGCTTGCCCCTCAGACTTGCATGAAAGCCCTAATAAATGTAAATCTAATAATACAATCTACAGAAAATTTCCAAAAGCAATGTCAGGACACTGGTATCTTCTAGTTAAACCGAGTTTTTATTACAAAGAGAAAAATAATATCAAAGCAAAAAACAAAAATAGACATCAAACAAAAACAACAACAAAAAAACACTAACAAAAAAAAAAAAGCAGCCTCCTAACAAGATATTCATTTTCTTGGTACTTTGTTAAAAGGTGGTAGATTATTTACTTGAATTCAAGATATTTATGATTCAGGGCAAGACCTTCCTTTTCACTCAGTCTGTCAAGCAGTTTTAAATTAACCTTCCAGCATCCTAGGAACACTTCTCTCCCTGTGCTGAAGAAACTGTCAGCTCTCCTTTCTTTAATATTCTACCTTGTAATTCCAGAAAACATGTAGCATGTTCTTCAAGGAAATCCTCACCTCATAAATACTATTGATCATGCTCTACATATCTGCTGTCATTTCGGTAAGACAGAAGACAGCTGGCTTGCATTTAATTCTGGAGATTTGGTAGAGGCCCCATATATAAAATCTATGAGTAGAAGTACCACTATTACACCATTCCTCTTACAAGTGCCTTAAAAATATTAACACTGATGTCAATTTCTTCCTGTCATTTTCAGAACATATTTTCTTCTGATCCTTCCCACCATTTGCTTCACTAATATTGCTAGATAACTCATTACTTATCAGCTGAAGATAATTGATATTCTAGTCTCCTAAGCTGGGTTTACAAGAAATTCTTGATAGACTGGAGCTGTAAATAACACAAATGTGTTGGTCCAAAATTATTTTAAATATATATATATTGTCTGTGATAAATCATTATGGATCACTAATTTTCCCACAACTTAACAGTTTCATCTCAAGCCAGTAGCCTCATGAAACATTCCTACAACATTAACATATGAATGCTTATTATTTAAACAAATACTGTTACTAAATTCCTTACCAGGGCTAAATAGGACTATAGCTTTAAGGTATGCATATTCATATCCATCAATATCAATCTTGGCCATGCTGTTACAGAACTCCTGAAGTTTCCAGATATGTTCCATGACTTGCTTTATTCTGTCTCCAGAAAGCTTATCTACAAAAAGATAATATTTTTTTCAAGTGAGCTCAAGTACATCTGATAAATTAAACAGCATCCTTTTCATGAAACAAGTGACATAGCAAAGTATTTTTGTGTCATTTTGTTCCACTCACAAAGAAGCAAAATTGCTTCTGACATGTTCTTGTCAATACCAAAGTATTCACAGGTAGGCCAATAGTCAAAATGAGTTGAAATCACCCAACTGGTGAAGGGGATCTCTGGCTATGCAGCACTCCTTCT
This sequence comes from Centrocercus urophasianus, assembly GCF_019232065.1. Lineage (NCBI taxonomy): Eukaryota > Metazoa > Chordata > Aves > Galliformes > Phasianidae > Centrocercus > Centrocercus urophasianus. Next base: position 116,907 of record NW_024884778.1, on the reverse strand, counting down.
CAGGAAGCAGCTTAGGTCCAAGGGATGTTCTCCCTTCAGTGGCTGGCCCTTGTAAGAGCCCAGTGTGGCTCCACTCTGGGTCCACCCCTTCTGGTCATGTGGAGAGCACAGATGCACGCACTTTGCCTGCGCTCCCTGAGCCAGCTACACCCTTTCATCAGGTGCTCAACCAATCACCAGTTCAAGCCCAGACCTAACTGTTTCAGACCTGCTTCCCTACACATCTGGTATTCTAAAACCACTTAACATCTAAGTATAGCACCTTCCCCCACCCCCCTCCCCCCCAGGATCCAGGGGAAAAATTCTGCCACCAACTAGAAAAGGTTTTGTGAGAAATGTTATTCAAAGTCCATTTGGAACCCTGTACTAAACATACATAAGAATCACACAGTGAACACGTACCTTCCTGTATGCTGTTCTGAAGATGGTTGACAATAGCTGCTAGGATAGTTGACAGACTCATCACTTGCGCACACTGTGCCAGGCCTAAGGTAAACAGCTCATTCCAGCAGGCACGCACAAGGCTTGTATTACACTCCTGGCTATGAACAACAAAATCAGCAGAAGCTAATTTTCATATCAGGTTGGTATTGCTCTCTTTATATTATATCAATTATAACAATCAGTAACAAGGGTTAACATATTTCAACCACCCTACTAAAACAGCTTATATTACCATATTACAAGTATTTCAAAAAGCAAAAAGTAATAGATCAACTACACAAAACCATACAGGTTATCTGTAAAATGGTGCTCACCAATTCTTCACCAAGATTTCTACAAATTAAATCCTTTTGATTCAATTTTAGCTTCTGCAAAAGCAGTAACATCAGATATTGTAGTTATCCCTCCCTCTGCCACCATCTATATTACTGCTGTTCAAAAAGGTGAACACTGTATAGCCTTCACACATTTTAAAGAATTCAGTAACAATTAAATAATTCACTCATTTAAAAATTCAAAATACTTCAAAAGCATTAAGGTCAATGCTTTAATTAATTAGAAAGCGAACCAACAATAGAATGTCTATTTACCCAAGTGCTTGAAATGCAGGTATGGATCTAGCCCAGTGCATAGATAAGAAAAGCAGCCGTGATGCTGACTCACAGATGTAGTGTACATTAAGATACTCTGGCATCGGACTGGGCATTGTCAGCTGCAAAATGTAGAGTACAATATGTACAGTCAAGGTAGAAAATAATTTTATTATCAATGAAGTAACCACTGAAAACATTCAAGCTAGTCTCATTGTCTGTCATAAGCAATTGTTTGACAAGATACTGCCAAATTTAAACTTCACTAAATAAGTCATTACTTCTTGGAAGGAAAGCAAAATGAGGATGGGAGATAGAAATAACATGAGCTCAAATGTTTATTCTGAATCATTTTAATTTTCATGTAATAACAAATCTAACATCATGGTACTATGAAACTATTTTCTAAAACTTCTTGAAAGTAAAGTAAATCCTAAAATAGGAAAATTGTAGAGTATGAATCTACAAACAAGACACCATTAATAGGAATAAGCGGGTTATGATTAAACTGACTATTTAGGTACTGTTATTTCAGTAATGATCTTTGTAACTCTTTAAACAGTGCAATCTGATAACAATGATTGTAATTGTTTCTCCCACAATTTTCAATGTGTTCTTATTTGATTAGTGTAATTGAAAGAGTCTAAAAAGGCACTGCAACCTCTTATTTAAAAGATTTGTGTGTAACAAAAGTTCTACATTACCTAGAACTATAAATGAACTACGCAAATCAGTACTACATGGATGATATGTAAAGTGATTATCAACCATAGCAGAAAGCGAAATAAATATCTTCTAAAAAAACATTTATGCATTTAACATAGATCATGCAAGAGCAAAAACAGTACTAGACTCTTTCAAATATCAGTCATTATTCTAGATTGCTACATTTAATTTTGCTAAAGAAAACTCATATTTTGGATTACGTCTTACTGGTTTAGTAAGACACGTCAAGAAATGTACCTTAAATGTAACGTGCGTATCTGTAAGTAAGGGTCCTTCCACTTCAATAATTGGCGTCGACTGATCTCTACTAATTACATGAATATTCCCTCCTCCTGTAGGATCCATTCCATCTGCCAAGTTAGGAGCTGCTGTACCATCTGTGGTATTGAGTGCTTTGGCCAAAGTATCAAATGCCCTGCAATAAAGAGTGACAGTGAAAGCATTTCCTCACACTCTCAGGAGTTTTCCAAGAAGTTAAATAAAACCCAATGAGGCATTCCCACTCAGAAGTTAGGGTAAACAGTTCCCATGTGTGTTAAGACATGAGGCCAGGTTTTTCATTAAAGCCTGGTTCTTTTGTACTGTTTGGACATTACACTGGGAATGCCCAGTATACAACCAATTAAAAAGAGAGTCCCACCTCAAAAACATTTCAATTTCCTTCTCCTGACGACAGTGCCTTAGAAATCTCATGACAGTAATATAAGAAAGACTAGTTCCTATACTTCATACTCCAGCTGTTGCCACTGGAGAAATAAGACTGTGTAAATTCCTTTTTTTATGACGACTGAGCTTAGGTCTAGATTCAGAATTTTATGCTCCACTTTAATACTAAGCGATACTATAATGCTATTTCATAGTGTTGTTCTGACACTTTTTATTGAGAAGTTGGGGGATTCTTATTCTTTTAAGCAGAAAAAATGACAAGGTTAAAAAGAAAAAACAGAAGCTGCAGTGGCAAGTATTTTAAGGTATCAGTTAATAACAGACTTAAGAGCCTAAAGTAAAGCACCTCTTACAAGTCTACTTGAGAAACACTGGAGAGTTTTAAGGCCAAGTATTTTTCTTATTTCACTGTACTGCCAACTTACATTTTCCTTCAAAAACAACAACAAACAACAATTAACAAAAAAACATTCCCCCATCCCTAGAATTTCAAGAGTGTGTTGTTTTTCCTCATTTAATGAAGTATTCAAATTTTTTCTAAACATTAAATTTAAAAAATGTTTATCCATCTTACTTTAACCACAATTATCCCATTTTAACCAACTGGTATTTTGGCAGTACAATCTCACAGCAAAATCATACAGAACCCCAAGAAAAAGAGTTAAGGGCAACAAGCACTTCACAGGAGAAGCTTCCATATAACAAATAAAGTTATATCAAAGCATTACTATTCAAATAAAGCAATATCAAAGCATTACTATTCTCAGCATTTCTGAAAGCCACAAGCCAGTCACTTATTCAAGCACTGAAAGAGGCTGCCCACAGAAGTGGTGGAATCCTCATCCCTTGAGATATTTAAGAGATGTACGGATGCAAAACTAAAGGACATGGTTTAGTGAAAGGTCTTGGTAGGTGAGATTGACACATGGACTCACTGAAGTTGGAGGTCTTTTCTGTTTTATAATTCTACTCTATTCTTGTTTTTCTTAGTATGAAACCTACTTTAGCCTCAGACCACTATCATTATAACACGTCACAGTTCTTCACAAGCAGTCTACAGGCTGAGACAACAGCCAAGTCCAGATTTCCAAAGAACTGTTTTTGTATTTCTCAGTACTCGGCAATCTCTACTGTGTTTGATATCACAACACCAAATTACTTCAATATACAAAACACGAAATGCTAAATTAAGATGCATACCGTGAAATTTCACTGGCAGATTGCTCTTCTTGTTGAATTTCAGAAGTATCTCCATTATTTAGCGAGTCACTGAGATTAGCAAGAGATGTTACAACATTTGCTAGTGTTCCTAAAGCACCCTGGCTTGTCTCAGCCTAAAAAGGAAGAACCATATTAGTGGATCAGAATTATAGGTGCTACATCATACTTTCTTTTTTTTAATTTTACATTTTTAATCTTTGTGTTCTTTTTACTCTTACGTATTTTTCCATTTCTTGATCACCTACAATGGTTCACATGTGATTGACGATGACCTTTAAACCCTAACTCACAACCTCTGTTGACATATTGTACAGAGATCTAGTTACGGTGTAAATAAGTGTGAACAGAAACGATGTCTCTGTTGATGAACTTATTTTACCTCTGCATTTCTACAGATTTTCAGACTCACCCCAACCTTCTCCTCTCAAGTGCAAGAATGACTCATGTTTGTGTACATAGCTAAAACAGTTTGTATATATGCATAATCAATGAATATTAAGATGTTATAATTACAAGATAAACAAGAGAGTTAGGCAAAGCAGATTATAATAATAAAAGAGTATAGAAAGCTTACCCCTATCCTGGGCTCACTCACAAAACTCCAGCAGAGCAGATCTCCAGCAGAGATCCTTCCCCACTGGCAGCCAGCTCTTAAATAGGTCTAGGAGGGGTGCAGCCAGGCTCCCCCTTCCTGCAGCACAGCTGCATTGCCTTCACCTGTGCTCCTCTGCCTGACTCAGCGCTTGCCTCAGGTGATCAATCAGAGGTTCAGTTCCCATACAATATATCAATATGTTCAGAACTTAACTGAAAGAATTCATACTTTAGAGTCAGCAGCTAGGAGGATGGTACCATCATCCCTGATCAGAGGTTGTTGAATATTCACAAGCATTCCTGGATCAAGAAGACCTGCAGACCTGTTGAAAACCACAAGCCATGTGGCAGTTAGTGGTACCTACACAATGCATAGGAAGAATATGTAACAGCACATAGAAGAGTACCAGTTTCATGAAATTGTAAATTTAAAAACTAACAATTTATTCATTGAAATATCAGTATTTCTGAAATAGTTTCCAAAAAGCTTCAACCACAGGAATACTTTTCCTTTTCCTGTGCAAAAGTAGTGACAGTTTCCTAAACAGATATTCGCCTCATTCGTTTTTGAAATTGGTTTATTCTGTTTTATGAAAACCCTTATGAAGCCACCTAGCAGATCTGAAGTAAAGCCTTCTAAGGCATAATTCTGCATTCCAAGTTAGATAATGGACAGCAGTAAATAAAGTTGAGTCAATAAAATTTATTTCACATTACAAAAAAGTTGCATAATCAAGTTTATTTAAAAATCTCTGCTGTCTTTTCTTCTGCTGCTTTTTGATCACGCATCATTACTCTCCAATCTATTCAAAGGACACAGTGTAAAGTCTCTGTAGGCAGTAAGTATGATTTACAGCCACAACACTCCAGGCCTGTGTAATCCAATATAAATGGCCTTGTGGAACTGATAGCTTAAAGAGTCTGACACTAACATTGTGAACTACCACAGGAAGCAAATTATCATGCCTTCTGCTAATCTGAGTCCTACATAAATAAAAGGGTCACACAATTAGTGTAATATTGCTTATAGGAGGGTAAAGCATCTGCAACACAAGGAAATCCTGAGGTAGCAAATGTGTCTACAAGTAGTATTTTTGAACAAAATGACCAGCAAATGAGAACAACTGAAAAACAATTCAGGGAATTTGTGGCTTAAGATTCCTAATCGTTGTGTCATTTATCCAAAAAAATATGTCTGAGTAAAACTCATGCACACAAACATACACACTGAATTTTGAGATCCTATGTTTATACACGCACACACACACACACTAACTGGAGCAACAACTTTCAAAATGTGGTATATTACACTGAGTTTTATTTTATTCAGGAAAAAAAAATTCTGCCTCTATTTATTATGATATTATACCATACTCATGTATTTTCCTGACTCCCAATGGGGAAAACTGAGAACACAAAAACCATATAGGAATATCATAGTATCGTGGAAAGTTCACAGAATCATAGAATCCTTAGAGTTGGAAGGGACTCTTAAAGGTCATCAAGTCCAACCAACACCCCCACAACAAACAGGGACATTTTCAGCTATATCAAATTGCTTAAAACCTGGCCCTGCCTGATCCTGAATGTCACAAATGTCTGGGCATCCACCACCTCTCTGGTCAACCTGCTTTAATGCGTCACCGCTCTTGCTGTAAAAACCTTCTTCCTTATATCCAATCTACATCTTCAATATAGCAAAATGAAACCGCCGGTTTACAGTCTGTTTACAGTCTGTTTACAGTCTTTTGGGATCTGAATCATCCGTCACTGTAGGCTCTTCACTACTGTTTTCAGGAAGGGGAAGACTGAAGTCTGCTATTTGTGGATCTGATTTCAGCACAGTGTGCACTTGAATCCATTGCACTGGTAAGTCTCCATGTTTTTTACTTGCATTTCACATATTTGTCCCGCTTGTGCTTTGATATGAGCTACACCTCCTAACTTAAAACCATCTAACTGTACTCACACAAAGACATTGATGATGAACAGAAGATATTAGACTGGTCTTGGTAACGGAAAAACAAAACTGGAACTCTTTTATTGGCCAATGCTTTAGAGTGTAGGGGAAAAAAGAACATAGCTGTGCCTGCAATGCACAAATAACCTTAAACAACACTTTTTTAATGTATTTACTCACCGTGCCCCATCTTTATCTGCAACAAATGTTGGAGTTGCTATTAGAGGGCTTCGTAGGTCTTTTCTAATATATATTTTTTCAGTGGAAGCTGCACAGTTGGTCGGTTTTTCACGTTGCACATCAAAAGGCTTTCTTTCACTCTGAACCGCTATATGAAGATATAAACATGCAGATTTGAAAGAAAATGAATGAACTACTAAAAAAGTAAAACTCATACAGTAGGATTTCTGTTTTAATAACTACAGTGGTGAGTTAGTTCAGCATGAAACTGAAATTCAATATAAAGACCAAAGAAACACTTCCAGTTTTGCTATACTTGTGCCTAAGTAAATTTTAACTGACAAAGGCACAGACTGATCATTTAAGTTTCCTGAACTGGAGGCAAAGCTTGACTTTTCACAGGTATTTAGGAGACAAAACATTCTGCAACATACATTAGGAAAAAAAAAAAGGGGAGGGGATTCTTATTCCAGGTAAAGCTATACACAAAGTCTTAGCCTTACTCTGAATGAGTAGAAACAATACGAGTTAGCTACAGAATTTTTCTGTTACGCAAGAAATGCAGCTTACTGCCCCACATTACTCTCTACATCATACGCAATTCTCCCATTCGTTCATTCAGGCCAGTTAGGGAGCAGCATTCTAAAAGTAACCTTTTCAACTGGAAACATTTCTAAATTCTGAAAACTGGAAGAAAATAAGGTTACTCTCCAGTATGCCAAACAAGAACTTTAACTCTTTTAAAAGAAGAAGGGAAATGAAAAGTGCTTCTTTATAACACTAAGGTGTTATTATTAAACAGATTACAGAAAGTTACTTGGAATCTAAGTCACTAATCTTACAAATTCATCTATAGTTTGGCATAACATTTCACCATGTCAATTTTTCAACTGAAACTGAAATGCAAATGGAAACAATACTACTATGTATTCATTGTACAAATCAATCATACAGTGGTTATTGCTCTACAAGATTTAACATTACAAACAAAAAATTTAATCCTACTATATAGCCTTTTTCAATGTAACGCTAAAATACATGGATATGTTTCTTCCTATCCTTGTAAACAGCAAGCTATTTATTTGTTCATCCTGCTTTTACTAATATTGTTAGTGCCAGGAAAATTTAGGGCTTAGTAAGTAGATGTATTTATTTTCTATGCTTGGTGGATACGTAGATATTGATCAGAAACCTGAACCAGTGCACAGCACAATCAGTATGCATACATCCTAACAACACCGGGATGAAAAGGGTTTGCTTTTGGAAATGAAGCAGTTTCTTCACCACAGATGTCACACCTCATATTCAGTGTGTGCATAGCCCTCTGGATTTCTAAAGTGTAAATACAACAAAGATCTCCTCGTTTACAAAATGAAATTCTGCCTCCTTTATAACTCAGTGGCTGGAATTTATCTTTATTAGATCAGAGTAGAAAGAAGAATTAAATATTTATTGCTTCACCTTAAATTCTCCTTAAATTTATCAGAGAACAACAAGATAACAGGCTTCATGAAGTGCTGGACTGTAGAAGCAGAGGGTGCTATAAATTGGAATTAAAACGCATTGAAAGAGTTATTTGGATTCTAGCACTGGAACTGTAGCTAAGTATTGCATACAAACAGGAAAATGAGCTTTAAAATGACCAAAATATAAAAAAGACAAACACTTCCCATCTCTGGGTAAAAAGAGAAAAATAAACCTGCAAAAACCGTTCTGTACATGCAATATTAGACTTACATCCATCTTTGTAGAAGTATTTTATACTATACACATACGCTGCATTTGTAACATGCATACCAAGATGCGTAACTAACTAGACTGCTCTAGAACCACAAGTAAGCTGAGATACATATAAAAACAACTAATGCACATTAAACATAATCAGCAATGAAAGAAAGGTGAGATAGATGGATATCAAAAGTTCTATTTCCTTCAATCAACATAGACTGAAATGAAAGCATTAAAAACCAATAGTAGTACACAGTTTTTAGTTGATAGGCACACTCTCACATTAGGTAATTAACACTCACATTCCATTTTCATGCCCATTTCTAGACATTTCTTAAGCCTACAGAATTGGCAGCGATTCCGATGGTGTTTATTGATGATACAGTCTTGGTTGCTACGACAACTGTAGGTCAGATTCTTCCTCACACTCCTTTTAAAGAAGCCCTTGCATCCCTCACAACTGACAGCACCATAGTGACGACCTAGGAAACATATATACTGTCATAAGAAGGAAATAACTCCTGTTTTAACATAAAAATAATTATCTTAGGCACCCTTATTTTGTATTCTCATCAACATTTTGGACTGCAGAAAGCATTAATAAAGAAACATCCTGTAAGGCTTTAATAACTTTCGTCAGGACTTTTAGGTGGGAAAGTGGAGAGAAGGCGGTCAAGCCTTTATTTGAATAAGAGGCCTCTGAAGTAGTAGTTCCCACTTTATCTGCTGTTACAGCATATAAAGGAGCTATATAAAGGACAGCACATGCCTGAAGTCGCATTAAAAGAACAAACGCTAATCATTTAATTAAATGGAGATAAGTAATTTTGGAATAAAATCTGAAATTCAATGTTTAGTCAAAACTCCTGTGCATATTAATTCTGATATTGTTTTAATTACATAAGCACTTTCATAAAATGCTTCCTTAGTTAATGTTGAAATTTTTTTTAGTAGATTGCTTGTTGAATGAATCTGAAACCACTGAGGACTCGCTTGATCTCTACTTGCCTCTTTCTTTAACAGTAAAAAACCAAAATCCACCAAGAAGTCCTGTGTTTGTCAGTGATCTCTAAGAAGCATTTTTTCCTTGAAGCAGGTAGACTTTTCTAGGCAACACTTACTGCAAGGCTGCCCGCAGCTCTGGGGAACAGGACTTAATTCTTCAAATGGTTTCAGTTACTAGGAGCTATGCAACTGCTATTTCCTCTTTCAGCACATGCCAATTTATCAGTTACTCCACTGTAAGCACAAATTAATATTATTTCGAGCAGAGCTGTACTACTCTGTGCATATAGTTATAAACGTGTAACATCTCTTTCCACCTTAGATTCAATTGCTTTTGCCATCAGCACGGTTATAATCATTTAAAAAACACATTAAATCTCCTTTCTTTCACCCTAGTAATGTTTCCAGTCAGTTTCCTGAATATTGCTTTCTATGCTTCCTTACCTGATGCTTTATCACCACAGACCACGCAATATTCTACTACCTGGGCCCGCTGAACATCAGCTTTTCCCAGCAAACGTTCCACCGAAGCAGAGTCTGTCACTATCTGAGTGAAAATTCCAAAACAAGAAGAGGTAACTAGGCAGTATTTTCTGCTGAAAGGAAGGAGCTCTGCCTAGGGTTGGTGTATCAACAGGCAAGAGGCAGCGAAAGGTGAAGACAAATATGACAGATGTGGAATGAAATTAAATAGTATAAAATAAAGTTAATGAGCGTTTTTACTGTCAATGGCAAGACTATTAGAGAGCCAAAGCAAAACACAAATCCCAAATTGTACTCCCAGCTTTGTTCAATAGAAGTTCCCTCACTTGTACAGTCAGCAGTATGCTTCCTTTCTTGTAAATTACTGTCAAACAACTGCTGTGTTTCAGCCAAAGATGGTTGTACTCCACACACTCTTCCCAGACATCCTCACAGTAGCTAGTACATATATATGGTTTAGAGGATACAGCCTGAAACAGAGATTAATTATAGAAAACAGTCTGGCTTCTGAAGACCTTGGATCCCAAAACTTAGTTGAAAACATTCAACTCACCACAGAAAAATTAAAACAAAACAAAACTCACTTGGTAACAGATTGTGCAACATTATAAAATGAATTTTCAAGGACTGTTGACACAATTTGTCAAAAAAAAAAATTGTATTAAAAAAAGATACCGCTCACTGTAAAATACTCTCTTATTCTAATAGTAGGAATAGGAACCAGGCACCAGCTCGTATTTATTCATTTTACTTTTTTAAGAGGGGGCGAGGAAAAAAATCTCAAATTTCACTGGAAATGGATTATTGCTTATATGATTTGTTTTTCAGAGTTCCCATTGATACTACAAGGCCCACAAATACAACAGAGGCTGTAAGCCAGCAGAGTGCCTTTGCAGCCACGAAGGCCAATTGTATCCTAAGATGCATTAAAGAGTCTGATCAACCAGGGTGAGGGAGGTGATCTTTCCCCTCTACCTTGCCCTGGTGAGGTCACATCTGGAGTACTGTCTCCACTTCTGGGCTCCTTAGTTCAAGGCAGTTAGAGACTGGCTGGTGAAAGTACAGTGGAGGTTACAAAGATTATGAAGGGCCTGGAACATCTCCCTTATGAGGAAAGGCTGAGAGACTTGGGATGTGTTCAGCTTGGAGTAGAGAAGGCTGAGAAAGGATCTTATCAATGTTTATAAGTACCTAAAGCGCGGTGAGGTCAAGTGGACGGGGCCAGGCTCTTTTTAGTGCACAGCAAGGGGCACTGGACACCAGTTGAAACGCAGGAGGTTCCATATGAACAGGAGAATGACAGAGCATTGGAACAAGCTGCCCAGAGAGATAAAGGAGTCTCTTTCTCTGGAGATATTCAAAACTCACCTGGATACTTTCTTTTGCAGCTTGCTCTTAGGAACCTTCCTTAGCAGGAAGGTTGGACTTATAATGAAATAAATGCTGTCTTTGCACTGCAAAAGGATGTAATGACTGCAAAACGGTTCAAAGAGGCACCATGGAGCTCAGATACATTTCTACTTGCAGAAATGAAGACCTTGAATTTTTGAGTAATGTAACAAGATGTACCAGTACAAACTGGTTCTGTAGTATGAATGATAGTCAGAGGGAAAGGTTAACTATAAGAGGTTATTGCAGCATACCATGATAGGTAAAAGCCAAACAAGAAAGGGAGGACAATACAGAGGAGTAACCCAAGCAGCAAAGTAAATAGGGACCAGATATCCACTGAGGGAATTAGAAGCATCAATTCTGGAGTCCTCAACCAACAAGGAAACAGGGGAGGGAATTTGCACTGGGAAGTAGGAAATATAAACTGCCCCCTCTCTCTACTTGCATCCTTTTATCCTTGAAGTCACCTGCTATTGCAAAAGCGTGAAATAATTTGTGACTCAAAGCAAATTCTGCCTGAGTCTGGAATACTGAACACAAGCACTTCTCACAGACTAGAAGGTCTGTAGAGGCCTTTTCTAACCCCTACAATTCTGTGATTCTGTGACAGCTTCTGCACTGAAGAACATTAATCCCAATACTGTGACACTGCACTGTGAGCCTATGTTTGCCCAGGTAAGCTCTATCATTGCAGATCTGTAAATCTTTACTAGGTCTGAAATCTTGGCACCCCTCACAAGCACCAGCTTAATTATTTGTGTATGCTTTCTCATAACTGGAATTTCAATGAGAGGTAATGAATACAATCGAATGCATGAGAAACATGAAGACAGCGTGATTTAGGACTGACTACCGTAGCCTACAATTGTTATCATCTAATCCATGTTACAAAATTATCACAATTCCTGATGTCTTACAGGAATTCTACATTTAAAGCACCGAAAAGTCAAAAACTGAAACAAAAAAAAATCTGTGGTTAATCTTGTTTACCATATTTACCTGAATTCTGCCTGGCACAATGTTGTCTGCGGTGGTAAAGATAAGTTGTTTAGCATTAGATGTCTCAGGTGCTGCCAAAATCACCTTTCCCGCACCAGTTCCATCTGGACTGGCTAAAATAAACTGTTGCTTTGGAGACACAGATGAGTCGACTGCTGTCACTATCTGGATTTTTTGACCTGTCTGCTGATCAGTCACAATCTATAAAACACATTGAAGAACGGCATGTTTCTGTGTCACAATTATAAAATACTGTTTCATAAATGCCCTTGCTACTAATTACTTTGCTATCTGTTAGATTGGTGCAAAGTTATAACTGAAAAATAATATAAACAAAACAAGATGTTTAGAATATTTCTGTATCTTCATACCTACCATACAGAAGAGAAATATTAGATAAATTCGCGAGAAGTGGGAGTTCATCTGGTGAACTGGTGGAGGTTGTATGCCCAGGACCATTTCAAATGCCTCTCCTGCACCACCTCTGGCAAAAAGTACACGAGTATTGCACTGGCACAAAACAAGGCCAAGGACAGCTAAAGAAGTACTGCAGCACTTTAGTAACGCTAATATTTAGTTTTCATATCATTTGGCACTGCATACATTTAGAATTCTGATATAGTAATGCTATCTTTATATTATCCATGCGTAACAACAATCCATCAGGTAGTAACACAAGTGCTAACGTCAGCCTTCGCAGGCAAGTTTGCCACTGGTTCTTTCTAAATGTGACAGGGAGAGGGAGGGAGGGATAGAGGAAGGAAAGGAGAAAAGTCTTTAGTGATGATCTTAAACGTTCTGACTGTCTGTTGACAGTGTTTGTGCATTTGGTATGGTTAGAGCTCATGCAACTTGTATATGTAGGCTGTTTAACCCCTGAAAATATTCCTCACTCCACTACACCAAAACAGTTACTATATACAGCCAACTAGCCATCATTAATCGCATCCTTTGAGAGAAAGAGTTCTGGTCTGTGATAGAAATGATCTATTCTTACAGATTTTGAAGAAACCTTCAATAGATTTTAATGCTGTTTTGTATAAAATGGGAGCAGGAAAAGGGGAAAAAATGAAGACGTAACCGCTTACTACTAAGCCAATAGATTTTTACCTGAATGCGCTGTGGTGAGCCTACAGAGGAATCTGTGGAAATAATCTGGATACGCTGGGAAGGGCTGGTCATCACTGGAGAATCAGATAGTGAATTCTGAATAGTTTGTACCTGTAAAATAACACACAGAATTCTGATTTATACACTTTAAAATACAGATGCTTACTAAACGTCAGATGGCTTTAGCATTCAACCTACATTTAATGGAAAGGTTACAACCATTAAACCAACTCAGATATTTTTTCAATAAATTACAGGTATATTGGTTTTTTTTTTTTTTTTTTTTTTTTTTTTTTTTTTTTTTTT
>NW_024884778.1:0-103403 GCF_019232065.1 Centrocercus urophasianus | reverse complement strand
AAAAAAAAAAAAAACACCCAAAACCACAAGACCAAATCAAGGCATATTCAAAGTTACAAAACAATTACAATTTTTCACAACCAAAGAAAACATAGTTAAATTGCACGAGTCTTCGGTTTACTGAAATGCAGAAATGCACTTTTCTCAACTTACAATTTTATATTCATCCCTTTTTTTCCTTTGTGTATTTTGTTTTTACAATGTGTTATGTTAAATATTTCATTATGTTAAAAACTTAAAATAAAAATGTCCTCAATCCCGGGTTCATAGATGGGACAAGAGATACACAGAATTTGTTTGAAGAGTACACAGACCTTCTACCCGAACAAACATACACTTCATTTTGATTTCTGATCTTATCCATGAAGTTTCCTGAAAACTTTACAGAAAGTAAAGTTTACCTTTGAAGTTACCTTTACAGCCTAACTGAACAAAATGGTAATTTCACTCTCCAAGTAAAAGTAAGAAAAATCTTAACAGGGCAAATATTTTTAGAGGTAAAAAGTTAAATTTATTACAGCTAGTAATCTGGATATCTCTTTTTGTGTGCTGCTTGCCTCCCTCCCATCTTTTTCCAAGTTGTTCTGTCTTTCTATTTCATGATACTGCAAGCTTTTTTTTTGAACGTATACTTCTACAGATATCAGCATACTCAGCACGTATTCAAGTGCATGCAGGTAACTTCTGTTATTTTAGTGAGGAGTTCACTAGCGTGATGACTGGCTCTGCTTTCCCAGTGCATTTCCCAAGTCAGTAATCTATGACTTGAATTGATAGCTTAACTCTTGTGAGAAAATTCAAACAAAAGATGATTTTGTTCTAAAGCCATATACTGCACGTGCTCACCACTGTTTTCAGACAGGATCAAAAATATTTGAATAACAGTATACATGACATTCTGTTGCAACAGGTTACAGAAAGTAACACCATTCTAAGCAGTAGGTAAATATTTACTGTAATAACACTGCACCTCACTCCAGAGGTGACACTACTGTCCGCAGGCAACAGCATGACACGAATACTTTCTAGTCGCATTCTTTTTGAAAGTTATTATATAAAATGATAGAAAAAAACAACACTTTGGAAGACTGCTGATAGCAAACATTACATGTGCAGCATGTCTGAAAACAAAGTGTTATGAACTGTTATGACATGGTACACACTTCTATAGGTATTCCATCCTAGTGGGAATAAAATACTGCAGTGATGTATCATAAAAAAAAAAGAACAGAATATTGCAGTCTGGTTTCTTCTACACCCAGTTTAAGCCATAACTACTTATTGAAAACCAGGCAAATAGGCCAGAACTCTATTCTTTGGAAGAATGTTTTTTAATCTCAACAAACTATATGCCTAAATTATTACATCTGCTTAATGCTAAATAAACCTTATTTTCAGTTTAACAGATTTTACATATTGATAGTTTCAGAATTTTAAGTATTTTTATATTGTAAACTTCATAATTTACAGAATTGCAAACAATTTGTGTTTTCATAAATGCCCCACAAATACAAGTTTACAGTTTCACAATATCTACAGGGCTGCACTGAACACAGAGAATCACCCAGGTTGGAAAAGACCTCCAAGACCATCTAGCCCAACCATCCACCTACCACCACCATTTCCCCACTAAACCACATTTCTTAGTCCCATCACTACACGTTTATTGAATACCTGCAGGGACGGTGACTCAAATACTTCCCTGGGCAGCCCATTCCAGTGCCTGACCACTCCATCGGAGAAGAAATTCTTTCTCTAATCCAACGTGAACCTGCCCTGGTGCAACGTGAGGCCATTTCCTCTAATACTGTTGCTAGTTACATGGGAGCAGAGGCCAACCAACACCTCACCACAGCCTCTTTTCAGGCGGTTGTAGACAGCGATATGACTGGTTATAGCATTCTACATAGGAATTAGAGTACCAAAATAGCCCAATATCTGCAGAGACAGGTGACCAAACCTAGGAAACTCAAGTTGTTTTTATTACATCTTATTTCAAATAACTTCTGAATGATTTACTCATCTGAACTTGTATAGGTGAACAACAGGTTAGTGTCAGTTTAATCACCTCCTGTTTAATATACAAAAAACTTAATTTGTGAAGGAAAAAAAAACAGTTTGGATAGAAAGGATAATTTACTGCACGGTCTCCTTGGGAGAAAAAAAATAAGTCTTAAAATACACAGCACTTTTCATGAAGCCATACTGTTTTACTCTCCTATTGCCCACATCCTACATAGTCCCATATATTGTAGAAGTAAAATCTAAAGCTGTATTTAAAACAAAGGGCACAGAAGTTGAATGGCAAATGAGGCAAACAAAGAGATAGACACACGTGTAGTATACTCTCATTATTAGATGATATTAGATTATCCAGCAGTAGAGAGAAATACCTAGGCAAGAAAACAAGAAACAGAAAAACACCTATCAAGAGACTCCCAGTAGACACAAATGAACATCAGCTTCCTTGTTTAAATTCAATGGCTACTGAAAATATCAAGTTTATTTTCCAGACTGCCATTGGTTGACAGCAAAGTAAGAACCAGGATAGAAAGTCAAATAAAAAAAAAAAAGGAACAGTTTACAAGAGAGGAAAAAACAAACAAAACAACTTTCTGTAATATTATGTCAGCTGAATTTCTACCTTGAATGTTTTCATACACCTACAATGAAATAAGAACAGATATAATTCTGATGATTTATTATTATACTCATCAACTGTTACAAGTTTGACTTCTTAAGTAGAAAATGAAGAAAGAAACAGCAGTCCAAGCATATGCACCATTCTCTACACTTTTAGAGATTTACCAGGCTGACTTCAGACAGCTTACATAAATGCTATAGAAAAAAATTGGGATTCTAATTAAAGATAGCACAAATCGGATGAAAATATTCTGAAAGCAAATTTCTCGTAAATGCTCATTTCAGGAAAATCACAGTTGAGCATGACGTTAGGCTCATTTTCAGGATTACATTTACTATATTCCTACATCAGCATACTGTTCAAAACAAACATCACACCATGAAAAACCTGTATAATGCTTAAACAACCACTACGGAAGCTGTACATACAAAGACCTACTTAAAGTCAGTGACGGTACATTTTTGTAATTCTGAATTATATTTAAAAAAATTAAATGCGCCCCAATTTCTTTAAGACAGGAAGCTTTCCAGAGAAGATGAAAGAAATAAATCAGCCTTGTATCACAAAACTTCAGTGAATCACATTTTACACAGACCTACTTCACAGTCCTTAAAACAAACAAACCCCCGAACGCACTAATATCCTGACTTCGAGACAGTTAGAAAATTATGAATGTCATGTAAAAAAAAAAAAAAAAAAATCATCTCAAGACCTCCTAATTCCCCTACAGAAGACAGATCAAATACACCTACTTTAAGAAATGGGAAAAATAATATGTTCTAATGTATGTAACATTGTTTGCTTTTTGGAGCTCCCTAGCTGCATGCTGTACTGACTCCAGTACTTACAGAGTCAAATCCTTCCTGCAGTCTTATTTACATTTTTCCTCAGCAAGTCTCTGAGGCCAAATCAATCTGAAAAAAAATGTTGAACTCACTTCTAGTCAGATCAAAGATATTTGCATCCAGTGTCCATTCATAAGGATTCCAATCATTGAAAGCAACCAGAATTGTTATAAAACAGATTCTCTGTGACCCTTCTCCTCTGAAGGTCAAGTGCACTCTCACTGCCTGTAACCAAGGAAGCAGAATCGATGTGTTCCTGCTGTTTTGCCAGCTGCTGAAGGAGTCTAATGGTAAAATTAATTTCATCTTTAGAAGATATTCCCATGTTGTCAAGCTTACCCATCCCACTATCTCTCTGTTCTTAAGCCCCTTACCACGCTTTCTGTGAACTATGAAACAGCAAAGTGAAATCTGAGACAAGTGTTTGCTTGTAGCTTGAAGTATTTTCAAATCAATTAATTGAAAAAGAAAGTCCACCATATCTCTTGTGGAGAGTCTTTGGCCTTAATGTTCATTAACTTAATGTATTTAAAAGAATATACTCCTCTCTCAACTTGTCCAGGCCTTGCAAATAACACAAATCACTATTCTTACAGATAAGAATTTATGTAGCAAGTTTGTAACTCCCGGGTGATTCACTTGCCTAAGTTCCATGATAAAATATTTGTATGAAGCAGCAATGAAGGCTGATAAAAAAAAAAAAAAAAAAAAAAAAAAAAAAAAAAAAAAAAAAAAATTTTAGGGAAATTTTTAACTTGTGTTACCTGAACTTTTGGAAAAGCGACCATGAAACTTGACTAGTTTTATGAAAATAAACCTGAGTACAGTGAACTACTATTAGAAAGCCTTATGCAACAAACGCGTGACGGGTTTATTTAAGTAGCTATGGTATTTTACTTCAATTTCAAGGACCCTCAGCCTTACCACTAAAATGTGCTCGCTACTGACTGAAATCAAGCTCTTGATACAAAGCTCTATTTGAACGCAGTAGCCACGAATAATTACTATAACTACCGGACTGTATTTACAGCACAAGTACAGTGTAACAATTAGTTGACCTGATATTTATTTATAGTGAAGAAACTATTATTACTTAACAACCTTTTGACACCAGTCTTTAATTGGTCTCTCAAGAAAGGGACTTATGATACTTAATTCACATTCGTCCTACATGGAACAAGAACTGAATCTGAATTATAATAACGGGGAATATAAACACTGGGAATTCTTCGTGGTTTAAAGGTTCTTCACGGTCACTTTAGATCCAATTTTGAAAAGAGGTAATAGCCCTTATTACTCCTCATAATGACAGCTCTGTTTAAAAACGGTATGCTAAAAACTAAGGCACTGTGCATAAAATACATATGCATAACAGAATACATTTTAATGATACACAAATTAATTTGATGTGGAGACTGAACTCGGGCTATTGATACATTGCATGGCAACGGCACTACATAAATACTTTAGAAAAGCAGCATTACTTCCGCATTAAGGCTAAAGCATTTGGGCTTTTCAAAACTAACTGAGAACGAGGAAGAATTCCTAGAACTCCCTCCGAATCCCCAAGCTGCTCTCTACTCTGCAATCTTTCGCACACTCAACTGCATACACCAGAAATGGAACTCTCTCATACAATCTCTTCAGAAACAATCAGCTGGAAAAACACAAGAAGCAACACTGCTATAGAGAAACCAAAAGCAGTGGAAATACCTGAAACCATTAAAAGGACAATTTTATGAAGCCCTTAAAAACACAGTCAGTACAAAAATACAAACAATGGGGACTGCTCAATAACTCCTGTGATGTAGCCACAGCATAAGGGAAAGCAAACATGACTAACTGTTGCTCAAGAAGGAAAAACAACATATAGCCTACTTGCACAGCAATCTGATTTGGCGCTTGGCATTGCAGTTTTTAATACAGCCATGCAAAATGTACAACTATACTGAAAAACTGCTGCAGATATAGCTGAACATATATTAAATTATCCTGTTTGCAATTTGCTTCTGAACATTCAAAACTTAAAATTCTGTACATGACAACTATTTTCCTTTCATTTAATTTTATAATATTCCCAAAAAGTCTCTTATTTAAGGCTTATGCCAAGCTTTATGCTAAATTTTCCACTGTAATCAGTGAGCACAGATATAGTACACTTCAAGTAATGTATTTCGTTGTATTAAAAACTGTATCAGGCTAAAGATATCCAGTCATTCATACAAAAAAATTTCAAAATTTATAGGCAACATCACTTAACTCTTAGTGAGACAATGCTGCTTGCAACTACTTTTCCATGAAAAAAGTTTTCATGGGGTTATGCACCAAGCAGGTGTATAATTTAAGTAGGAGTCGAACACTGTAAAGAGATGAAGCCCTCTATTTACCCACCGGCTAGGAAGAAATCACAGAGCTTCATAAATTCTTGGGATGAAGCGATCTCTCCAGTGGCAAGATACAACCATCACACTATGTTACCACGGTGCATTTCCTGCACGAGGAATTACAAACGTCACATATTTTATGTGTCTACGATGTGATTAAAGATCTCAATTTCTACCAAAACAGTTTAAAGTTTGCAGTATTTCCATTACAGGTTTTTATTCCCAATTGTTTTGGAAAAGTTTTTGTTTAAAAAAACAAAGTGCTTGCCAAACTGATATCTGATATAACAAATCTGAGTGACAACCACTTGTCAGTTTTCACTAAGAAATTACAGGGGTTTCTTTTTTAAACTATGCCTTAGGTGTTATTTCCAGAATACTTAGTAGACCATTTTCCACACTGTAGTATAATAATTGTTACTATGGACTTCAAGAGAACCAAAATTGTTAAGAAAAATAACAGTGCAAAGGATTTCCAAAGGATTTCTGAAAACATGATGTAGATTTACCTAATGTCACTTATTCTTGAATTGATCATACTTTTTAATATCAAGGTATAATCTTAGTTCAACAGGTTAAAAAAAAAAAACAAAACAACAAAAACCACCAACAAAACCAATGTCTGAAAGTGATCTTGTCTACAGAAGTCTCTGAGCATATTTGCCCCTTATTATTTATGAAATCTCAATTACAAAAATCACACAGTTAAACAACTTTGAAGGATATTAAACTAAATAATTTTAAACAAAACCAAGTTTTTTTGTCTTCTTTTAAAACTAAGTTAGCAAACTTAAAGAGACAAATTACTTCTTTTCTATGGACGTGAATACATGCAGTTTGAATGCTTACAAGTTGATTTAGACATTCTACCTGTTGAATATCCAAGCTTCAGTGAATTTAAAAGCATCACTTAATAGCAAGCACAAAAATCTACTCAAAGTGTCATCTCATACATAGAGATATGAAATACCTATATTTATCTCTATATTTATGAAATATAAAGATAAATATTGATTTATCAATATTGATAAAATTTGATAAAATATTGATTTAAATAATAATTGATAAAATATTGATAAAATATTGATTTAAATCAACCATCCTATTGCAAATTCAATACAGTACATAAGTAAAACAGGTAAATTCAACAGGTAAAGTCAAACACTTGAGATTCAGATGATATCTCAAGAGAAGAGCTGAAACCTTTCATGATGAAATAAATTAATCATCAAATCACAATATTTTTTTAATATTACTCTTCTAATCTACCCACAATACAGATAAGCATTTCTGCAGTTAACAGTGAACTTCCCACTTGCATTCCTGATGGGGTGGTCACTAGAATGAAGCAGAGCATTTATCATCAGCTGCACTGGTTTTACGACCCCAGACATAAAGCAGTACTGTTCTATGAGGATCTGCTCTGTTTATTACAAATTGGAAACAGCAAAGACAATCTTAAGTCATTTTCCTCTCAGAAGCTCATACGCCAATCACTGTGCTATCTTCACTCACCTCAGCCACCTGCTGAGTCTCCATTACCTGCTGAGCCAGCACCTCCATATTGGTTGCCATGGTGAAGCAAGATCATTAGAAAACCTGTTTGAAAAAGATGCCAGCAACTTCCATCAGCCACAAAAGTTTCTTTTTTTTTTTTCCCCCCTACTGCTAAACAAGTCTATGATACTACTTAAGAATTTACAACACTATTTCATCTACCTGAAAAAATAGGTATGTGTAGATGTATATGCATGTATATATGCAGCACATGCATACAGGAAATGCAGTATTCAAAAAGCTGAATTCTGCTATTCACAGCACAGTTATTCTTCTACTTTATGAAGTTTCTCATACAATTCTTTTACTCTATTATTTAAGCAGTAAGCATAAGATGCTAATTTTATAAACCAGAAAGAACTGATTTAAACATTGATTATCAGTGCGGTTTGCAAGTGCTCTCCTGAACTCAAGGGATGGGAAACTCTGCAGATAAACTGCTCCTGATTATGCCCTGGAGAAGGAAATAGCAAACCAAGAACGGTGTTTGAGTAAACTTCTACTGAGTCATTCCAACAAACTACCATCATCACTCATATTCTTACAGTAATCTACCACAGCATGGGTAAAAGAATACTACATCTAGAAAATATTTTCGATAACAGAAAATACATCTGAATTATAATGTGGCAATATTGTCAGTCTGATGTGAAAATACCACAGAACTGCTTCATTCTGATGTGGGTGTCTGTACCTTGAACTTCATGCTCTTCGAGGTTTAAAGAGCAAACAGAAGAAATAAGAACAAATATTTTCCGTATCTTATGAATGATTCTTATAAGGGCTGTGTTTCCTCAAAGATAAATTCAATTAAGGTTTCAAACTCACGCACCGACTTTCTTCTTACAAAGCCGGAGTTCATACAACCCAGGTGTAGGTAACGAAACTGCATTCCTCAATAGCAGCATATTTGATGTTTCATTGACAACCTTCTAATGATACTTGCAAAGCAATAACTTCACGTAAAGTTAAAAAAGAAAAACAAACATCGCAAACCACCTACTGCTAACAACAGCAGGACACTCAATAGAAAAAAATATTCGTGTCTCCAGCACAACACCCTTCCCCCCCCCAAACTCAACTTTTACAAAGCTAACGTTGTTTAAAATGTCAGAATTCATTAAAGATTGAATCCTACTGTGATAAATGTGTAAATGATTGCATATGTATCAGTGGAAGACTATTTGTAACACCTTGTAACCAAAACTGAGACATCCTCTGTTTAATGGTATTAATGTTACCATCTTGTGCCCCATTTTACCATTTCCTCCAGGCTTATTTAATCCTACAAGTTCCCCAAATTATTCAGCAATTCCTTTTCTTTGTTGTCTTGTTGTGAATTTTTTTTTAAGTCAATTAAAAAAAAAACAAAACCATGACATACTTGTGTTTTCTCAGTGCTTTAAGATGAAGGAAGCATTGAAGATGAGATTTTGTTCCTAAGAATACCTTTTTAAGACTCAATCAAGTTTTCCTATGATAAGTCACTCAACAAACTGGCTGTGAGTGTTGTTATCCACCAAAATTCTTTGCACTTTCAACCCTCCCATAATGACAGCGGAGGCTATCAAAGCAAATTAACTGGCAGTTGAGGGACTACGCACAGCCATACCAGGTAAGCTTGTTAAAAACTCTCAAGCAATTCTTGAGAAACACAAAAAAGTAGAATCTACTGCCTAGTAAAACCCCTCACAAAGAAATAAATGAAAAATAAAAAAATACCCAAATCAACCAACAAAAAAGGCAGAACACAAAAACAGCATTAAAAAAAGAAAGGACCTAGAGCACCAGGCAAACAATTCCGCTTCAAGAGGACAGCAGCCAACCGACTATACATAGATCTCCCGTCCAAAACATCAGACAAAACTGCTTCTCTCAGCCAAGTCGCAGATCAACCTCAAAGAAATTCTCACACTCCAATGTTCTATGGGGACAGTCCTACAAGTTCGACACAAAGGAAGGCTGAGTTCAGCTGTACTGAAACCTTTTCCTACTACTCGGTGAGGCTGCCTTCTTCACGCTGCGTGCCGGCGAGCAGCAGCTCGGCATCTCCCCATCGGGCGCCCGGAGCCCAACACGGGAAAGAGGGGCCGGCAGGCGCGACTCTGCCGGGAACCCGCGTTACGCTACGAGCGGTGGTAAGAAGGCAGCAAAAACTCTTAGAACAACGGATAAGACAGAAAATTACAAAGTCAGCGACCCTAACGGGTGCAGCCGCAACACCTTCAAAAAGCGGCCCAGACAAGGACAGCCTCCGCACCGCCCATCGGCGGCGCTGCCCCGCTCCTCCGCAGCCTATCGCTGCGCTTCCCAGGCCACACGGCGCCCCGCGGCCGCGCTCCTCCTTCCCGCCTCCTCTCACAGCCAATGACCTCATCGGAGATGCGGCACTCCTACCCGCGCTGCCCATTAGCCGCTAGGACCGCCTGTCACGCAGCTGGCACCGCCCCTCGAGCGAGGGGGAAAACACCCGAGGGACCCGAATGAGCACAAGATGGCCGCGCTGGCAGGCAGCCAAATCCCAGGCGGGGCAGCAGCCGCCGCCGCCATTAGACCCCCTCCCCTCGGTATCCCCTTATGTCGAGCCAAGGGTGCCGCGCACGTCGCTGGGACGGCAGCCGGTAAAATGGCGGCGGCCTCAGCCCCGTATGCAAAGTACCCACCGCCCCCTCCCCTCCGCCCTCCCGGTGGCAAAGGTAAAAGGGTCGGGTTCACGCCGCCGCCTCCGCCCGCTCAGACTCCATCTTCCCTCTCCGTCCGCGACTCGCGCTCAGCGTCTCCACGACCGCGGTCCCAGCGGCCCCCGGACGGCTCTCACCGAGACCGGACCAGCTCCGGCCTCACGAGGCCCACATCCCAGCACAGCGTCTCCTCACCGGATCGTCCCGGCGCTACGGCGATCTGCCCCCCACCTTCGGGAGCTGCGGGCCGGGCCTGTGGCACTACCGGCTGCCGCTGCGCAGCGACTGACGGAGCTCTGGTGCCCCCACCGCCCCAACAGCCGGCATTACCCCTCCCTTCCGCCGCTCGCGGAGATGTTCCCCGACGGGATCCTGGTGCCCCCTCCCTCGGCCCCGCCGCGACGAAGGGGCCCAGATGGCCGTCTCCATTTAAGAAAAAAAGAAACAAAACACGATTTTTACCTCAGGAATTGGCGCCAAGCGTGCCCCGGCGGTGCCCCTGAGCCGGGCCCGGGCGGGCCGGCGTTGTTGGCGGTGCCCAGAGGCGGCCCAAACCCCGCCACGAGGGGCGGCGGCAGCGGGACCTTAACGGGGTCCGCGGAAGGGTAGAGGGGGTAGAACTGTTTTCCGGGGGGGGGGGGGCGGGTGGGGGGAAGGGGGGGGGGAGGTTCTGTGTTATTTGTCAGGGCCCTGTGAAAGGTCAGAGTTCGTGACCCCGCCTGCCGCCGCCGCCGCCCGAGAGCGTTCCAGCGCTTCCTCTTCCCGGCACCACACCGGCCGCGGCCCCCTCCATCCTCTCACGGGGCGGGGCCGAGGATGGCGACGGGGAGGGGCGGGGCTACCTGAGCCGCTTCGAGCGTTCGCGCCAATGCTCCGACAAGCAAAGCTGTGCTGCGGCATGCTCTGTGGCGGCGGGACGGGCGGGCCGTGCACGTGCACGTGCACGTGCGCGGAGCGGTGCGGCGCGTGGCGCGTGGCGCGTGGCGCTCGTCTCCGAGCGAGTTGAGTGCTGCGGCGCGCGCGGAATGCCGGTACGTTGTTCTGAGATGGTAACTCAAAAAGGTTTGGTGCTTTAAAGCTACTTTTAAATAGTCTTGAATTTTTATTTAATTTTACCTGGTTGTTGCCGCTCACTAGGGCTCGCCTGGTGGAGCTGGCCGTGAAGGTTGTTCGCTTCTAAATGCGTGACTGCAGATGTTGTCTGCCGTCTCTGCTGAGATGCGTTAGGAGTTCGCTGCTGTGAGGGGCTCATCTCCGTGGCTGTTGGACGTGAACTCGTGGCCCAGTTCTGTCATGTTTGTAGCGTTTCTTTCACCTGGGCTGATCACAGTAATCTAACTTAGTACTTCTAGTAAGTTTAGTTTGTGTCTGGTTAAGTAATTAAGGAGTGGTCAGACAGTGAACTGGAAGATGGGAAATATGATAATAACTCCTGAAGGCAATATGCATTCCTTCAAAAGAAGACTTTTCAAGATGCATTTGCATATTTTTTTCTTCATAATGCAATTTTAAAGCGTAGACACTTTTTTCAGGAGTGTGAAGGGAATCATAGAATCACAGAACGGCCTGGGTTGAAAAAGATCACAGCGCTCATCCAGTTCCACCCCCCTGCTGTGTGCAGGTCGCCAACCAGCAGCCCAGGCTGCCCAGAGCCACATCCAGCCTGGCCTTGAATGCCTGCAGGGATGGGGCATCCACAGCCTCCTTGGGCAACCTGTGCCAGTGCCTCACCACCCTCCGGGTGAAAAACTGCCTCCTAATAGCCAACCTCAACCTCCCCTGAGTTTAAAGCCATTCCCCATCCTATCACTGTCCACCCTCATAAACAGCTGTGCCCCTCCGGAATATGTCTATGAATTTTTCAGTGTCCTCATAGTACTCTAATTTGTAAAGTAAGTTAGATTTTAGGGTATTTTTCTTGTTGTAAAGAATAATGTTGTCAAGAATATTCAAGTCAAGAATATTCTTGTTGTCAAGAATAATGAGTTGTGAAACAGAGTCTATGACCAAGTTGTCTTTTAAACTGATAACTTGAGTGAAAAAAAATGACAGTTCAGTGCATTACACTTTGAGATTTATGCCTTTTGAAGCATGAAATGTTTAGTTGTTGTACTGAGGGACGTGATTTAGTGGGAAATATTGGTGTTAGGTGGACAGTTGGACTGGGTGATCTTAAAGGCCTTTTCCAACTTAGGTGATTCTATGACTAGTGACAGCATACTTAAAGCAAATCTTAGTTTTGCCTTTTATTTGCTATTTTTAAATATTTTTATCAGAATTCTAATCAGTTTTTTTTTTTTTTTTTTTTTTTTTTTTCAATTTTCTGGTCAGAGAATTCTCTTACGAGATCTGGTACTTCTTCTCAGTGATTAAGTTAATCTGTGCAGTCTTTTGTGATAAATTGTCACATGCTGAATAAATCAGAGATGAGAAGTCTACCATGAATAATGAAGCTTTCAATTTTCACGTTTTCTTTCTGAGCATCAGAATATATAGAATGAGGAAGCAGTAGACTGCAAGGTGTTCAGTTAAATTTATTCTTTATTTAGAAATATCTGCAGTTATTGTTTTTATCTTCTAGGGAAGAGTACATTGTTTTTACTTGGTAGTGAAATATATTTTAAATTCACTTGCTCAGTAGCAAATTGTCTTGCCTGAAGATTCCTAAACAGGGAAGTCCTGCATTTCTGTAGCTTTGGACTGTTGACTCCAGGGCTCATAGTTAACTGTGGTAATAAACTTGTACTCGCTGCATCCTTTGTCTGTTTGACAGGTAGTCTGGTGGCTTAGCTAGGAAGTTTTCTTCTCTTCCTCACATATATAATTACAGTTATGATTTCTTAGCCTTTTAAGGCATTCTGCCACTAATGTGATTTAGAAGCCATCTCTGACTCATCATTACAATTTTTTTATACGAACAGAATTCTTGTTGAAATGAGTTTGGTATTTGTTTGAGATAGTTTAAACTGTCCTTCCAGTTTCCTTTTGCTTAAATGGGAGTGAGGAAAGAACACAGAAGTGTAGTATTACAAGCAAATAGATGAAAAAAATCAGTGTGTGTTTATTTTAAATGTACTCCACGCCTTTCCAAAGCATGTGTACATTGGAAACAATTTGCAAAACTTCTCTGGAAAAAGCTATTGAAACTTATTGTCACTTAGTAATAATGATAAAAATAAAGCGTGGCAAAGAATGACAATGTTGTTGATTTTAATGGTTTCCGAGTGTTTTCTATTCTGTAGAAAGGGAAGACTTGCAGAATATTTATTTGTGCAACAGCGCTTTCAGGAAAAGTCTAATATTATAGTTGCCATAAGCGGGACTGTAAACCTGCCCTGAAGTTTAGAAACTTTCTTCTCAAAACTTGATGCACATTGTTGTCTTGATGTCATTCACACTGTAGGATCACACTGTTTTTAATACACCGAAGATTATTTCCTATAGTAAATTCTAAAGGTGAACTGTGAAGTTAGATTAATGTTTTAGGACTGACACAGGGAATAGCTTTTGCTCCTGTTTTTATGCGGCTGTGAACAGAGAGGTCTTTGTTCCTTTTGTGCCAAAGCAGCACGCAAATGGGAAGAGCCTGTTTGGTGTTTGTAGCTTTGTGTTGTTCTTCCATCCTAAATGTGATCCAGGATCAGCTCAGAGGGGTGGTGACCCCAGGGCCTTCTTGTGCAGCAGCACTTGGTTACAATGGCGTGGAATCTTGTCACGATGGAGCATTCTAACTCTGCTGTATGATTTATACTTTGATTTGGAAAAACGATTATAATAACCGTATAAAAGATGGATTTTAAATAGGCATGTACTGTAAGATAGATCTAAATACTGATTGCAGAGAACCATTAATCCACATAATGCTTTCCAATAGGTGGCAAAATAAACAAAAACACACTGAAATGATAAACTAAGCCAGTTTGCATCGAAACTATTGACTGATTGGCTAGTATGTTGTGCATTATTGCAGATTTTTTTTTTATGTTTACAAAGTTGTGAATTTTTTTTTTTCAGAGAGAGCGAGGCTTGGTGCGTGTTAGCAGGAAATGTACTGAGCTACTTGCAAATAAATGGCATAAGCTGTCCAAAAACCTCTATTTCAATGTTAAAACTATAAAAAATGATTACTGCATTAGCTCTTGAAATTAAGACAGTTTTTGTCTTTGGTGCTTGGCTTTGCTCAAATTAGATGCAATTAAACTGAAAGTACAAGGGCATTTTCTTATTATTTTTCTTGCTTTGTGATATATCAAGACCGTTTATATCTGTAACTGAAGTAGTGTTGACAGGTAGCCTGGCTCAACAAGTTTAAATGTAATGTGGATTGAAACACTTGTTCGTTATTGTCTGAATCCCGTCTTCACAAGATCCCAACTACTGTCTTCTAATTCAAAGCTCTCAGTTTGTTAGAGAATTGGTTAATACCGCGTGCCTGTTAGCAGTAACTAGTAAGGTAAAAATAATGTAAAGGAAAAGCTTGTAGAGCTGCAGTTATATTTTGCCCTTTTATTTTTTCCACATTATATCAGACAATGCTTAATAGCACTGTATCTTATTATTATTTCTTTTTACAACAAAATGTTTTTGTGTGTTAAGTTCCTGATTCTTCAAACAACTTCAAACATTCAAACACTTCAGAAACTTCAAACAGCAGTCACACGATGTCAGCACCTAATCTTCAAAGTACTCTTGTTCTGTAGTGCAGACTTTTTTTGTCTGGGACCACGGTTAGAAATTTTGCTATTTATATCTAACAGTAACAAGGCTGAAGTTGTAACATGAGACATACTTGATTTCTGTTATCCTATGACGATCTGGTGTATGAAACTATCAGTTTCATTTCAGAGTTATCATGCTATCAGATGTATCATAAACAAGAAAAACCCAAACAATACAAGTATGTTTTTATTTAGTGGTAGACTTGTAATTGTTTTTTAAGCTTGGTTGTGTAGGTGATGAATTGAACTATGTTTATCATTTGGAAACATATTACAAATCTTAAAACATGGAAAAATTCCAGCCAGTTTGTTAATCAAAAATTGAGGTATCCATTAAGCTTATCAAAGAAAGGAAAAATGAAGGTAGCAAAGTTTCTTCCCCTCCCTCTGCCCCACAATGTATTTTAATGTAAGAAAATTCTTGAGCATTTTATTTTTGTAGAAAGATATATTTTAATCATAATTGCCATTCTGTTTGCAGTCAGATTTTACGACAAACACAGGACACAGAATCATTTTATTGCAACGATTATAACGTCACTTCTCAACCTTCATTCAACAACAGCCAACAAACCAAACAAAAAAGAAAGGAACAGAAACCAAAACTTGGACATCTTCAGCTAGTGTAAATGCAGCACACATCTGAAGCCAAACTGCCGCTGGGCTGCTGGAACTCCAGCCCTGGCGGTGCAGTAAGATTCATTTAGCCAGAGGAGTTCCAAAGCACTTTTATCAGAGAGGATTCAGACAAGTGCATTTCACCCCACCAGCATATTGCAAATGATTCACTTTAAAAATGAATATGAATTAAAGTTTCGATGACATTTCTCATAACAACAGCAGAAACATCAGGAGGACTGATAATAAAGATAGAATATTTAAATAAATGATACAAATCTTAACACTGATAGGTAGATTAGTGTTAAATAAAAGTTGTCTGTGGGTTTATAATAAATTAAAATATCCTTTGGGTTTGAATCTGACACGGTATTCAGGGTGACATCAACGTCTGGACTGCAGAGCAACTATAGTGCATTTCAAAATACTGTGGCGATATGAAAGCAAACAGTTTAAAATAAGTTATACAGTGATTTGTGTCGAATTATAGATGGATAGTAGGTAATTATCCTGGATCACAGCTAGTGCAATGGTGGTAGACTGGGTAAATGGAGCATTTTGGTTCATTCCTTTTCTGCAGAAACAATTCAGCATGTGCATGGCATAATTTCATGCTGGCATTTGTTAATGGATGAATAATAAATCAGTCCACCAAACTCCATGGAAATATGAAAAGATTAAACTGTAGTTGAATGAAAATAATAAAGTGCTTTAAATGAGTATTTGTTGTTTACTACATTGTTTCAAATTCCATGGTAGACTCCAAAACCAACCCAGTGAAATATGATAGTGCTGTACAGTAAGTAAAAGTGACCCTGCTGCTTACTGTAGGCTATACTTCCATGGCTTTTTCTTTCCTTAATGTTAAATTTAGCTTACCATGGGATCATAGGAGAAGCTTACAGCACAGGCTGAGCTTGGACAGGCATAGAGGGTAACCACAAACATTCCCTATTTTAAAGGGTTTTTTTGGGGGTGGGAGGGAAGTAAGAGGAAGAGGAGGAAGGAAGCAGACAGCAATCTGGAAATAGTTCATATCCAGTGTTTGTAGCCAGTTTGCCTGAAATACACCGTTCAGTTTTGTAAGACATAAGAAGATTGCTTGGATTGTATAGAAATCTGAAAATTAGTGTTCTAAGTCTCTTGAGTGATAGTTGCTATAATATGGATGCTTCTTCCATGGCTTCAACCCACCTAAAAAGGGCAGGAAAGAAAGGGTGGTACATGTAAAATTATTTATTTCAAAAATGCGTATTTTAAGAACATAAAGCCTGAAGGGGACTGTAGCTGTAGTTTTGTAATTAGAATATGAAATATGAAATGACTAAATTATGTTTAAAAGAAACAAAACCTCCCATAAATACAAATTTTCTTCCCATGTGCCTTAAGGCACTAGCATTTTTATTACAAGTTTCATGATTATTTTATTATGTAGAAGTGGTAGAGTAGCAATAAATGCAAAATCTGAACAATTATTTGTTGACGACCAAACTAAGAAGTGGATAAATAGAATACAAACTGGGGAAGCTCCCATACAAAAATCATATTTGACTGGAAGACTATGATTCTTGAGGCTCAGCCTTCTTTCTACCTAAACAGAGGAGTGAAAAAAGGTAGACTTTCCATCACTGAGGGCAGTTGCATGCAATTGGGCTTAGCCAACACTCTGAAAGCCATTTGTTCTCCTCTGTTAGGGTAGGAATCTGAAGCAAAGGAGAGGAAAAACCTTACATAAGCTTTTGGACCTATATGCTCACTAGCACGGACATCTATTCCCTTACCTCTGTGCTGAACAGTTATCATCTGCTCGGAAGCTATAAAACAGAGTTTGCTTGTGATAGAGATGGAAAACTGTACCCACGCATCCTTCCTCTTTTTCTGGGGCAACAGTGAAACCCAACAAAGGCAAACTTTCTGTGGCGACTTTGTCCTGAAAGCGAGAAGAAGCGAACCAAAAATGAGAGAGAAGCCCATTTCAGTTTAAGGGCTCTTTCTGAAAAACAATCATATGCAAACACTGTCTGTGCTGCAAAAGGAGTAAAATGAATCTTCTGCTGAACTGGTGACTCTTAAACAGGAGCAGTGCCAGCGTACTGCACATGTTCATATAGTCTTCAACCTTAGCAGCACCTCTAAAAATCCAGTTACTCATGGCCATCCAAAAGGTCAAATTACCCATTACTTTAATGACTACTGTGACATCATGGTCCAGGAAGCAACCAATGAGCTTAATGGCAGTGTGGGAAAGTGCAGCAGCGCTCGTGAAAGCTTGAAATGGGGCTCAGTCTCGGGTGTGTTACTTCAAGCTATTTTTGTTTGCTGAATGCAAGTAGTAGTCTGCTTTGTACCTTATAATTTCCTTTTATAGCACTAGCAACTTTGTTTTAAAAATCTGTACATCAGATAGCATGCTCACTTTGAACAACACTGCTTCAAAATCTTGGAGCTGGTTACACAATTCAGCATTAACTTTCCCCCAGTATACAGCTGCGGTTTTTGTTTTGCCAAAATCTGCTTTATATAAGTTAAAGAAACAATAAGTAATAATCAAACTGAGTTTCAGCTTCACTGAAAGCTGCAACTGTGGTCACTGTAATATTTTTATATGTGTATGTTGCTTTTGCTTCTGCTCTTAGAAGCTCATTTGTAAGCTGGGAATAAGACGTGTAACTTGCCATCCGTCGCTCTTTCCCTATCACCAAACAAAAAGTGATCGCTTCTAAGATTAGGGCAGATAAGTGTATTGAACACAAAACTGGATGCTAACAGTTGGAATTGCTGAGAGGCTGCAGGACCTTGGAAAAAAGTCAAGTTCAAGATTATGTAGCCTAAGAGGAAACAAATCAGGTAGAAAAACTAAGGAGGTAACAAACTATACATCACACTACTGAAGAAAGCTGTTGAGTTTTCAATGATGGCCAGACCATGAACACTTATGTGTCTCAATCTCCTCATCTTTTTCAGAGGGCTAATTAATGATGCTTCATTCCTCACACTGCTGAATTTAAGTGATTGATATTTTCAAAGTGTTCTGAAGACTTAAAATATTAAATATTGCTGTTACTACAGTTCTAGCATTCTGTATCCAGCAAAATCATTTTTTATGCTTCTGCTTACAAAATCTGTCATTTACAACCACACCTTGTACTGTATTTCCTTCAAGCTTACTGGCACTGCAGCTACTCAATTGGAGAAGAAATAAAATTGAGAAAAGGGACTGGGATGAGAAAAAAATACTTTAGAAGTCTGCTGCAAAGCCAGCCTCCACAGCTAGGAAGCGGAATTTACAGGTCAATACAGAAAGCAGTATTCTCATCTCCACAGACTATCCTATCTTTTCCTGTTGATACTAGTAGGATAAGTATATCTTATTTACACATACAAGACTCTTCCCTCCAGCAGAAATAGATTACAGCACCACCCTACATCTACAAAAAAAAATATCTGGCAATTGCCTTGAAGTCTTTGTATGTAAATACCTAGGCTCAGGCTGACAATATATATCAACATGAACAGCAAAAAAATAAAATCAAATAATGAAGGGGAGTTTGTAAAAAGGTTGCTGAGATCCACCCAGGGATGTGGCTGAGCCCTTCAGCTAAAAGTAACTGCGTAGGGGCCCAGCCCATTAGAACCAGATCTCAGAGGCAGCTGGCTGTGAGAGCAGCCACTTACACCTTTCACGTTTACTTCTGTTGACTGCAGAGCATAAATGATAAAATTCAGTCAGGAAGATATTTTAAGTTAGATTGCACAGTACCTCATTTGCGACGTAGGTATAGAGGACTTTGCCTTTGATAACAAACCAGCGTTTCTTCCAGTGTCTTTTGCCTCTCTTACATCTGGCGAGGTAACCACTGATGGTAGCTCCCTCTCCTGAGGCTGTCACCTGAAGGAGAGTGGGAGAAATTGGGATTTATGACAGCAGAGGCCTTTTCCTTCCTGATATGAATGTTTACATGGATAGAGTAATATCATGCTTATGTTATTTCTGTTCTTTTTTTTTCCCCACTGCTTGAAGATGTTAAACATCGTTCTTGGTAACACGTGGAAAACATACAATTGCCTTGTTACTGAGAACAAGTTTACAATTATATTCTGAGAAAGTGAACTCGTCCCTCCTGCCAGCTCTTTCTGTTGGGTGAGGTAGTATAGGAAAAAAATGATGCTTCCAGTAAGGGAGGACAGTCCTTTGTCTGAACACCTTTAAGATGTGGTTATGTTTTGGACTTTGCAATATTTTTATGTTAACTTATGTTAATAACTTGATTATTTCTCTAATGAAATCAAGTCATAATATTTCTGAGGAAAGTTACCCCTCTCACAGACCTATTTTGAGAATTAGAAAAAAATTCCAGAGATTCAAATCTAGCCTTTCTGACAAGATAGAAGACTGAGCAGTATCACACAACAGTGCTCTGTAGCAGAATAAAAGCATTCCAGGTCCTGGCTAAAGCTAACGAAAAAAAGTTACAGATTAATACTATTGTGTGACATAAGGGTCTCATCAATTTCATAAAAAGTAACCAGTCAACGGCAAATCATGCTCTGTTGGTACTTGCGAAGGCTGTGACCTGCCTCCTTGTACCAGCTGATACCAGGAGGTGGTCTCAGTTTTCTGGAGACGGTACAGGTTGATGAGGAAACGCACACTGCTGTAATATGGGTTTCTTAGTGGGCTGAAGAAGTTTCTGTGCTGTCTCCAGGGCTCAGAGTACTTTATGTTTGAAACATTAGCGTGAAAAACAGAAAAAAATAATTGCATGCTGATGACTAGAGCATGGTATAAGCCCACTGCTTGCAGAACAAATTATAAACATAGCTGCTGAAATCTCAGCACGTAGTTCTCAGCAGTTTCTTGCCTTTCTTAGCCACCTTGGTCCTACCTCTGTAAGAGCTGACGGGATCTTTTTCTGTTTCTTGAAAGATGAGTAATGGATATTGTGGAAGACTGAAGAGAAGGCACTGCTTGAACACCTGGATGAAGTTGGAGGAAAGCTCATACTTAGTGGCCGCTCTGGAAGATAAAGAAAATTCAGAAGGGAAGGGAGAAATGGATGAATTGCTCTATGTCATACAAGGGGTAAGAGATACACACTAACACAAACAACCAGCTCCTCTGTAGCAGGTTTTTATTTCAGCTTTTCCTTCAAATTACTCTGTTAAGTTTGTTTGGCTGGCTGGATTTCATAGCATCCTCAAGTACTGGTAATAACCTACAGCTACTTGAAAGCAGTCTGAAAGAAAATTTGGCAGTGCAAGAATACAGCTTGTCCAGGTCCCCTTGGATGGCATCCCTTCCATCCACTGTATTTACTGCACCGCTTAGCATGGTGTCATCAGTAAACTTGCTGAGAGTGCGCTCAGTCACACTATCGCAGTCACACTGATAAGATGTTGAAGAGCGCCAGTCCCAAGACAGACCCTTGGGGGACAACACTTGTCCCTGGCCTCCACCTGGATATAGAGCCATTTCCCACAGTTATATATACAAATCCCTCACCTCCCCCCCCCCCCAATTTATCTTCAGTTTGAATGTGTATTTAAATTAGAACATGGACTCATATAGTAATATAGAGAGTTCTAGTTAGGCAGTAGCTCTACTGTCAGGAATTTCTGCTTCCATCTGTTTCCAGATTAACTTTCTATGTAGAAAAGCTCTTAGTAGCTCTGCACTTTATCTCAGCATTCCTTGTTGTAAAAGCAACAAGGATAAGGACAGAATGAGGTACAGTAAAGCCACTGTTTTTCTTTAATGGATAATTCACTAGAAATTACAGGGAACAGCTATCAGCTCCAATGTTTACATCTCACACTTCTTGCCGTTATACTGGCTTATCAAAAGGCCAGGGAAACCCTCAGAGAACTTAGCTTGCTAAAACAATTTTAGCTGCCTTACAGTCTGGGACTTTTGGGACCTCAATATACATGAATTGTGGTTGAAATGAGAAATCCTCTGTCACAAAGGTTAACATAGCAGGCAGGTCCTAAAAGCATCTCCATTATACAAATAGACAGTATATTTGTCAATTTTGCCAAGAATGGAGGAACTTTACCTCTTTTCTTCAATTCCACATAGCAGCTGTCACAGACTTTGGCTGCTTGATCTCTGAGGTACTTCATAGGGTACTTGTTTCTTGAACAGTTTCGACATACAATCTGCTCCAGAAAGGAGATTTGCATGTAAATATAATTTTTATTGATACGTATGCACATATAAAACAAATCCTCTGAGTTGTTTATGAGAGAAGGATGGATAGTGGAGCAGATAATTTTGCTACATCTGTGTCAGTCAGGGTAAATTTACTGGTTGAACTATAATTACTGTAAATTTACACTGATCTAAGCCGACCAGAATCCCACACAGATTTTAGTTGCACACTAGTCATGAGAAACCTAACTACCTAACAGAGCAATGCATTAACAGGTTCTGTGGAAAGTCAAATTCTGGTCTTGATATTGCAAAAAACTTGCAGAAATTAGAGCGGTGGCAGCCACCATCTTAGTAGTGTGAATAAAGCCTCCCTGAGGAGCTTGTACAGCTCTTACCTTCCCACAGGCGTGGCAGTGATGTCGCCTCAAAGTGAGGGTGAAGTCACAGCCACAGTTCATGCACATCATAACATGGGATACAGGTACCAAAGTAGGAGGCCTCTCACCCAAGGGTATTCCAAGCCTTTCCCGTAACTTAAAATCAAAGAAGGACATATCAAGAAGTATTCACACTCCTGAAGTACACCCGTTCAATCCTCCTAATACTGCAGTTCTGTCATTACAGTTC
This sequence comes from Centrocercus urophasianus, assembly GCF_019232065.1. Classification (NCBI taxonomy): domain Eukaryota; kingdom Metazoa; phylum Chordata; class Aves; order Galliformes; family Phasianidae; genus Centrocercus; species Centrocercus urophasianus. Next base: position 81,175 of record NW_024884778.1, on the reverse strand, counting down.
ACCTGCTAGAATACCCAGTTTTTCGAAGATATAGGTGCAGTGATACACAGATTCTAAGTGCTTCAGCACTGAAAGTCTATGCCCATCAATATATGGTGCTGTGAAAGGTAGTCAAAACAGATAACAATGGATATAGATCCGTTATTGATCAGTCACTGACAACCTTCCACGTGAAGCAAGGACTTTATTCATTGCATATGCAAATTGCAGACAAGGCCATGAGTTAAAGTCATCTTTTTCTTGGCAGTTTCTGAAATACTAACCCTAAAAAACTCCAGCTCCATAGTTTTCAGCAGGAAAGAAGCCTAGTTCATTATTTCATTACACCTGGGGCAGTTTTAAGAATGCAGAAGAGAAAGTACCAAAAATCAGTATAAGCTTGTTTATTTTCCAGTGCAAAACATGATGCACACAAAAAGGAATTTATCCCCACAGAATCCAAACATAATCCGTGCTTTCCATGGCAGATCTGGATATATGGAACAACTATAGTAAATGTACTTATTATTCCTGTTTCTTAGAATACACAAGGCTGCAGTTGTGCATGTGCCTGCCTGTTATCCAAGCTATGGAGCCATGGTCAGTATGAAACTGATCCCCGTTTTCTCTCTGTATATATATGCGTGTGTGTGGATGTATATAAAACAAGTGATGCACAATGCAATTGCTGACCACCTGCTGAATAATGCCCAGCTAGTTCCCAAGCAATGACTCTCTTCTCCCCAGCAAACACCCACAGCTTTATAGCTTTTTCACAGTGTCATACGGTATGGTTGGTTTAGGTCAGCTGTCCCTGTTCTGTCCTCTCCCAGCTTCTTGTGCACCCCCAGTTCCCTCTGACAGTACAGTGGGGGAAGCTGAAATGTCCTTGGCTGTGTGCAGCACATCTCAGCAACAACTAAAATAGGCTCGTTTTTCTTTAAAAGCCAAAATGTAGCATTATTCCAGCTAATATGAAGAAAATCCACTCCATTCCATCTAAAACCAGGATAAGAATTTGTATCTATTTTTAGACCAGTAAAAATGGTTACTGTTTGGGAACAAATTTTGCTAGTCTTCCTCCAGGTGAACTCGTATTTAAGCAAAGACCACAGAATACAGACTGCGATTAACATTTCAGAGGTGGTCTCTAAAACCATGCACTGTAAATAAGCTTTGTCATTTAGGCTTGCATTCTGATCTTACTGGAATTACTAAGGATATCTTGCCCAAGAAACTCTGCATTTTAGCATTTTCTAACTTCTTCCCTTCCCATTGAATCTTTCCCCTTCAAGCATGAAAGATTCAGCTTCCTCTTACCTCCACGTTGCTGTGGAAAGTGGAAGTATTGTGAGCTTTGTAGTCCGGGATGTGTCTGCTGATACAGCTGTACCAGTCATCCCTTTCCAAGCAAGAGCTGTGGAATGAAATACAGTAAAGCAGTTAATACCATGTACATCTGGGACCAAAACAAGCAGTTTTTGGATCAGAGGAGAAAAGCTTCACTTTCTGAACTTTTATTTTTACTCGCTAGTGCACTGAATCAGTAATTTCAAAGCCAAGAACAAAACTGACTTGCACTTTTTCTGGATGATTAGTGTACCTCTATAGTTATTACTGTGACTGAGAAGGCACTGCATTCTCTCTCTTTTTTTTTTTTTTTTCCTCCAAAGTAGTCTCTGACTTTGCTGTGAACTGCTCAATCCTAGATAACATCAGAGATAAAAGTGTTTCTTCTTTTGTGTTCATCCTAGTTATTATGTTCTCTAGTGCACGTAGTATGAGATGCTTAGATGATCTGCATGTTACAAAATAAGAAATCTATCACTCATGGTGAAGTTGTGAATGCTTTTGTTTTTCTCTAGCTCAATCACAGACAAACTCCATGCTCCTGGCAGGACACCAAGACAGACTTATAGGTCATTTCCAACCTTGTGATTCTTGTGATTCTTGTGACAGCAATTTGGAAAGCAAATCCTGCATTCCCCTGCGTTGCAGATATGCAGGAAGACTAGCAGTTCTCCAATCTGGCCTCAAGCTGCCCCCTTTGCACTAGATGCAATAGTGAAGCACCCTGCTTCTCTACTAGTCCAGCCATCCTAGAAAAGCAGCAAGGCCCTTAATGCCTTTTACTTATGAAATGCATTTGCTCTTTTAGAACCATTAACCATGCTGCACGTCTTAGATGGATGTTAGATGGTTTTTATGCCGTGACTTCAAACTGTGCATACTGTTTGTTTGAAAACTGTGCACAGCTCTGGCTGCTGCTAGCATCAATCAGTGGAACAGATTTATCTCAGTGTGTTCTCATCTCTGAGCTACACCAGCCACTTTCATGAAAGCTACCTACTAGAGTTGCTTTTAAAAATTAGTAGTGGCATCACTGCCAATTGCTGTTCAGCTGTAGCTTCGACACACTATGCTCAGTAAGGCCACTGAACAAGATATCTAGGAATAATTTGTCTTTTGTGATCTTAAAAAAATTTTAAAAAAATGAGAGCTAGGAAATGCTAGATTTGATCAGTGATCCTTGACTTGGCATTCCTCTGCACTCTGAGCATAAAGCTTCTGTAAAATTCAACAGGCTTGTTGCAAAGAGATTCCCAAAAAGTAAATCATATTTGCTAACCTCTGCACGCCAAGGGCCTATGATACGGGAGATAATCTCTGACAAGAGTCGCACTGCTAGTCAGTCCTTATTACTATCAGAAGTCTAATCAAATTAGGCTTTTTAGAAAATCTCAAGGAGATACCTGTATTTTCAAGATGAAACGCATTCAAAGCCTGCAAAACACTAACAGAGGAAGTCCTGCTTCAATCTCTATCATTCTTGGAAATTCTTTGAGAATTCCTAATTCTTGCAAATTAAGACCTGATTTGAAAAACCAAATAAGTCCCTTCCAGTGCAAAACAAATAAATAAAGAGAAATCCTACAGTAACGTAAATTAAATGCTCTTTGGTGAAGAGATGAAGATAGACAAGAGGGAAATCTGGTAGTAAAAGCCTGTTATCTAATGCATACCTTCAACCTCTCCTCTGTTCCACTAAACACCTTCAGTCAGCAATTACAGATTATTAACCTAATAAATGTGGGAACAACATCGATCTGCTGATGAGAAAGATAAATTAAGTCACTGGACAGCAGCCTCTCAATTAGCTATTTCACTGGTCATGAGAAAGCTCAGATAAATGTATGCTGAACTTCCGAGGCTCAGAGAACCTCTGCCTTTGATTCACCATTGCTACATTTCAGCCTGAGCGTGACTGCCCTTTTGTGCTACACTGCGGGTTATCCCTGTGCTGCCTCACACCCTCTTCCTCAGGCCAATAGAGGGTCACACTGTCACTGCACTCTCCTGTCCAGCAGGGGGCAGCCAGAGAATACAAAAAACTGAACTGGGATGGGATTTTGTCACTGTCGCTCCATATTATTCCCCTAGGGAGGAGATACCGACTGCTTTCTCCCAGTGCTCTGGTGTTTCATAATGGCACTAGACGGTTACCCCTGTGTCCAAGCATATTTTGACATGCAAACAACAGTGTAACAACGGTATCAGCTTTCTCCATAAAGGCTCTGTTATCAGATCTATTGTCAGCTTAATGCAAGGTAAGAACACAGCTTTTCAATGGGAGACAAAGGCTTTGCAGTGCTGCCTTCTCATATACTTATGCCAACTTTTGAGCTTTGGTCAAAGTTTTACGGCCTTTGTACAGTGCACATTCACCTTGTTTTCTGCAAGTGTAAAAGCACAGACACTTGGGTTGTGATTGTCAACAACTGGCCTTCTGTCAACAACAGGTCAGGAGCACTGCTGTGCAAACAATAGAAGATGCAGTCTGCAGGGATGCTTGAAGTCTTCTAGTACTTTTCTGTCTTCGGTGAGTACAGCACTGTGGTTAGGATAGTATGCTGTCCCACTGGCGTCTCATCAGCTCTGTCAGCCAGCACAGAAAGGGAGAGGAGAAAATACCTGTTTGCTCCTAGGGCAGATTGGTCAGAGAATGAGCAGCACAAGGAAAATAAAGGGTCTCTATCCCAGTGTTCTGATGAGTCAATTTCAATTCAGCTGTTATCAGAAGGGTGACCTCAGTCTTCAGCCCTGATTCTATTTACTACCAAAGAAATATAGCTTCTGATGGTCACACATGTTTAGTTTGAGCTAACTAAGCAGACTTGACATGAGCACAAAAGCAGAGCATCCCAGGTGTCTTCTACAGATGCCAACTTCAGTTGCCCAGGATAGAGGGCACATGCAGCAGCTACTTTCCCTCTACAACAAAGAAACACTTTCCACTTTTGTAATTGTCAGCAGGTAATTCCAAAGTACTGTGTGCATATTTTGAAGGCTGTGATAAGTATGCAGATCTAAGGAAATCTCAGATACTTTCTCATTTGCTGGTTATAAGAGGAACCAGATAAAAAGGCTTTGACAGGTATCAGAGCATTGCCCACAGATTGCAAATGTTCCTAGGAAAATACGAGCTTCAAATTCTGATTGAGTAAGAGAGTGCCCTCCCTGTCTGCTTACTGCACTGCGTAGTTAAGGGAAGTCTGCTGCTTCCAGCCATGCTGTTGTTAGAGACTTACCGTGTAAAACTACTTAAAGCTTTGAAGACTTTTTTTATTTAAAGAATTTTAATACCATTGCTACCAGGATATGTCTTCTATAGTAATCTGCATCTGAAAATCAATCCATCCACCTTTCTGCTGTAGATCTAGGTAAATTTGCGAGATAGTTGTGGACTAGAAGCATGAAAAAAATACAGTACACTGCTATCCTTTGGTCAAACACTGACCTATAATCTCTTTCTGCCATTAGTTTATAATCCCAGAGTAGAGATGCTGACTCCCAGTTGCAGTTAGTACTAACACTACACAAATACAATAGTGAAGATCTTTTTAATAGAAAGTCCCATGAGGTTGCCAGTCAAGTTTAATTTTGGCTTTGTTATTTAAGCACTACTAAGTGCTTTTATATCTACTGCACAATATTACTAACTTTCTATTTTCTCTCACAATTTTGTAGTACTAGTGGTATGAGCTAAAAAGTGTAATTGTGAAAGACAGATGTAACATACTCCTGGAGCTACAAGAAAAGAATGTGAAAGATCAATCGAAAGAATTCAGTTTTCTTAAAAAGAGATTTTCTTCTTTCCTCTCTCTTGCAAATGTTGTCAGGAGCTGAGTTCTAATCTTCACTTGTTAAATGAGCTGAATTAGTTACAGTTTATGAGCTTTGCATTTATAATGATATCATATCTGTGTAATGAAGCACTCAGACACTATCACAATAGCACAGTCCAAAACCAAGTTTAAAAAGAATTAAACACTTGTCAAGAATACGATATTGGTTAGACTGATCTGGAGATCTAGCTAGAATGTAGCTTCTGCTGTGGCAGTTTGGAGACAGTACCTTGCTGACAGTGTCAGGCAATATTCATCACATTCAATCTTCAGGACATTTGGGGCTTTTTCTGTCACTGGGCGGCTCACCTAGAAACAAATATCATGAACATAAGGGTGTACATGAATTACACTGTACAAGTCTGTATGCAAAGTGATCTCTGATGTCCAAGCTCTCTGTTTCATTATTTAAATGCAAGGAGGTGGCTGGTAGGGTTTTCTGCCAATTCTATTGCTAATTTAACAAAGAATGTCCTCTATTTTGATATTACACCAGTTCTAAAGGGAAAACAAAGATTTAATCCAACTACAGAGGTACTGATAAACTCTCAGTCAGAGTTTGATTTTCATATGAGAAGCTCATGAGATATTTAGTCTGACGAATGTCAGAGCATGTCAGGTAGAATCCTTCTGTAAAGGATGGAAATAATTTTCTTCTGGACATGTAGACTATACGCCATGAAGTGCTTCAGATCAGTGAATGCCTGTCTGCAGCCAGGTTCTTTAAGAGCCAAAAATACCCAAGATTCAGCTCAGCTGAAACCTTTTCCTGCCATGTACCGTACTAGTTGTCTACTAATAGCAAAAGCTACTTAGAGGAAACACAGCTTCATGGTAATCATGTGATATTATTAACAAGCATCTATTATACCAATCACTCTGTATTTCAAATGTACTACAGTAAGTATCTGTTACACAGCTCCTTTCTACTTAGAAGTGGAGCACTTTGGTGATTCTTACTTAGCAAGGAACCTAGAGTTATTTTCAGACTATGAGGTCTTTGGGATGATCAGCCTTCCATCTTTTCAGAAAACCCCAACACAGTTTGTGTCATTTTACTGAAATTAATTATTAGTAACTCTTGTCTTGCATGGTTTCTTCAGCCCCAACCTCCTAACTTGCCACTTCAACTCTTTTTTTTGTATTTCTTAGAAATACAACTTGGCACATTGGCTACAGAACAGTTATGAAAGTTCTTGGAGGGAGGTATAAGATGGCCAGCTAGGTCAGAAGTAAAGACCATTCCTGCCCAATATTTCCTGTTACACATGAACTACTGTCAATGGATGCTTAGGGAAAGACCGTAAGAACGGGGCAATTGTATCCAGTTTCTGCAACCTGTAGTTATGGAAGTTACTGAACAAGAGATTATATCTGCTTAATTGCATGTAGTATCACCAATACACCATTTCCCTATGAAGTTTTAGAATCCATTAACATTTTTCATTTAAAAAGTCAATGGACATGTAGAAAACAGGCAAATGAAAGCTTATGTAAATTGTGAGTGGCAAATGTTTAAGGTTGGTTGGCAACCTGGGGCCCTGCTGAACGTGCTGTAGGGTACAACTATGCATTGGCTAGAGACAAAAAGTCTTTTTCTGTTTCAGATTTCATGATCTGATAATCTGATAAATCTGATTTTGACTTGCATTATTAATTACCAGCCTGAATAAGACTGTCATACAAAGTCACAACCTTACAGATAATCTTTTATATAATTACTTCATACTATGTTTTTCCTTCTGACTCCTGGTCCACCCCCTCAATCTCCTTGACATCAGCTGGAAATAAGACAAACCAGAAAAGCACTGAGTGCCCAGTGTACAATTTTAATTTCAGCCTATGATACAGATAAAGCATTACCTTCATGTCTGACACAACCAGCGTGTTTTTCAGTTGGTATTTTCCATCCTTCTGGGGATACGTGTACAGCAGAACATCGTTCATCTGTATAAAGAGAAAGACAAAATCAATCATTTGCAACACAATCTGCAAGTCTGACCATTACTCCAGGGGGGATTCCTAGAACAAGCAGTAACTTAAACTGCTAGGACTGTTACTAAAGACGGGTCCAAGTTACACAGCTTAGATGAAGGCCTACATTTCCAAAGAGCTCTGTGAAATCCAGATTCAGGATTTTGATTCCTTCCCATTTCTGACTTTTGCTAGCAGCTAAGCAAGTAGATAATCATCTCCTTTTCATTCAGCTTTGGTTAAATAGCTGCTTGTGTTAAGGACAGTGCTGTGTCCAAGTCAGGAATGCAGGTTATGCATTTATTACATGGCAATACCTACTAACTGCCCAGGATTCTGCAGCTCTGACTCTCTTAGTCCTGTAACAGTAAAGTTGCATCAAGGCCAGAAGTAGAGCTGGGTTTCGTAGACTTCTGTTTTCTGGGCAAAAAGGAATTGGAAGTACAGTGTCAAGGTTTCTAAGAATGATTTAGGGATGAATGGTTTGGATGAGAGGAGTAACTGGCTTTCCTTGCTAGCAGAATTCACCTAAATATGACAGCATCAAGTCTGCAGGCTGCAGCAGAGACAAGTTTATCTGTGCTATGCTGAACAGCTGGCACCCACAGTGCACTCCCTGCCAAAAAGCTCCCACCATATGCTTGGGTTTTTTTGAATGTTTTTGAAAGATAGTTCATTATGAACCCTATGTTGTCCGATTCAAGTGAGTGTTAAACATCTTCTGAGTGTCAGCAGAGCAGCCTGAATGTGCGCTGCAGCTACATTTTCCAGGCTGTGACTCAGAAACTTCCTATGCTCCAGTCCTGCTGGCTAGAGCATTAAACAATCTCTCATTTGATAGCAGCTTCCCACACCCCACTTGCAACACAAGCAGCCTTTGTAGAGAAATTCTTGGAAGGGTGAGATAAGAGACAATGTACGAGTCGCAAAGTTCTATGATTGTGGGGCAGTCAGGGGGCCTGCCAGCATCAGCAGCCCCATAGTGAACTGCAAAGAGGCCCCAGCGTCCCTGTAAACAGACTGGACTCAGGAAACAGGCGTCCAGCAAACCTCACCAAACATCCTGCCAGGAAGCACCACATTCAACAATATCATCAGCCTGCCCAAAACCACCAGCTCAAGTAAACTTGTGATACACATCGTGTGCGCACTCAAAAATGCACACCCCAAAAATGCGTGAATGCATGTGTTACAAATTTGTGTCCATATGAGCTGTGCACAGATGGCTCTCTCTTTAGGAGCATATATTCAGAGCACATGTGTGCACACCATCAAAACACAGGCTGAAAGAAGAGGCCAAATACAATTTTGGTACATACCTAATTCTTCAGGCATGTACTAACTACAACTTCAGTTTGATGAGCTCATCTCCCAGGATATGCAGGGGTTTATCTTTCAATGCATACTCTTCTGCTGATATTTTCTTCATGTTAACTATAGTCAGTGTAAGTTCAATACAAAGAACTTTGAAAAGAGTGCTCATATAACACTATTTTGAGTAGCTAAGTTAAAAAATTACATGCAGAACTAAGCTAAATTATACTTGTACATACTCATGTCTAATAATTTTCTAGTATGGCAACTGCAGCATTGTAAAAAGTATACAGTTCTGAAAGTTTTTTGATAAATATCACAGGGCAAGTTCTTGTTCTACCTGAATTTTGCCAGTGTTACAAAATACTTAGATACAGAGGGATTAAAAATTTAAGTTTCAAAAGACAACATTTAGAAGACTTTATTCTTGGGGCTTTCTGTGTGTTCTGTCCCCTGGATATCAGAACCAAGATAGTACATCGGTCGGGCCACACACACTGGCAGAGGAAGGGAAGTGTTACAAAAGGCACAGGCAGCGATGGTGGTAGGCCCTTAAGGCTGCCTTAGGAAAGTTGCTACATTCAAAGACGGCAGTTTGCTGGTAGAGTTACACAGCAGTTTTAAGACCGAATAGACCATTAAACATCACTGCAATGGTGACAGCATTACAGAAACACTGTCTGCAGTGTCAGCAGGTAATGCAAAAGCATTCAGATGTTAGAGCAGGAATTAAGTCATTTCACACTGATTTTCTTTCCTGCATTTTCACAATCTCTGCATTGCTACGCAGCCTAAGCAGCTTCCAGAGGAGAAGACGATTAAGGGCAGGTGGTGTGGGAAAAAAAATTAAAGCAAAAAAAATATCACTGAACTAAAGGAAAGATCTTTGCCTATGACTTTTAAACCACTTCCAAGTTCCAACTGCCCCCCCATTCAAAGAAACAGTACAAGAAGCCTAAGGTGGTTTCAATTTGTGTTAGAGGAGAAAGGAAACTTCTGTGCACCTTCTGATTCTTTAAAGTTACCACAATGGTTTAGTCCATCGTATACTTTGCATGACAGCACTCCTGGTCATGGTTTGCACTTCCAGCTGCCAGGAAGTCATAATTTCATTTCTACTTGCTATTTTTATAGTCCAAAGATGCAGACTTGAATGAAATCTCTTAAATTCACACCTTTCCTCTACTGAAAATATTTACTTTTATACATAAAACTAATGAAGCCATCAGAGAAATGCAGTGCCAGCACTATGCCCCGTCTCATCTGACCTTTGATTATGACTGCAGTATGTGAGCAATTGGTAGAGAAGCTTGTGTATCCTACTTACATAGAAGTAGGAATTGTTATTAATAAGGGGGAAAAAGAAGAATTAATGGCAAAAATCTACTCTTTCTGATAAGCCATCTCTCCTCATAATAGACCTAGGGGGAAAAGCTGTCAACACTTACAGAGACCATAGTGAATATATAATCCAGGCATGTGATCCATTTATTTTAAAATGAAGTCTGCAAACAATACTTCAATGTTAGTATCAGCAGTAGTGCTCAATACTTAATGGTGCTTTTCAATTTCACAGACATGAACAGGTAATCATTGCAAAAGTTTTATGACATGCAAGTATTTTCCCCTTCATACAAATGAAAGCATAAATATAACTGTGGTTGTACAGTGAGCTACCTGCAACAAACAGAACTCACGAGCCTGGAGTCTCAGATCCTCTATAACTTTTCAGCATTGTGTGTAATGCAGAACAGAAAGCATCAGTGCTAATGTTGCATCTACAAGAGTTGTTTCTCATGTTTTGATTTGTGAATGCTTAAATTTTTCCAGTTCAGTTTGGATCCATTTAAAGGGCTTTCCAGCCAAATGATTACAGGTTAATTTCTCATAACTGTCTTAAAATTTTACAAGGCCTTAACTGAAAACTGCTGCTTTGAGTCAACAGAGATCTGAAGGTGTGCTTTCAGAGGGACTGTCTCTAGGTAGCTCAGAAAGTTATCAGCTGATTTACTTGGTGACATCAGGAACTAAAACCTAGCCTCTGAGCTTCAAGGATAGAAATCTTGTCCAAATACGCCCAAAGGCTGTTTTCGTAAACTTTACTAGCAGGGTTTGTTTTCTGTTTCTGATCAGATCTCCTAGGGCCTCAGAGGAGAATTTTAAGCGCAAAGCTTAATCACTGGAAACGTGCACTTCAGTGCTTCCATCTTCCTGAGCACATTGGAAACCTGCATTCCTTTGCAGAATTATGGCTTAGTCAGAGCTGTATAGAGTTGTGGCAAAAATGGAAGGCTGCACAGCCCTTACTGCTATGCAGTGCTAACAGGGATATGGAAGGCCTACAGACTTGTACATCCTGATAGCAACCGAAGCCCAGTCAGCACATCACTGCTGACAATGAAATGACGTAGTGGTGGTGAAGATACGAAAGATACAGTAAAAACAAAAAAAATCCTACCAAGAACAAGTGCCGAGGGTGCCTGTTTTTCCCAGAGACTTTCATCAGTGTTCCTTCTTTCACAAAGATCTAGAAGGAAAAGAAAAAGTTGTAATCCTGAGACTTCATACTGGAGTTTATTAAGAAGCAAGAACATACATTCCGTGAGAAGGCAGCACTCAGCTGCTTTCATCAGCACAGTAAGGGATGGATACCTCAACACATGCTTCTAGCCCTCCTCATGATTAGCCTTAGTCTATGCCTGTGTCAGCCCCGCTGCTCTTTATTGCTTGCATTTGTCTCTGACAGTTTAGAAACTCCCTTGTGAGACACCAGGCAGTCCTCAGCATACTCTTCTGCACAGCCAACATCTACTGGGCTTCAAAAGAAGAACTCATCCCCTAATTATGAAAAATCAAACGAACCGAAAAGAAATATTGAGACCTATTCACATAACTAAGCCTGTGTACACATACATATTTGCAAGCACAATCCCTTGTCTGTCCATATTATTATTATGTGTGTAAATAGGAATGTATGTGTAACCAGCTAAATGGTCTGAATGGAAATGTAGGATTGAATAACTCAAGAAAGAAATCTTTTAAAGTGTAGAGCAGTTTGGACCTAAGAAAACTGGCAATACTGGAAACATAAGAGGAAAATTTTACATTTGGGGCTTCAGCTATCCTCTTTCCTGTGTTTCTGTTCATATATTTGTAATGCAATGGAAAGTGCAGCAATGACAGCAGACCAACAAGATCCTAGGCTGCAGCAAGTGAGGATTTGCTCATACATAATAACTGTGGGCATAGGAGTAAAGGAAAGAAGCTGCTTACCTTTGTCAGGTCTCAAGTATGCAGAGATCTCCAGTGAGATACCCTTGCCTCCACTGTCAACCCTTAAATGAGGTCTGGGAAGGGGTGGATCCTGGCTCCATCCCTTCCAGTCACTCAGGTACACTGCATGCACCTGAGCTCCCCAGGGCTGATCCTGCCTACCTACCAGGTGCTCAATCACTGTTTCAAGTTGTGACTTAACATTTAAAAGTGATATCTTGTATTAAAAGCACACTGGAAAACAGTAACAATGAAAATCTGAAAGTATGTAATCCCCCGATTAGAGTAATCTTACCTAGCCAAATAAAGTTTTGAGCCTTTATAGGCTGCAAGCAGTTTCTGCTAGCATTTCACACCTTCCAACAGGAGTACAGAAGGAAAACAGCATCTTCTCCAGAACATGATACCCATGGGGTGGCTTAAGAGAGTGGGAGCAAGAAGTGCAATGGCCACTCACACATGTGAAATCACAGAGCACTGCCAGAGTGATGGTTGCTTACATAAACCAGCGCTACAACTCTTATCACAGTGGGGCAGAAAACAACACCTGTAGATGTCTGAAATCTTGCTATCCACACAGAAAGAGATAAAGCTGGCCGGAAACGATGTCCTTATCGGCACAGTTCTGCCTGCAGCACTCACCCTTCCTGGCTGGAGGAGGCCGCTTTGCCCTCTCACACTATGCTCAATGTGGACCAGCTTCTGCAAGTTTTCCTAAGGGAGAGAAGCAACATTTAGATGACTAGATGGTGACTGCTCTTTAGTCAAACAGGCATACCGTCCCTCATCCCTCCTCACCATTTTATTTCTCTGTAACAGTGAAGTGATATTAGAGAACTAGGTTTCAGAGAGAACTAAGCCCACAGTCTTTAAGTACAGGAAGTCTTCTTCCAGCCTCATAGGTTCTATAGAACCTCACTACCTGCATTCGCATCTGCTGTGACACCGTACACTGATAACTTTTTAACACCCGCCCCCTCGTCCTTTAGTTCACTTTCAGAACAGCCCGCTCACTCCATGCAGCATTTATACATTAGCATCTTCACTAGCTTTCTTGATCTGCAAACCAAGAAACTAGAAGCAGGAACGAAATACAGTAACTACTCCAATGCTTGCTTATTAGTGGCATAACATGGATAATTCAGAGCATGCTTTGACGCAGTAAGGCCATCGCTAGGATTATCTGGAGGTTTGTATTCTGCACTAACAGATTAGTGACTTTGAACCAGGGAATTCAGAAGCTTAACTAGTAAGGAGGTATTACCATCGCATCTCTTTTGATGATTTGCAAAGATCAAGAAGCTCATCAGCAGACTCCAATACTGTTGACTACTGTAGGGAAAGGCAGGTAACTAGCTTTAAATCACTCCAAAAAAGCAATAGTCACAAGCCAGTCAAAGAAAGAGTTGCTTACCCATCCCAAGGATCAGGGCTCACCAAATACTCAAAAAGAAGGGATGACCAGGTAGAGAGGAATTCTTCCCTGGGGCAACCAGCCCTTAAATAAGGCTTAGGGAGTGGTGGAACTAGGCTCCACCCCTTCCAGTCGCAGAGATGAATTGTTTTCCCCTGTGTTCCCAGGGCTGGCTGTGTCCCTTCACCAGGTGTTCAGTCATCAGTTCAGACTGTGACTTAGCAGTTCTCATACAACTGCCTGCCTGACTTGAGAGCACAGACAGGGTACGGACACATGACATTAATTTATCTGAAGATGGTAAATGAAATTAATCTAATTAAGTCTTTACAATCATTAAAACAAAGATCGTATTGGATGGAATATGTAGAAGAGGAAGGAGGGTCTGCATCTGAGCAATACTGCTAGAGTCTCTTCAAATCATTTGTGTAGCAGATACTGCTGCTAAAACCCAGGCTTGCACACAGTTGTGGTTTTATCTGGTCTAAGCACTAAAATGAGCTGCACAACAGCACTGAGATATCACTAGAATGTGTCCAAATGTTAGCACTCTCTTGTCCAAGTTAACCTCTGTTCTAACTCCCTGATTACACACACAGAAAAGCTACTGATTAAGCATCATATTGTGATTACACACACAGAAAAGCTACTGATTAAGCATCATATTTGACAGTTTCATGATCTGGAAGCCTTTAACTACTTTTTGCTATGTCAGAGAATGACATGTTCACCTTTGCTGCACTGACTGACTTCAAGCTATCCCTGGGCTTAGTTAGATTCTATTAGATTTTAAAGTGTAATCAAGGATGTATCTAAGATACACAAATCAGTGACATCTACTAAATAAGCTAATTAAGAAAACCATCAGATATCAGAAGGAGCGCATCTATGTCAGCATAATGTTCTTTCAGGCTAATTTATGTTGAATTTCAGCTAACAATTAATGTAGCTATCTCAGCTTGCTTTCTGAGATAAACATGAAATAGCTCTGTATGTGACTGCTCTGGTGAAAAACTGCACTTACTTAGAAAGGTTTACTTCTAAATCAATAACCACATACCAAACACATTAGACTACCTACAAGCCTTGAGTAGCACAAGGCTGTATTGTGAGCACACAACAGAACTGGCAGTTGACATATTTTCAACACTTTCAGCCATCAGGTATATCTTTTGCAATGCTGCAACCAACAAACAGAATTTTTCATGTAACTTCTAAAATGCTACAGGCTTGCAAAATTGAAACAATATATAAACTAATAGCACAGGAACCATCAGCTATAATGCAACAACTGACACTTGAAAAAGACATTTTCAGAGGACATCTCCATCACTGAAAGGTATTTTAGCCCTAGCAAAACTTGTCAAATTGACATCTTCCAGAATAAAAGCCCGTTCTTCATCTACAGAAAAGGCATTGCCTTCTTGTGAGCACACTCTTGGCAAGTACTGGTGCTACACACTGTGATTTCTATAAGTGTGAAAGAAGAACTCAGTTGCTGCCAGTCAGATACACTGCAGCTTTTCTTAGGACTGCTCGTGACATGGCTGTTGTAATGCCGACTTTTGCGACATGGACATATGTTCACCAGAAAATGGACAAAGATGTATCGAACGCATTTCCTGTAGGAAGTCAAACAGACATTGCATGTGAAGGATTGTGATTTATCTGGAAATGCGGGCAGCTTAGGAGGGTATAATTTCCTTAGAGTTCCCTAAAACACTCTGTTTACATATAATAGTTTTTTTCATTTTTCTTAAAACCCTATTCATTCTTCTGTTAAATACCCTTCCAAAGCTGGAATTCCAAAATTAAAACAAAGCTCCACCCAGTTAGTACTGCAAATATGGAGTGGCTAAAATCCTTCTCTGGAGAGGTTAGCAATGAACTGCAGCTTCTGTATGGCAAGCAATATTATCATTGCATCCACAAAGGAGTACTGCCTCCTCAGAAATTCACCAGCTGCTAACAGCTACAATAATTTATTGTATCTAATCTATTGTATCTAATTTATCTTCTAGCATTGCAAGACCTCTAAAAGATTGAAGAGGTGCAAAAAGCAATGCAAACCCTGATCAGTTCAAGTAGTGGATGGCTCCAAGACTTACAGATAGACTCAATGCTATGTGGTGATGGCACAACTTCTGCCTCTACTTGCACATCTGTAAACTGCCAATAATATTTTCATAGTTGAGAAGAATGCTATGCAGATAGTTACTATGCTAATATGTCTGAAAGTCCTGGGCTAATAGTTCCCAGGGGAAGTGTGCTGAACTGTTGTTATAATAAAACAAAAAAGCCAATAACAAATCTTTTATATTCTGCAGAAGATATAGATCATAATTCAGTATTCCCGTCTGATATTTAGAGTATAGTTTGATCAGTTAATAAATAGCAGCAGAATACTTCCTCTTTCCAGATACGTGCCAAACCATTATTGCTAGAACTTCAGCTGAGTGCATGTCAAGTTGCTAACACTAAATTGAGTTACGCTGTTCAGATTGCACTGTAATTAAAGACACTTCTAAAATTCTTTGCATTTTTGAAAATCCGAGAGAAAGAACAGAACCTCTGGTTACAGTCTTCTTCGTTGGGATATTAAGCTATCTCTGATATCGCAGAATATTGAACTTCAATCCTCATGAATGTGAGAATCTTCACAAAACCCACAGTGTTCACACAGACAGGAGAGAAGGAGATTTTATTTCATCTCTTCCAGGCCATAGCTTCAAAAAGAGTAGATACGCTCTGACAGTATGATAAAAAATGAAGTGTAAAGGTCAGTGTGGAATGTGTGATGAAATTGTTCCCAAACAGACATTAAAGTAAATACTATACAGCCTGTTTTGTCTATAAAACACAGAGGGTCTGGTGATGTTCTTCAAATTAAACTGTGGATTAGTGGAGATAAGAATCATTTCACAGCAATGCACCACAGTAAATATCAATCTTTCATAAGAAGTATGAAAGAGCTACAAGCTAATCACTACCACTTCAAAGGAAGTTGCTTATTCCTTAGCCATAAGTATCAGAGAATCTCTATTTGCTGTTTTGATAACTGTTGCTTACTACTAGATTTCCTTCCTGCGTGGCGTGGCTTCCTGCAGAGCCAATCTAACCCACAAAAAACTCAGCTGTTGTCAAAATGAGTCAGCTGAAAGATTTGTAAGCGCTGTCAGCAAACTAACACCCATGTCTTAGTGCAATTGCATCCAGCCCAACGTTGATGCTCTCTGTTGATATCTTCTTAGAGGTTCTCCCCGTAGGCAAAATCCAAAATTGAGTTATTTGGTTTATACAAAAAAAACCCCATGATACAAAAAAACAGGGTTTGAACTTTCATGACTATTTCCACCAGTAATATAACTCCACTGATTTCACTGCAGTGGGAATGAAAATCTGATTCTGTCCACTCTCTTACACAGAGAAGTATTCATACAAATCTCCCATATATTTGAATAAAACCTAAAGAAGCAGAGGAACCACAAAAAGATGTGGGACCTTGCTCTGATAGAAACTGAGCTCCTACAATTCTCAGCCTCTAATATGGGTGTCCCTAAACCTGTGAGATTATGGTGAAAACCTGAGATCTCAATTATATAATTAAATAAAATTTTTATTTTGGTAAAAGAATGTTTTATTAATGAAAAAGGATGACTGGGAAGCCTATGCCTAGGGAGAAAATAAATCAAACCTGTTGAAAGCTTTGTCCAGCAAGTCCAGGGTTTCAGAGTCATTCTGTTAAGTGGCTAGATTACATTTCTTTTTATGGTAAAATTTAGGCTTGTTCAACAACATCCTCCCTGCTGTCTACATGCGCTTGTCTGGTAGCAGTACAGTGTTTGTACAGTAATCAATTAATTATTGGTGAAAATTATTTGGAAATAGTCCATATAATATCATTATTTCCATGCATCTCCTTTCTATTATGCTTCTTTCCTTCTCTTTCACTATTGCATGTATGACTGCAACGCAACTATCATTCCACCTTCAGAAACTTCCCTCACAACTTTTGTCCTCATTCTGCCTGATACAACGGCTGTTCCAATAGTAATGCCTAAGGTTAAACCCATTATGAAATGCGTGACAGGTGGCAGCAGAGGGGCAATCTGACAAAAAGGTGTAGAGAAAGCAAAAATATGGAACTGAACTCCTCCATGTGGAAAAAGCAGCGCCCACTGACAGCGATTGATGATTAATGAACACTTATGTAGGCCCAACAGCGAATGCAACACAGCGAGGGGTGGGCGGTGCGCCTCAGCAGCGTGACAGCGGGTCACCTCCTCTGGTGCAAACTCGTACAAACATGGTGTGCAGGCTCTTGTTCATTGCTAATGGTGGTGACGGTTAAAAAGACAGTGTTTCCCATGGTAATCAGGAGAAGTAAAAGAAATGCTGTTCCTAAAGCGAAGGTTGGAAAGGTTTTGGGTTGTCACAGAACCATACCAACATAGTAATACTGGCATGACTGCTATGTAAAATTTTCTGAGCTAGGTGTGGTAGGACAGCAGGGAGTTGAGAAGCTTGACACTGAAAAGTAGAAAAAGACACAAAAAATAGGCCCAAGCTTTTTTTTTTTTTTTTTTTTTTTTTTTTCCCTCTCCCCTTTTTAAGTTCTCACTATGACAGTGTAGTTCCAAACACTGAGTTTTGGCATTAAAACCTTAAACCTCAGGATGCTCAAAGTTTTGATCTGTTGCCATGGCTTGAGATTGTCTCCACACAAAACCAGAAACCTACTAGTTAGGCTTCATGTCGATCTGCAGTAATCTTGCCACTGACTTCAGGAAAAGCAGGTTCAGAGCCCTAGCCTCAGTTTCTAGATATTGGAAGGCATAGGAATCAGATTCACAAAGCCAGGTTTCTCTATTCACAGAACTGTATGTACTTTTAACTACAACTTATGTCTTTCTGATACAACTATTACCAGATTCAGCTCTTTTCTCTCTCTGGCCATGAAGTGATCATCACTGAATACGGTGCTCTAAAATAGCCCACGAACACATGGGCTGCATTTATGACTTTGGCACACACATCAGAGACACTGCTTTTAAATCTGAGCAGCAGGGATTGTCAGATGTGAGCAGAAGTTGAGATTCTTGGCTCTTGGGTTCATCTGCCTTACTCCTTCACCCTGCAGCCAGAAGGCAAAGGCATTAAAGGAAATGTGCTGAGCCAGCAGTGCTGGTATGCGTCTGTAATGGCCCCCAGCATGTCTTTCCTTATAAATTCCCTATTCTTTCAACTTTAAAATCCTATTTGAAAACAAGCTCCCGCTGAGTTGATACTTCATTTCTCCCCTTTACGGTTAGGTTTCTCCTCTTTGTCCCTTGGATTTTATGTTATGATGCCTGAGTAATTGTTAATAACCATCTTCTGCTAAGCAGATGAAATAATGAAGAAGCAACTTGAGTGCCAGCTGTAATTAACTACGTGGAAGGATGTTTGCACTGCGAGAGAGATCTCTAATTTAGCAAAGGCATAGTAAAATCCCAAGGCAGACTGCTAAAGTCCACAACATCCGAGTGAGAATTAAAACATGAACAGCTTCCCAAAAGATACGATGCATTCCCTATCACTTGGAATTACTGTGATTCAACACAACAACAAAATACTTCCTCTGGACGCTACATCTGCGCAAAGACATAGTTCTACATAAATGAGCCTCAGGAGATAACGTAGGGAATTTATCTGAAAGTGTGAGTGGCTGCTAAGGCAAAAAGAGATACTTCCTCTAGCTATGATGCCACCTGGAGGTCCACCAAGTTGAATTTCTTTGGAACCTGCTGCATCCCCGTGTCTGACCCTCTCTACAGCCTCCCAGCTGGCACCTTACTGATGTCAGCAGCAAGACTCCTGTCATCTTAGATAAAAATCAGATCTAGATCTTTGGAAACAAGTGGTCATAAAACTAGTTATACTTCAGCTATCTTTGCCAGTAAATTAGGATTCTGATACCACGTGAAAAATATGTCATAGTGACTTAATAGTGAATGTTCATTACTTCAGAGAACTACATGACTTATTTAGATACGTAAATCTTAATTTAGCCATGAGCTATACCCTATGAAAATCATGGCCATTTGGCTGCTTCAACGTTTACAAGACTGTAAACCAGAATAAATTCTTCAGTAAAATGGGATTCCAGAAGAGAGGAAAACAGACATAAATGACTTTGGAGCATATTTTTGACAGCACATATTTAACGACTTCAGCATTTAATATCCAAAACCATCCTAGACTAAAAACATAACTACAAAAATTCCCATCTCTCACTTCCTTGTGTCACATCCCATTTCAGCAATCCCAAAAGGAAAAAAAGCACTTTGTGCTGCTTGCTACAGTGACTTGCACCTTGCACAGCTATACTACCTATTCCATATCTGCAGTGGTCTAAACCAGTTCTGTATAAACTCTTGAGCTTCACCCTGCAGAAGGCTTCAGAATTTAACAGATATGAAGTCACTTCATCAAATGTACAGAGAAGACTGTTGATCAGGAGAGAGGGTATCAGAGTAGCACTCACCCCTTGGAGCATGCTCTCATTGGCTTGATCCGCAATTTCAGAAACAATGAATAAGGCAGCTGAAGAACGAAGTAAAACAAAGGCCACAAATAATGTCAGAGAGGAAGAAAACCCAAATCCTTTCTGTTTAGAAGGATATCCTTAATTAAAAAAAAAAAAAAAAAAAACAACCCTTGGCAGCAGCTCTGTAAATCTTTTGGCATCATCAAGATGCAACTGCCCAACAAGTTCAAGACCCAGAAGCTTCCACCATCTAAAAGGATGGCAGTCCAGGTGACTTAACTTCCCTTACTGCCAAGGGAGAGCATAGGACATGCTTTTTTGACAAGTGTGCATGAAGTGGTGACATGAATTAATATCTGGATTCTCCACTGTTAGCTGGCCCAAGGGCAACAGTGTAACAGTTTAGATCTTTATTTCAAATCTCTTTTCCTGTGGAGCAGGACATCCTACTTATTTTTGGGCCTAATTTTGGAGCATCTGAACCATTGCTGGCCAGAAGTGTAATGAGCATGCACTGAACACAAATAAGATCAGCAAATGTAGCTACAGAGCCTGAACATTGGCTTAAATTGCTGCTAAAGCCAGCATACCTAGTCAGTGACTAGGGTCCTACGTTTTGTGAGACTCTACTATTGGTCCTAACCTTCAGTCACAGTCCTTTTTGCTGTGGGTTGCTTTGGATTCACACTATAAGAGAGGCAAACTGGTTTCCTCAATACAGCGTTATCCTTCTTACTTCAGCCTGGAAAGTACTACCATTCATACGTAGGCTAAACCTCCCTTTGACTTCAGTGGAATTAGGAGACTCCTGCTTTATCCATTCAATGTGTTAGAAAGGGTGGCGTTAGCAACTGCACTTCAGGATCTGTTCTTCATTAAGCAGAACAGATTTTTATGCACTTTATGCTGGGTTTACTTAGTCTTAAATAATACAGTATACAGATATATAGTTCAAATCTGGGTGTCTCCAAAGTTGTGAGAGAGAGCAGGCACGTTCAAGATAGTGGTATACAAACAAGTAGGTGGACAAATCCCAACTGGATTTACAATGACCAGGCCAAGCATGGATGGAGGCAAAGAGAACTAGGGTTTTTCACATGATGGAGGCTGAAGTAAAATGTCAGCACCGCATCACTGCATGATCATTTCTTTTTCTGTAAGTTAATCACATCAAAGCCATTGAAAGTCCGCACATTTCACTGAAAAAGACAGGGTTCTTGCCTTTAATAATTCATTTAAGTTAGTAATGAATTACTGTAGACCTTACATCTAACCCTTATCTTAAAAAATAAGCCCCTTCTATATATTTTCAATATAGATCTGGCACCTCTTTAGAAGCAGAGTTTGTGAAACAGGACTTGTTGTTCTACCCATTTCATTTTACCTTGTGTGGCTTCATACTCCATAGAATCAGGGCAAAGATTATTCAAGTAATCTGTAGAAAATAATGAAACAAATCAAAATTCAGATCCATATGATCTGTAGTTGGATTAGCAAAATTATAGGATGTTTTATATTACTGTCCTATACTACTTCATTCCCAAATAATTAGATTTATATTGCCGCTTTCCAAAGTGAAAGATCTGTGGTAGTATTCTACCTTGAAAATCAGTGCAAGAGAACTGATTCACACTTGGACTCACCACAAAACTCAGCATAAACAGCAGAACAACAACAGTTATTTCCTTGTTTCTCAGCTAAGATAATTGCCGAGTAACACAATTTGACAAATAATTCAAATAATTATTCTTCTCATAAATTCTGTTTTTCCCCCAAATAAACGGTGTTGGCTGTAATGACGTTTTATATATTAATACCTGATGTAAGTAGTCTGTTCTTTGCCTGAGTCTTTATGCCTTTAATTGCTGTAATAGAGAGTACTACTGTTTTTTTTTAATTGAAGTGTAACCATGACATGTTTCATTCATCTCTGATTAATCCAAGCTCTTAAATTCTACAGCCAAGAATAAGGCCCACGTGCTGGGAATGGCATTGCTCATATATCTGTTCTCTTGAACATCCTGCCAATATGCATTTATTTTTCTGGGGCTGTCCTCTCCGTGGCACTCCAATAACTGCCCAGCTTTCTGGAGCCAGGAGTTCAGTTCAGTTTCTTTTTGCCTGGAGTTCAGGAAAGCTTCTGCCTGCACTCAGTCATGCAGGAAGGGGCTGTTTGGTATAATCAGGCAATATTTAATGTTACTTTTTATAGCTGCAAGCTCTGTCCTTGGCTATAGACATTTAATTGAGCAGGTAGCTCTTTTTGGCTCAAGTACAGTGACTAGCAACCAATCTCCTGATGAAACAATCTTCCCTGTCTGATAGGAACAGACAGTTATGAACACACAAAAACACCTGTGTATTTTCTTTTTTTTTTTTTTTTCCCCCCTCTCCCCCCCCCCTTCCCTTTCTTCTCTCTCAACACTGTCTAGGGGATGTGAAGGACTGCACTGTTCCAGACCCACACAGTCCTAGTAACCAAGTAGCTGATTTCCTGGAATATCTTGAACCAGCAAAAATTATTCCAGTGCACAAAAAACATTTCATGTTTCCAGTTAATGCCAATACTAGGGGACAGGGAGGAGCTCAAGTTGCTTCAAGCATGGAGGGAATGTCCAATCATTACAGCTGCACTCAGATTCCAGCTGCCTCAAAACAGTGTTTCATGTTTGCATTTTGCCTCACAGACCATGGAAATGGATAGAGAAATTGGGAGTGTGATGGCAGCATTCCCAAAAGGGAAATGAAGAGCACATTTGAGATGCGGTGTTTGTGCGCACTGAAGAGACCGTAAGAATCACGTGAGGCAACTTGGTACCTTCAGTCAGGGAAGCAGCCCTTAGTGCAGGAAAGCTAGACAGACAAAAAAGTCCTATTATTGGCATCCAGAATTCATTGCTGCTACTAAAAAGGAAAAATCAATTGTGGAAAATGACTCGCATCCCTGATCAAAGTATCTGGAGCAAGATGGAGCTGCTGCTAACGTGTGCTGTGAATAAAAATTCATATGGCCCCTCTGCTCTGATGCATTTTTAGGTGCTCTTTCTAGTATGTCATGCCTTTCACCAGCTGTTAAGTATAAGCAAGATTTGTAGCTTCCTTTCTACTGTCCCACTCTTAGCTCATCTAGCACACATATACATATTCTTAAGACATATTCCCTCTCTACCCACACATACACATATTCTTAAGACGTTTCTCCATCTTTGTGTAAGGATATATATATTTTAAATCTGACAAACTTCACAAGGGTGAGATCCATTGATACTTTTTGATACACTGTTGATGTAAATCTGGATTTCTGCCTCCTAGAAAGTGGAGAAATTGATCTGGAATCTTCACTTAAGTTTAGCACTAACCTTAGGTCTATTGTACATGGGGTTCAGGATACAGTACTGGGTACAGCTGCTTTGATTGAGTAGGAGGCAATAGTGCTTGCCACTGTCATACAGCACGCACTTCGGAGTGCCTTCCTTTGCAGTGACTCCTGTGCCCAATTACCTCTGACAATTGCCACTGAAATAAATGAAATCAAACCTGCCTGCTGGCAGTGAGGTTCCTGAACTCTGCCTCTGCTGACTCAGGAAAGGGGAAAGGCAGGAAGGAATGGCTAAAAAACCTGGCATACACTTTTTAGTGACCTTTAAAGCATGGTTGAGCTGAAGAATTGCCTGCTCCTTCCCAGGCTCCCTGATATTACCTGAATCCTGCTTTAAGTACATTGAAGTTCCCAGGAATTCTCACCCATACTGCTCCAGCCCTAGTTTAGTTGTCATGGCACCCACGTGTAGCACACTGAGTACCTTCGAGAATGAACTTGTTTTACTGACCTGTGAGCATCACACGATACTGGAAGACACGCTGCACCACTTTCAAAAGCTGGTGTTTCACATTCTGTGGGCTTCCACCAGAGCTCTTCTGTCCTCAAGGGAAGGGAGAGGAAACAGAGGTGAAGGATGTGTGAGCTCAGCAGCAGCTGTCATCTCCACCTGATGTGTACCCTGAAAGTTTACTAACAGTTGAATGCAAAAATTCCACTGAATCATTCACAGTTTACCAAGTGCTAAGGGGTATTTATTAAGTACAAGGTAGTACTTTCAACAATTTATTTTCTATGGCATCACTCACAAATTGTCTGGACTCAGAGGGAAGAGGGAGGAAAGTAAGAACTAGTTAGAAGGTAAAGGTTTTAGGATGGCATATGAAGAGTCAGAAGTATCAGATATCAACAAGCTTTTTTTTTTAAAAAAAAAACTGAAAATTTCTTCTGCCTCCAACTTTTTAGTACCTTATTTCAAGATATGAAATTAAGCAAAATACAACAAAGCATCTTCCTGTGATTTAGTTAGAACTTGTGTTCTGATTTAATACACACATGGAAAGGCAGCACTTTTCAACTGAGTTTTCCCCTTTAGATTCAACCTATTGCTTTTGACTACAGATATACCAAGTTAAAATAGGAAAAATTTGCTGTTTATCTGTGAAGTGTCTCAACACTGCTGCAAAGCCAGCAGCAATCCACAAAATTCAGTTTTCTGAAGTCTCCACATCTCCAGAGGAACCATGAAACAAAGTTTGCAGGACCCTGAGGGAATGGCACAAAACCCAGGTGGTTCTTTATGAGAATTGAGTCCAAAAGCAATTCAAGCTTCAGGGGTTTCAGTGTTCATTGACTAATGTTTCTGCAGCATTTTCCACTTTAGGAAAGTGGACAGAGCAGAAGGGAAAATAGGAAACTTAACTGTTTAAGGACTGGGAAAAGTCAGTATTTTCCCAGGCAGAAGAAATGTTTAATGTTATGGCATTATCCTAACTGCTCAAGTCACAGGTTAGAGAAACAAGATCACAGTATCACAGTATTGTAGGGGTTGGAAGGGACCTCCAGAGATCATGGAGTCCAACCCCCAAGATGAAGACCTCAATTCTTTGTTGTTAGACTGGGAAGTTAACTGTTGCCAAGTTTTTAAACATGTGATAGGAAAGGTCTGATAGACACCTCTCCCATGTTTGTGTGCATGCACACATGCAAATGGATAAGAAGTAACAAAGCTTACTGATTCTAAAGTAAAATCTTGCTATTCTCTTCTTAGGAGAGGCTCCATCTGCTTTCTTAGACTCCAGGATTAATAGTTGAGACAGGAGTTCATAGCCTGGTGGTCAGGAGGGATGCTGGGAACACAGGCTATCAGTAGAAAACCTGCGTTTTCCAGATTCAGGTCCAGAGCAATGTGAGCCATCAGAGCTCCCCTCATCTGCTAACAGGAAGTAATTATGGCAACTGCAAAGTATCTGTTTATAAATGCTGACTTCCAATTGTCTTTTGAAATGAATTGTTATTTTTAAGAATGTTATTTTTAAATGTTAACATATGCTGCAGGCTAAATAACCTTTAAGGTCTGATCACTAATTTATCTTCACAGGCCCTCTTCTATCCAAGTAATCATTGCTACTTGTCTTACCAGAGAAAAAGAAACATGGATTCTAGATACATTTTATAGCACCATGACTTGGACCATTTCATCTCAGTGGAGCTAGTGTAATTCAACTAAACTTTTCCACTGACAAATAATTTTGCATTTTTGAAATTACATGAACTGCCTATATTGCAAATACTTTAAAATATAACAAAGAATCATGGCCTCAATTTTTGTCAGCTGTATCTTGATAGTGTTTTTGAATCATTCAACAGGAACAAACTGAGTTAAGACAATGGAAAATGTGTTTCTTGCTTACTGATACAGGCCCAAAACTTATAAATCATTCAAGGAGTCTGGATGAACAGAGCACTGCATTTGGCAGAGGAGGTGGTATCTTTCTTTGCAGTTCAGTTGGCTGTCACCAGATCCTCTGTGAGCAGAGGAAGCATTAAAAGGCATTTAAAAGCGCAGAGAAATCCAGTTCTAAAGATGTTGTGGATTGACCCCAGCTAAGAGCTAAGCACTCACGCAGTCTAACCCTAACTTCATTTTGGTTAGGCCCAGAATAAAAATGATGCAAAGTGGAGTGAAAGAAGACAAAGTAACAATAATAGTTATTAATTTGAACACAGCCACACTGGGATTTGTATGTTAATATATATGTGAGAAACTATTCTACTACCAGCATATATTTCAGCAAAGATGTGTTCACAAGTCTGTATATTCACAAATATATTCTGTATACATAGAAGAATGCATGGGCAACAGACACGGACACAGAAGCACATGATGCAGATGTGAACGTCCCACTTCAGTTCTATTATCAAGATGTGTGAGGAGAGGTCAACACTGATGGAGTTGCATTAAAAAATTACCTCGAGTGAATCCTGTGGCACAGCCATGTGTCAACACAGGTGGAAAAATAAGGGCGCCTTACCTCAAATTCCTGAATGACAGTAGCCAGCTGGGAATACTTAAGGCAGGTTTCATCTAGCAGAGCCAAATTCTTGTCAAACTGCATAATGTATGCTGTGTGGTGATTCAGTCTTGATTTTCTGGAGAGAAAAACATCAGCAACTTTCTGGTGTTCCTCCCTAAGGCCACAGAAAGAATAAAAGGTAAACAAAAACTCTCTCACTGCAGCAGCTCTATTCATCAGACCCACAGTGGCAGCTAAAGACTAGCTTAAATGGCAGGAAACATGAAATACTTCACAAACACAATAGCAATCTGCTGTAGATCAGGCACAGTGAGAGATTGGTGAAGTGCTGTCAATTCTCTGGCTATGCCAGTGCCATCACAACACTGCATGTCTGTAGCAGGCAGGATGTCTCTTTCCAGGACGCAGTGTCTTCATCTTTTAGGAGACCATTCAGCTGCTGCAGGGCTTTGAGAACTGGTTGTGGGGAACAATATGTCTTCAGCTGTAATATCATATCTTCAGTTCCCCCTCAATGCCCCCTGCTCACTACTGCTCCACCATTAGTTGTCTCAGTACCCAGTAACACAACGTTGAATTATTTATGAAGGAGAAAAGAGGATAAAAATCTGATGTCACAAGAGTAATCATAGTTAAGAGACAAATGTGAGTTCCTGGGGATATCAGGGCAACAGAACATCAATGAGAGCACAGGCAGGAGTGACTTACTGTAGACCTAACGGGCAGTGGTGACCTAGGAACCTGTATGAGTGCAGCCCTATGCCGTATGTGATTCTATTGGTTTGAGGCAGCATAACCCACTTTTTTCCTCTCATACCACAGAGGCTGTGGGGGCCCTGTAGTTCTGTACTGTAGAGGAGCTTAAGGCATTTCATCTGTGTTCCTTCTGCCTTGAGAAATAGTCAACATGCTGCTAGAGTAAGGATATGATTTCTATAAGGCACAAGTCATTCTAGATCACAGCTAGAAGCATCTCTGTGTTAAGATTCTATAAATCATAAAATAAATCGTTGAATTTGCATTTAAGTCCTTCCACCATTCATGGCAGCCCCGTGCTGGATACAAACCAATATACAGCTCTCTGTAGCCTTCCCTTTCCTAACTGTGTGATTCAAATTGAAATTATAAGGCTCATAAGGAGACTCACGCCCTGCATTTAGGATCATTACTGAAAAATTCTCCTGATACAACTGACTTCATTAACTCCATGGCAGCACAGGGATGGGATCAGCCACAAAGAGTGACACTGCCTGCTGGAACCTAGCATGATAGCTTGGGGCTGCATCAGTTGTCATACAGGAGATCAGCTTAAGCAAGGGACTATGCTGGCTGCTGTAGATTTAGTCAGTTTGGGGCTGCAGAGGTGATTTTCTTAAACACTGTTAATCTGGGAGATTAATAGACTGGAGCTTGGCATCCTGGATTAAAGTCAGATGTTTCTTTAGCTGAATGGTATTTGGAGTCTTGTTCTAGGCAGGTTCTTATTCTCTCACAAAATCACTCAGGTTGGAAAAGACCTTCAAGATCACAAAGTCCAAAAATCAACCTGACCTACTGAATCCCATCGGTAAACCATGTTTCTTAATATTATGTTCACACTTAAATACCTCCAGGCACATGAACTGAACTACTTCTGTGGGCAACCCTTTCCAATGCTGAACTCCCCTCTCCATGGAGAAATTCTTCCTCCTATCCAATGTAAACCTCTCCTGGCTCCAGACTGTTTCCTCATGCCCTATTAGTAGTCACCCCAGAAAAAAAAGACTAGCACCTTTCTTGCTGCAGTGGTCACCCAGGTAGTTGTAGAGTACAATGAGGTCTCCCCTCAGCCTCTTTTCCAGACTAAATAAACCCAATTCCTTCATCTACTCCTCAGTCTTGTTTTCTAGTCCCTCTGCCAGCTTAGTTGCTCTTCTTTGCACGTGCCCAAGTAACTCAATATTCTCCTTGTAGTGACAGTGATGCACCTAAAACTGAACACAATATTTGAAGTACAGTCTCACCAGTGCAGAGTAGAGAAACAATCACTTTTCTTGTCCTTCTGGCCACACATTTCTGATACAGCCCAGGATGCCATTGGCCTTTCTGGCCACTCAGGCACACGGATAGCTCACATTAATCTGACTGTCAACCAGTATCTCCAAGTCTTTTTCTGATGGGCAACCTTCCAGCCACTCTTTCTCAAGCCTGTACTGCTGCATGGAAATGTTACAATTCGAGTACAGGACCAACAAATGCCACACAATTGGATACAGCCCATCAGTCCTGCCTATCCAGATCCCTTTACAGAGCCTTCCTACTGCAAGCACATTAACAATCCTGCCTAAATCAATGTCATCTCCAAACTTTTGGAGGACACACTTGATAACGTACAGATATTTGCTAGATACAGAACATACTGGTACATCCATATACTTGACAAAAACATTAAACAAAACTGGCTCCAAAACAGAGCCTTGGAGAACACTGCTGATGATTGGCTACCAGCTGGATTCAGCCTCATTTACTGTGACCCTCTGAGCCTAGACATCCAACCAGATCTTCATCTAGTGAACTATTCAGCCTGATAAAGCCATGAGTAGCCAGTTTCTAAAGGGGAATGCTTTGGACAACAGCTTCATTAAGAGCCAGGAAAAACACATTCACAGCCTTTCCCTCATATACTAAGTGGTTCATCTTGGCAGAGGGGGATATAGAAGTTAAGGCTGAACCTACCTTTCATTAATTTGGGTGCATATGATCATTCAGTTGTCCACTGTGTGCTGCCTGATCACCTTTAGGATTATCTGCTCCATAACCTTGCCTGGTATTGAGGTCAGACAGGCAGGTGTTTAGTTCCCTTCTTGCCCATCCTGCAGATGGGTGTCACATTCACTAGACTCCAGTCAATCAAGACCTCCCCAGTTAACCAAGACTGCTTACAAAATGAAAAGACTTTGTTTTGTATAAGGGTGTTTGGCTTAGCTGGAGTCCCTCAGCAGACAAGCAGTGTCTGCTTGGCTTGAAGGCCTAGTCTGTCCACAGTCCCATGTTGATGTTGGGGGTAAAGTGTGCTTGTCTGAGAGCAATACAATTGCTGTGTAGATTGCTGCAAGTGGAGAATTTTCTTTAGGACCAGTTCAGATTTTTGAAGCCATTCCTGCCTTTCACAGCTATGTGTACGAAGCTTCTTGGTGAAGACTGTGAACTGACTTGACTGAATACACAAAAGAAAGGCAAGAGGATAACACATACGAAGCAGGCTGTCCTTACACTGACTGATGAGGCCATCTCAGAACTGTGGGCTACGCACTGCATGAGTGTTTCAGTATTTAGTTTCTTGGCCTGACAGTCCATATGTTTACTTCCTTCCTGTATGCAAGATCTGCCACAGTAGTTCAGCTTCTTTTCATTCCTGCAATTATCCCAGCCTCTGCTGGGGGGGGAAGTGGTCAAGAAAACAATGGGCTGAGGAGGGTATGCCAAGGCTATCATAGAATGGCTTGGGTTGAAAGAGACCTCAAGGATCATCAGGCTCCAACCCTCCTGCTGCATGGAGGGCCAGCAGCCTCCATATCTAATACCAGACCAGGCTGCCCAGAGCCCCATCCAGCCTGGCCTTGAGCACCTCCAAGGATGGAGCATTCATAGCCTCTCTGGGCAGCTATTCAGCACTTCACCACTTTCTTGGTAAAGAACTTCCCCTTCCCCTCCCCAGTATCCAACCTACACCTTCCCTCCTTCAACTTAAAACTATATTTCCCCTTGTTCTGCCATTGTCTACCCTTGTAAAGAGTTGACTCCCCTCCTGTTTGTGGGCTTCTTGTAATAACTGGAAGGCTACATGAGGTCACCCCACAGCCTTCTCTACTCCAGGCTGAACAAACCATGCCATTAATTACTTACCATTTAAGGACTCTTTCTTCCAGTTCTCCCAAGATCTCTTGGTGCAATTCACACATTTCAGGGAGCTCGCTTAAGCCCTTCTTGAGTTCAACTACTTCCTGTTCATCTTCTTCTCCAAGTGCTTTCAAGATACCTTCATATAAATCCTGCAAGCAACAACATAGAGATTAGGCAGGCAGACTTAAGAGATCATATGAAGTTATCATTTTCTGACTCCTGAACTACACTTTCTGGGAATCCTAAGATACACTATCAGTAGTGATAGATCATTTGCAGTACAGCAAAGAGATCATCACATATTTTCTTGCATTCACTGTTTATATGCATTTGCAGATTAATTCCACAATACTGTTAATCCAAAATTGAACATTTCACCTGGTAAAGCCAGACACTTGTGTATGCAATGAGTTCACCTTATTTGCTTCCCTATTTTCTTCCTGCTTTTCTGGGTGTAGTTGATCTCATTTTACAGTTTCTTAATCAGAAATAGTTTTTTTTTTTAAAAAAAAATGAAAGATGAGAATCTCCATCACTGTGCAGACCCACAATATGAAAGAAAAAACACTTCTACGTATCTTGTACTATAAATTACATCATTCATCTCCAGATACAAATCTGAAGAGAAAGAAGCTGTAAGTTTAAGCTATGGAACAAATCATTTTTTATATAAAACTGAGACTTTTTTCATCATCTGAAACATGTATTTTACCCTGAAGTGGTTAATAAATTACATAATTTCCTCAATATTAAAATGTATCCACTTTCAGAAAGGGAGCTGGGGTGGTGGTTGACAGCAGAATCCACATGAATCAGTAGCGTGCTCTGGAAACCAAAAGGGCAAACTGCATTTTGGCATGCATTAAACACAGAGCAGCCAGAAGGTCAAGAGAGGCAATTCTCTTGCTATATTTAGCATTGGTGCAGCCTCACCTGAAATACTGTGTGCAGTTCCTGTCTCCACAATCTGATAAGGATTTTAAGATTCTAGAAAGCATCCAGACAAGAGCACCAGTGCTGGTAAAAGAGCTAGAAAACACATCCTACAAGGACAGGCTGAGGACACATGGGTTGTCTGGTCTGGAGAAAAGGAGGCCAAGAGGCAACTTCTCTGCTCTCTGTAACTTCCTGAGGAAGGAAGCAGAGAAGGGAGGCGGCAGTCTCTTCTCCCTGGGAACTGATTAGCAGGACGTGCAGAAATGGCACAAAGATACACTAGGCAAGGTTCAGCCTGGATAGTAGGGAAAAAATCTGGAAAAGAAGCCTGGACCAGGCTTTCTAGCAAGGTGGTTGATGCCCCATGCCTGTAAGCATTCAGGAGGCATTTATATAATGCACTCATTAACGAGCTTTAACTTTCAATTTGCCTGAAGTGGTCAGGCAGTTGGACTAGGTGGTGTTTCAAGGTTGCTTTCAATAGAACTATTTTATTCTACTCTATTCTATTCTGGTACATAATAGAGTACTTGATTAATTGTGCATGGTAAAATGTTTTTCCCAGTTCAGACATGGGAATTAGGAATAAGGCACCCATCTGAAAATCATTCCAAGAGCAGACAGCATTTGTTTCTATCCAAAGGATTACTTAAGATCTCCCTCATCCAGAGCTCTGGATGCTGAAAAGCTTTCAGGTTAGATCCTGATTCCTGTAGAACCCATCTTCCCTGCTTCATACTTGTGAAGGACCCCTGACTGGCACCTGGATGTACTTCAGGAAACGGCTGCTGTGATGCCCTGCCTCTTTCCAGGTTCCT
Organism: Centrocercus urophasianus; assembly: GCF_019232065.1. Lineage (NCBI taxonomy): Eukaryota > Metazoa > Chordata > Aves > Galliformes > Phasianidae > Centrocercus > Centrocercus urophasianus. Next base: position 49,513 of record NW_024884778.1, on the reverse strand, counting down.
TTTAGATACTGATGTTTTCCCTCCCTCCTGCTGCCAGATAGATCCCCTCGTTATAGTGGCAAGAGGATCTTAGGCGTTCAGTTCTGACAGGCTTTATGGAGGTTTGAATGAAAACAGTGGCAACAGGGTGTAAGGCAGTGCACATGCAACACAGCAAGGCAGGAATGACAGTGCTATGCAGAGGCCTAGTTTTCTGTTGTGGATTCTGGCCACCTTTCCCAAAACTTAGGACACTGTAAACAGACTGATTATCTTCATAGACCTGTCTGGCAAACCAGAACAGGAACTTGTTTTCAATAAAATTAGATGGTAGTAATTCCAGCACCCGATTCTTCAGTGTTTCTGTAAGGTGCAGCTAATTGAATAGCATTAGCATAGTATCCTGTGCTTGTCTGAGGATGGTCCTGCAGCACTGTTACAGGCTTAATTATGCTTTGTATTCTCTATAAGGAGTTGAAACTGAGCCAGACAGGTGTGCGTTTCACCAGTGGCAGCTGAGTTTAGAGCTGAATTTCCCATTTCTGGCATTCTGGCTATCACAGTTAAAATACCTGTACCTAAGTGCATCCCTCTTCGTGATAAGAGCAGGAACTGAGCAGTCACGTGGGATGGCTCAGAAACCCATCTTGGGAGTGCTTTTTCCAATTATTTCTGAATCCAAATAAGCCACAAAGTGCCTGGAGTTTTTGCATGAGATGAGGAAAAATGGGGTAAAGATGCAAATGAAAAAGTGAGTAAATAACCAAAACTTGAGTAGAGAGACCACATTAACTATGAGATTTGAAAACTGGTGACTCGTTCTGGCACAGCAGCTGCAGACCAGCAGGTTGCAAAGCTTCCTGCCTTACAAAAATATTGTTTGTCCTTATCTGACTTTCTTTTGTGTTTATGTGAAAGTAAGTCCAGGGGACTGCAGTGTTCTACCTTGTTGCTAGCCAGCCTACACAAGCTGGTTCTTCTAGTAAGTATCTCCAATTGGGTCACTGTTGGGGCCAAGTAGGGAAGCTATGTTAGTATTTTTCCACTGATGTTAGCCTGATGGTGTTGATTACTGTGACTTAGATATTTTTTGCCCTAGATGATTAGATTAACTCTACAAGCTGCAGAATAATCTGGACAGTATATAGAGGACTGTAACATATTTAGAACCTAAACAAGTGCTTCCAAATGAAAATGATATTAACTCAAATAGAAGAACTTCCCCCATTATAACTTAACAGTTTCCAGTATCCTAACTTAATGATTAAGCATTGATAAAATAGTGACAGTTTCCCTGAAGGCTGCATATGAATTGCCAGGTCACAGCCTGAACCAATGGTTGAGCATCAGATGAGGAGGCCTGAGTAACACATGGAGCTCAGGTGCCACTGACACACCTGAGTGAAGAAGGGGTAGATCCTGGGGTGGGGAACAGCAGGAACTCGTACCTATAAGTTAGAACCCCTACCCCATGTTGAAGTCACAAGCATAGAAGAGCAAAAATCATATTTCTTATTATTTCCAAGTAATTTCTACAGGCAGAAAATAGGTTTGTAATTAAAATGCCTAAGTACTTTGCTTAAACATATGCTTCAGAGCCAAATTCACTATATTCTCCAGAGGGAGCAGAATAGGGTAGAATCCTGAAGGGACTGGGAAAGCCTTGAAGCATCCCTTTCCTGGGCCAGTTACAGCATAGGCAAGAAAGCCATCACAACAGTAATACAGCACTACAGGAACCATAATGGTGTGCAGCCATTAACAGCATTGCTAATTACAATAAAGCAGATGTCCATATAGAAAAATATTCAAGATGTATCAGGGACCCAGCTTTACCTTCCAGAGGCAGAACACATTGCAAAGGAGAGGCCTCTCCTAGACACTCTTTTAAAGTACAACATACTATACACATACTCTAGTTTAGTCCTGAATTTACATGCTTTCTATAATGTACCAAGTAAAGCAAGTAGCAAAACACTGGGCTTGCCTTTGATGCCTTCCAAGAAACGCACAGTGGAGCTGAAGGTACCTTTGCTATCATCTCCAACACTGCAAACAATAGTCTAAACTTGATCTGGCTTTTCAGGAAAATAAAGGCACTCCTGTTATCGAATTAAGTCCCTGTAATACCATAATGTAATGAAAAGCACAACAATAACAGCACACTAGCAAAGCCCTTAGCTACAACAAACAAGAACAAGCCCAAATGCAACAGCTGTAAACACAAAACCAAAGGGGGGTAGGGGAAGCTGTTTACCTTTCAAAGGCCTCAAGTACACAAGAACCTCCAGTGAATACCCTTGCTTCCACTGCCAACCCTTAAATGAGGTTTGGGAGGGGGTGGATCCTGGCTGCACCCTTCCAGTCATCATGCACATTGCATGCACCTGAACTCCCCTGGGCTGGCCCTGCCTTCCCACCAGGTACTTAATCACTTTTTCAGGCTATGACTTAGCATTTTCCCTATACTCTCTACAGTGTGTCTTGTTTGTTTAGCTGCCTGAAAACACCTTTGTAGATCATGTTGAAGAACTGCTACTTCTAAACCAGAATGCTGCAGAAACATGGAAACTGTATGCAAGTATGTGTTTGGCTATGTAGCAGTCAGAGAAAATGGGAATAGGTAAGACAAATGGACAGGTAATTTACCACCAATAATGAATGAATGATGAAGGGGGAGGGGGTGTGGGATAATGGGGGGGACAGGTAATTTACCACCAATTTATGAAAATTGGAGTGGTGGACTCCAATTTAGCAGCTAAAAGTATGGTTTCCAGCTGACCAGCTGGTTAGTTTCTGATTTGCTGAAATGCAGATGTCTGCAAGATGTTTGTCGCATTTAGGGTTGCTTTCCCTCATGTCTCTGCTGTTAATGTCTGAGGAGGCTCTTCAGCATTTCAGCTTACTTCTGAGGTCCAATGAGCCAAGCAACAGTTCAGTGCTGACTTCATTACTCTTTTTCTCCTTGAGAGTCACAAGGATAACCTGAGGTTATTTTTTTGCCTTCTCAGGGAATTTCTTTCCAAATGGTAAGCATGCTTGCTTTGATGGCTGTCATTCCCTACTGCCTCATAACTTAGATCTCAGGTGTTCACTGCTACCTAAGCAGTGGCAGGTCTGCTACAGGGACAGAAAATTTTCTGCAACAAAGCCACTAGCAGGTTAATATCATACAGGCAATACAAGTGATTCCTAATAGACATGTGTGTTGCCTCATTAACTTCTGAGCTTAGGGCTCTAGTTTGTTCGTTGTGACTACCTGTGTCAGAGTGTGAGCCCCAGCTTGTACAGCTGCCCTATCCCAAGCTAGGCCACACTGAATATTACTGGAATTGCACTATCAGAAAAAAGAAGCTCAATAGGAATCTGAGTGAATCCATTGAAACCAATCCCCCAGTGTCTCAAAGCTCTGCCCCTGTCTAACTCTTTCTGAAGAAACAAGGTGTACCCTCACCATCCCCTTCTTTGACCTGGACCTACTGTGCATATTACACCAGTCTCAGAGCCCCTTAAGTGCTGCTGGGCAGCCCTTTTCCCTGTGAATGAGAAATGCTAGCAAGAGGAATCTGTTGTAAGAGGAGATTAGTGGCATATTCCTTTATAGTGCTTCAAAAAGCATTACTTATGTGTAAGCCATTCTTCCTCAAATTCATCTCAGCTGCTTCAATGCTTTTATGTCCCCTAAATTACAGCTAAGATTCTGTGATTCTTAGATGACAATTAGGTTTCAATAATTAAAATGATTTACTTACCACACGTAACAGCTGGAGCATCTCCACATACCTGGAAAAAGATACTAACTTTTATTAATTGCCATCAAACCAATGCTGAATAAATTAGGGTGAACTGCATAGTTTCAGTCTTAAGAGAGCAACAGACGGACTGTAAAAGTAAACTCACGCTTTTTCTGAAGACATCAGTTCCTGGGCAATGAGGGAAGCTCTGGGTTGGCCTTCTTTCTGCAAACAGCAAAACCCAGAGACAAGTAAGAGATGTGTCATGCCAAGATGGGAAACAGACTAAGAGAGCAATTTGAACTGACATATTCCTTCAGTAAAGATAGGGACCATGTCTTTATTCTTTGCTATTCATCCTGAATCCTCTCCATGACAAGGTATTTCTGCTATTCATACACTAATAGCACAGCGCAATGTAACAAATGGTAAGGGAGATGCCAAGTTTGAAAAACTGTTTTCTTATGGAAAAAAATCCGGAAAATATCTGTTGATTTTTACAGGTCCAGAATTTGTTAGAGAAGCGAAAAGTGTTTAACTTCGACTAAGCTATAGCTTCATGGCTGTTGAGGCTTGTAACATGGGTTTAGTACTCTCAATTAAATGGAAGTGGGGATTCTTTATCAAAATGGTCATATTCCAAAGTGTTCTGACTGCTGTAAAACCTGTGGAAGCAAAGAAGGCAAACAGCTTTACTTTGTGCTAAACAAAATTACCATAAACGTATTCAGAAAGCAGTTTATTATTCCCACAGAGAATACTGTCTCAAATCTCAGTGCCATGCACTTAACCGGCAAACATCTCAGATCTAAGCACCTTAGAAAGAAGAAAAATGTATAACTGTAAGGTGAAAATTGCTAATTAGGTATTTGAGTCCTAAGTCATGACTCACCCTTATGAAAAAGCATGGAAGTATTCACCGACAGTGAATCTACTACCGAAAGTTTGACTTATTTTGCAGTGCTGAAATTGAAAACTAAAACAGTAGTTTTGAATTAGCAAAGTAGCCTTCGTGATCTACAGTGGCCCATGGGAAATGTGTTTAGTAGCAAGACTTAATGACATTGTGTGCCAGGTCAGCAATTCTGGAAACCCATTGCATACAGATCCTGCTTCTGAAAGCACAACCAGGAGAGACTGGAACTTGTGGAGATGTAATGCAGTCCCTTAGCACAACAGTTAGACAGGAAATTTGTGGTTACACCTTCTCCATTGATTCTGAATGAGAGGACTAGTAGTTGTCAAAGAACACTAAGCTTAATCATGACTCCTCAGAAGACATAAAAATGCTGACTTCCTAAATCAAGTTTGATAATTCAGACAAACAATTAAGATTTACACTGTAAAAGCAGATTTGAGCAGTAAAAATGTCTAAGCCAGTGGAACATAAATATAGACTTTCTCCTCTCTGTCCCTTTTCCCCATTAGCAGTCCCTTTGGATGCAGGTGTCCCTTTGGACACATGATAATGTAGTGTTTGAGCTGTTAGATGTGCCATTCTGTTCTCTTCCCTCCCAAAGTTTCTGGTTCATTCTGCCTACAGTGAACTGAAAGCATCGTGAGGAAAAAAATGAAACACTCCTTGAAATGTTAGAAGCTTAAGTACAGCCATGTGGATACTTGGAACATAAGAAACCCGCGTGCGAGGTCAACTGAAACAATCAATATGATTACACCACCCAATATCCATAAATTAACAGAGGAATATGTGATGGAAGAGAAATCATATTTTTAAGATTCTTTTTGTTTTAATAACCTTAGGTATTGATTACAAAAGCAAGGAATTCAAACCTGATGCTCAAAAAACAAGCAAATTCATCTCTGCCCATTTCAGAAGAACAAAGGGCCAATCAAAGTATGCTGCAACGACTACACATGTAAGCAGAGGAAATGCTTCTCCTTTTGTGAGGCGACTAAGGACCCCTGGCTTCCTCCTCTGTGGTTTTCACTCTGGAGGTGATGGACCTCAAGGATGATTATGTTGTTATCAAAGTGCATATGAGGGAAAAAGTCCTAGAACACTACTGATGATGGGTTGGATGAATGAGGCTTCATGTATAGAAAATAAACACAGTCACTCTTTTTAGCAGTGCCCTTTGCCAGGACAAGAGGCAGTGGGCACAAACCGGAAAACAAGAAGTTCTGTCTAAACAGCAGGAAGCAGTTCTGCCTGAGCAAATGACATCGCACTGGCACAAGCTGACCAGAGAGGAAATGGAGTCTCCCTCCTTGGATATTTTCAGAAGCTGCCTGGATATGAGACTGTGCAACATGTTCTGAGTGTCCCTGATTGAACAGGCGTTGAGTCAGATGGACCTGGAGGTCCCCTGCCGATCTCTGTAACCTTATTTTTGCATGTTTAGCTTATTTCTGTACTTTTACTAGGAAACAACTGAAGACTAAAAGAGGCAAAGGAAATGGTGAACTGTTCATTCTCTTAGAGAATCTGATCTGATGCATCTCTTCTTTAGCATCAGAAGTCTAAGTTTATGTCCCCTAGTGTTGTATTCCTTCTGGCTTTGAGAGCAAAGAGATTCTTTGAATTGCTTTTTGAGAACAGCACTCCCTCTATTTAACAAACTCTACAGCACCACTCCATTTAACAAAATGAGCTAGAAAGACAATGCTTTTTTGCTCCTGCTGGAAGGATTTCATTGTCCTTTTCCTCCAGATTGTGAGCATCTCTTGAAGATCACAGAGTGCCCCTCGTCGCTGTCCCCACTGCTAGAGGAACATACCAGAAACACTGAGTTTTCTCTCTCATTTCCTCTATGCAAACATAGCAGAGCAAATGAAAGTGTTTCACCAGTGCAAGCTGCTCAGTGCATCCCCTGTGCACGAGCCAGGCTCCACACTGCGAAGGAGCAGAGTACATTTCTCCAGTGGTCCAGGCCCATTCTGCTTTTGCATATATGTATTGCCATGCTTTGTAATTCCTCTTGTGATTTATACGTCTTAGCTAAGAGACAAAACACAGGGACCCCAGTGTCACAAGCACAGTTGTCTAAGACAAGTTGGAGACAGTGTCTTGAGGCACTGCCTGTCTTGTGTTAATTAACTGCTGTTTGTTTATCTAGGAAATGAACTCTGAGATTGACAACAGTGCATGGAGACTGATTTCTGGGAACAGGGAATAGAGGTGGTGCACATCCCTCAACCATAAAGTTTCTAACACAAAGTCCAGGTGATTATTATAACATGACCAAGCTGCCAGCTTTTCAGTAGCCTTTACTCCCTGCACTCAACTCTGCGGTGCTGGTCCTTCACAATTCCCATTTCAGAGGCTGCACTATAGGCCTTTCTGCATGCCTCTGCTTAGCAGAGGGAGACCATACAGCCATGTGGAGACCCTGGCTTTCTACCTCACTCAGTCTTGTGTCACAGCCTCATCATCTCATCCTCTGCAAATCCAAGCACTCAGCAAAATGCTAGGAATATACAGTATACAATTGCAGTGCATAACATAATCTTTCATCTCTACTCTGAAAAACAGGCTGGTGCCAGGAATGTAGCAAATACAAAATCAGGTTGTATAGCTGCTGTAGCTCAGCTGATCAATGTAACTTGCAAGGCAGAGATGATGCTGCACAATTACATCTCCAGAGGATAATGTACAGCCCTGTTCCAAATGGATATTAAGTTTACAGATGTTAAGACCTAGAAATATCTCCCAGCTTGCTCAGTTTCTCCTCCAACAGTCTGTTTCCCAATGTATAATGAAGCACACCACCAGAAATCTTTTGCTTAGAACAATACCATAAAAACCTAAAAGCTTGTAGATCTCAACACAATACACATGTGAACATAGTCCTAGGCAGTTCAAATGAACAACTTTGGGTTTCATGTCCTTTTTGTACCTCCTGACAGAAGTGTTTTGGGAGAAGGGGCAAGCAGTGAAGCGTGCACTTGTGGCACATCAGCTTCTCTTGTGGTAGGGATTCTTTGACTGTAGGGATGAGGATTTCCCAGTGAGTCGTGTATACACTCCAGACTTGCTCTGAGCAATGCCAGGGCATCTGAAATGGGCCTTCACTGGCCAAACTTTGCTGAAATGGTACTGTGGTGATGGTGACAGTCATTCCTCTCTGAGCCCAGTACCTGCTTTCAGTTCAGCTAGCCTAGCTGCTTGTAGGACTATGATAAGAACCAGACTGGTGTCTGGTGTCCTGGTCCAGCCTACTAATCATGAGACTGGGAACAAATCTGCCTCCATGCCTGGAATAGGATTGTATAGCTTAAAAGCAGAACAGGAGGATCAAAGTGCTGCAGGGTAACTAGCTAAGACACTGAATCAGCAGCTCCCTTCCTACATGCATTGCAGGCTTGCCATGTTAATATGGACAAACTACATGCCTTTGTGCATTGTTGTGGTGTGTGTGCTGTTCCACAGACTCCTTATGTTTAGGTTAAGTGCATTGTAGGTGGACAGTACACAGCACAAGAGTGCTGCTGTCACTATGAGAGGCTTACAGCAGTGTGCGAACTTCAGCCTCAGAGCTGAGTGACTTCTTAATGCCCCTTTTGTCATTATTATGAACTGTAGTAGCAGTTCACAGTGATGTCACTGTGGTGCCAACAGTAAACTGAGGCATTACAAGAACAAGTGACTTCTTCAGGCTGGGTCTGCGAATAAGTGAATAACATCCTTTTTCTCCCAGGCTCCTTTCTTGAAGTGCTGGACTGCAGCTCTCCTGGGGATTCTGTGTAATTCTGTAAATCAAGAACTGTCCCTTGAAAGGCGTCTAAGTTTGGCGCTTCCTCAAAGCAACGTGAATCTGTCAATTCCAACACATATTTGGGTTATGTATGTGAAGGTTAAAGATTTGCAAAACTGAATGATTAATGAAGCTTGGAAACCAAGCCTACCCAGTGAAAATGGATGAGGAGCAGCAAAGGCAGTTTTGCGTACGGCTCCCATGAGACAGTAGCTCCCCTCCTTGTAATGACATCTTTGTGGCTGAAGTTAGTGTTACCTCTGTTGGTGTGTGTACAGGCACCCTCCATGCTCTATACTGGGTTGCAGAACTCCTTTTTTTGGACGCTGCCTTTTGTTTTTGTACCTGGGAGAAGAGTGGAACATCTCTACCTCCAGTAGAGAAGGTAGCTCTGCCTTCTCAGAAGCTCAGCATGGCAAACTGTTTTTCACAGAATCATATCATAGAATCACCAAGGTTGGAAAAGACCTAAAAGATCACCCAGTCCAACCGTTCACCTATTCCCAATAGCTCCTACTAAACCATGTCCCTCAACACAACATCCAGCCTTTCCTTGAACACCCCCAGGGTCGGTGATTCCACCACCTCTCTGGGCATCCATTCCAGTGCCTGACCACCCTTTCTGAAAAGTAATACTTCCTCATGTCCAGCCTGAATCTCCCCTGCCGTAGCTTGCTGTTTTTGTGTTAAGTTATCCTTTGTTTCCCCCGGTACACCACCAAATAATGGTGACATGCACCTCTCCAGTCTGGCTAGATTTTGATATAATAAGACCTAAATGACAAGCTGAAATGCTTTGTCTTTTCATTGACATAAAACGCAGCCATATCTGGTCTGAATTCACTTTCTTTTATGTCCTTTTACTCTGGTTACGTTATCCACCTCACTAGAGACTTGCCCATTTTGCCAGCAGGGCAGAATTCCTGTAACATACTGCTGGTTTTAGGCTGAAACTAGAGAGTTTGAATTTCCCATAAAGTTAGTAGGCAGGCAGATCTGTATTCTGCATCAAAGAAATGTCTTTTATGTTCCATCTATGGCTTTATTTACTTGCCCTACAATTTGTGTTATTTCCCGAGTACCTGATAGACTGTAGCTTTTAGAGATACACGTAGATTAATCATGCTCTTTTCTTACAATTCTTCTGAAAATCCCTTCAGTTCCTCAGGTTAAATTCCCTGCTGTGTTTATAAACACATTTAGGAAAGCATTTTAATTGTTCCTTTGCCTATTGGCTTAATATAGGGCTTAGTTATATGTAAATTCTAACTATAATAGAGTTCTTAAAATAGCTGATGCTACTACAACATTCCTAGCATCCCATTTACCCAGTCAGTGCTTTCTTCTTCCAAGGGCACCCAGTCTAGGAATAATCAGACTCTTTTCACTGTGGTGTGTATGGAACTGCTGGGTCACGGCCTGAACCTCTGATTGATCACCTGCGGCGAGCACTGAGCCAGCCAGAGGAGCACAGGTGAAGGCAATGCAGCCGTGCTGCAGGAAGGGGGGAGTCTGGCTGCACCCCTCCTAGACCTATTTAAGAGCTGGCTGCCAGTAGGGAAGGATCTCTGCTGGAGTTTTGTGAGTGAGCCCAGGATTGGGGTAAGCCTTCCATTTATTCTCTTTTGTTATCATAGTCTGTTTTGCCTACCTCTCTTGTTTATTTCATAATTACAACATCTTAATGTTCATTGATTATACAGTGGTGAAAGTTGTTGATCTCACTCTAAATGCTTTCCATTTGCTCTTGGGGCTATGTTTAATCCTGTTGCTTTGTTTGATCTGTGAGCCTTTAGCACCCATGTGACGTACAGTCCGGGTCAAACAGTGTGATGGAAAAAGCTCTTGAAGTTCAGTCCAAGGCAACGTGTTCTAATGTTGTTACAGAACCATCCATATGGCTCTTCTGCAAGACTCTTGAGGATTTCATTCTTAAATTGCAGCTGTTTTTCTGTCTCTCCCATTTCCACATAACCCAAAACTTGTGCTTCATCTCCATGAGTTTTCTCAGAAAGCCTTCACACCACCACGAAGAGCATGCTGCGCAACTCCCTATGGAGCTATGTCCTGCAGGTGTTGTTTGTCCTTCCCCAGGCCTTGTTTTGCCTGATGGAGGTTAATGTGGTGGTAGAAAGGGAGATACATTCATAAAATTATCCCAGTGAATCCCTCGAAATGCTGGGTGGTCCCACCATGAATGCAAAGACTTTCTGCCATGCTTGCAACTTTGATCTGTACTCCACATCAGACTTATTTTTTTCACTCTTCAAGGAATCCCACATAAAAATCGCTCTTCCTTTCCAGGCCCTTGTCTTTGGCCATCTGTGCAGGGAAAGCGTTATCTCTGGACTTCTTCTGTATCATGACAATTGGAAGTTGTAGGAACTTAGTGACAAACAAAGGGAAACAACCAGGGAGAATATTTAGCCTTAAAATGTAGCTAGAAGAAAGGAGCTACCTGAAGACTCTTGCTTGAAGACAGTAACATCAGAGGAGGCACAGATGTGACCGGTGTTGCTGGCTCTTTACATTTGGCAGTAGAGTTAGCATTATCAGCAATAAAGCAAATATCCATAATATGTAAATAGACTGTTAATGTATATCCCTGCCCCCTTCTCCCTCTCCTTCTCTGGTGGAAGGGTATAGGGAGCACCCATTGACAGTGTGGTTAAGCCCATTATCATGGTGCATCTAAAAATGATACAGCATGCAGGGAAAACAGGAAATTATTTCAGAGATAAAAGCAACAACAACAATCTCACTTGCGTTTCACTACCATTCTGCTTGCAGTTCCTCTGTTAGTCTCAAGAGCTGGTGCCCTGGTAATGACAGAATTCTGCTCCCTTCTCTTTAAACCTGCCCTCAGACAAGGCGTCTCCCTAGAATCAGTCTACATATCGCTTCACTCGTCCTTGACTGAACAGACCCTTACTCTGACGTTGACTTGGTTTTGGAGGTGCCATCTCTGCAGGCTCTTACACATGCCCATGACCAGACACAAACCGTCTATAGTCTGGAAGCTCTATAGCTATGGTGACACTGACAGAGCAGGCCAAAATGAGTAGCAGAGAGAAGTGCAGGAAATGAAGGTTTACCATATTCCTGTGCAACCTCAGTTCCTGGAATTGAATTGTCAGGCTACAGAAAAGCACACCTGTTTATTAATTAAATACCAAATGGACTGTACAGCAGGTGTTTGTGCTTAAGAGAGACCTCACTGCAGCCTTTCAATACCTAAAGGGAGCCTACAGAGGGGAGGGGAGTCAACTCTTTGAAAGGGTTGATATGTGTAGGACAAGGGGAAATGGTTTTAAGTTGAGGGAGGGGAGATTTAGGTCGGACATCAGGGGGAAGTTCTTTACCCAGAGAGCGGTGAGGTGCTGGAACAGCTGCCCAGAGAGGCTGTGGATGCCCCGTCCTTGGAGGTGTTCAAGGCCAGGTTGGATGGGGCCCTGGGCAGCCTGGTCTTGCATTAAATATGGAGGTTGGAGGCCCTGCATGTGGCAGGGGATTGGAGATTCATGATCCTTGAGGTCCCTTCCAACCCTGTGATTCTGTGATTGATAGAGTTATATTAGGTTTTAAGGACTGAATAAAATGTTTGTGGAAACCAAAGATAAATTTGTGCCTAAAGTGACCTGATGCTATTTATTTAATAACTGAACTGTTAGCCAGCTTACTGGAGGTTAAAACATCTTGATATGGCCTTAAACTGTGGTCACATTTCCTCGATCTCCTCCACAATTTGTTCAAGAGCAGTCCTAGAAATCAGAAATCTGTCAAATAAACCAAATCATGAGTGTATTTTTCAATGATGAGAGAATTTTGCGATGACGGAGACCTGTTAAATCGTTTGCTCCATCTCCCAGCTAATGTATAACTTGTCTCAATAATGCGTTTGTCATTGTTTTATTCTGTGTATTTATTCTGATATTTATGAGCTTATAAATTCTCAGAACTGCAGTCAGATTTTTTTTGCTGAGAGAGAACTTTGTCCCAACCTTCACAACAGGCCCTTCTTACTGTCGATGTTGCCTCCACTGTCTATCTTAGTGCTGCAGTTCCTTGTCTCAGCTACATGCTATAGAGGTAAATGTTTCTAGTGCGGCACTTTTACCTTGCTGATGAGGCTGGGATCGCCTTGGCTGCTCTTCTCATCTTCTGAACTCTTCTGTTCCTCATCTGATGTGATGACCTCCACAGGTATCACAGAGACCGGGCATACCTTATAAGGCTCAGTGTAGGCACTATAAAGAGAAAGAACAGACTAGCTCACCAACAGAATTCCGTTACCTGCTATTGCTCAGACATAACAAATCCATGCGTTGCCCAGAACTAACCAGTCAGAGGACAGGGGATCCCTGCAGACCTTCCAGGCTTGGAAAGCAAGTTTTCTCAAGCTTTACTTTTTGCTTCCTAGATCAACAACCATTTAGGCAAATAGACAGATGTACAAATTCAGTTACCTTCCCACTGCTATGTTTACAAGTTTCCCTAGAGGATGACTGCCTCAGCTTAGTTTGGAACAAAAATTTGACTGGGTTCATACTTAATTGGTACATACGTAACTGGTTTGTTCTTCCCTAGACAACTCAAAATGGATGGAATAAAATCACACTACCGTTTTAGTGCTTATTAGAAATGGAATTTAAATATTGTAACAATGTAATTATTGATTTTCTGAGAAAGAGGATCAAAAAGATAAGAAATTTATAAGAAATTTAGTGTATTTATAATGGCATTACAGCATGAGATATTCAGATCTCACGATCCTTGAGTTGTTTCCAGGGAATCTGAATTCAGCTCCAGAAGCCCAGAGAAAGTGATGTGATAAAAGTATAGAATCTGGTGTATCACAGGCCAGGGATTTCCCAGCATAGCTTTTCTTTCAGGGGGAAAAAAAAAAAAAAAAAAAAAAAAAAATTGGCATTAAAATTGTTAGTGATTTAAGTTCTCCACACAGCATGACTAAAGCTGTGTTCTCCAGATAGTCACTGCCTTTTGCGTTCAAAAGTTGTCCTCTGTTGCTGATCTTGATATGCATAGCTCCAAATTCCAGACACATGATCTGATTAAGCCTTTGTCTCCTGGATTGGAGGCAGCCTTCTAAATTTGGTACTGTGCAGGTGCTCACAGATTCTGTTGAAGTTATCCCTATTCCTTGTCTTTTGTATGAGACAGGTGAATGTCTTGGTGTCTTACTATGCCATGTCTCCTATCATTTAATCATGCTAAAATCTCTGAATTTCATCCAGTTATCTATTAGCACTATGCAATTTACTAACCATTTTAGTAACAGTTTTTACTACCAGTGTTAGTACTGTTCTCGGTGCTGCAACACAAGGCTTGATTTTGCAGCACTGGTAAAAGGAGTGACAAGCATAAGAGAAACAACACCCATCTACTACCACCGGACTTTACTCTGTTTTTATATTCAAGCATCAGATTAGCAATTTTAGCCCTGTTATCACTGTGGGAGTATGCAGGCATTCACCACAGAGACACTGTCTTTTACAGAGTTTCGGGAGTAGGTTCCAGCATTCAGCCAACAGGACAAGTCTATTACCTTGAGAGGTAAAACCTGACATATGTGCCTATTACAGCAGGCTGCTGGGGAGCCTCAGGTTGGATATAAGAAAAAGGCTCTTCACCAGACACTGGTGTTGGGCACTGGGATGGGCCCCCCTAGGAAGTGGTCAGGGAACCAAACCTGATGGAGCTCAGGTTGGATAGTGCTCTCAGACCTGGGATTTAATTTTTAGGCGGTCCTGTGTGGAGACAGTATTTGGACTTGATAGTCCTTGATGGTCTCTTCAATTTCAGATTTTCTGATTCTGTGAGTCTATAAATGCTTGGCCGACCAGACTGATCTGGAGCACAAGCACACCTTATTTAATGTATATGATTTCTTTTAGTCCTCATTTCCTCTGACATGCTATTAATTTTCTTTGCAGCTCTGCTTTATTTCTTTAATTTTCTTTGGTCCTAGCTGCAAGCAAATCCAGTGCCTCAAAGCGAATGCTAGAAAGACAAGTAACTGGGCAAAAGTGAGTTAATGCAAGTGGGAGGGCAGCAGGAGACTCTCAAGGTCACTGACAAGACTTAGATTTCCTTTCAGAAACCACTGACATTTCTGCCTTAACTTTCAAAGTGCAAAGAGTGGCCTGCGTTTCCCATGCAGGTTTGGCTGTCCGCTTTTCCTTCATGTGCAGAGGCAAGCACCTTATGCAAGCTGCCAGCAGCTGCACTGTTCCTCACCACTGTCTGCTTTTGTTTATTATTAGTGTCTGCAGTTTTTCAGCGTGGGTGGCAACACAGCACTTCCGAAGCACTGCCTAGCTACAGTAACAAAGGGGCCACTGTGGATCAGCGCCACCTCTCATTTCACCACTTTTATTGACGCTCAGTGCTTTATTTTTGAATCTGGGGGAGACTTGCATGCTCCCAGGCTCTAACAAACATGTGACTCTAAAGCCAACCTGCCCCGCTGACCAGCAGTGAGAAATTAAAGCCTCACCATGCCGTCACGGGTTGCTCATTTCAATAGCAGTATGTTTGGCAGAAACTGAAGACAGGTGAGTTGTTACAGAAGATGAATTTAGATAAAATTGTTTTGCTTTAAGGAGCAGTTCTTTGCTGGATCTCCTAATTCCAGCCGATCCCTGCATTCAGCTCTATCCTCAGGCTCAGTACAGCATTTGAAATATTCTGATTATCGTCTTGTAACCTTTTCCCTCACTAAAAAGTGGATATTATTAACCTTAAATAGGACATGCAGGGGGCAAGATAGAAAAAAGGCATCACCACTGATTCACTGGGCTTTGCTTCAAGCCATCTCAAACTCTTCAGTTCTGCTTTTATCTTTAATTCATGTAAACTTCTCAATTGTTGTTTTGACCTCTTTGCTTTGTCCTTACGCTTTATCTAACCCCAGTCCATTCTCCATACCTCAATGCTAGTGGAATTTTTCTTCTTAAAAGAAGTTACTGTAGCTGCCTGCCAAGGGAAATCCCTTTGCAATGTGCAGTCTCTCATATTGTTCATTCCAAGAGCTGAAGAATAAAAGATGTTAGTAAAGCAACTAAAAGTGAGCAATACTTGTAGTTTGAAATCGAATGTATGACTTAATAAATGCATGATCTGCCTTTGACAGAGGTGAGAACAGCTGCTTCTCAGGACACATTTTCGCACACAAAATTATGGTACAGGGTGCCAGCTGTGCTAAGTGGTGACAGATCTAATTACTGCCTCGGTGTTTTGTTTAATATCAGCGCACAGGTAGTTTACTCCCTAACATGAGTCATCAGCAAACAGCATGCTACTCCTGTTTTGCAGTTGCTTCTCCAACTCCAGATGAACACACAGCTTCTACTGCTTTTGTACGCTGGTCTGTTTATTCTGTCGTCCGCAGGCACGTTCTGCATTAGGTGCCCCAGAGCCCATAGGAGAAGTCACAAGTAACTAAAGAACTGATCTGTGCTACAGATCCTACAGAAACCATTGCAGGTGCAGTGGATGCTGAGTTTCTTCATAGTTGTTTGTGCTTCTGCCAGATCTTATTCCACTAAATTCTGGAACCCGACTATAAAAAAAAAAGTTCTGACCTGCCCCAACGGCCTCTTGAATGGTACTTTTTCTCATTAGCTATGTCAAGGGTTGACAAAATTAACTTCATCTTGTGTCAGGATGAAGAAGTAAATAAAGCTGCCTATAAAGTAGCCTGCAGCCTTGGTAGGCCTCCTTACTGCATGACACCATAAATCAAAGAAAATACTGTACACTAGAATGCAGCGTACTCAAAGGCAAAGTATTCTTCAGGACTTTTGCTGTTCCCACTATCTTTCACGTTATGGCTGCTGAGACACACTTTCCTATTTAATCCACCAAGAATACATGTGAACTATCTTCACTACTAAGCAAAAACACACTACTATTTCAATTACTTGTTGCTGATATGATTTCTTCTTTTGCAACAGTTTGCCTACTATGAGGCTCATGTCACAGAGGCTCTTCTTTGTCCTCTCCAAGCAATGACCTGAGTGTCAGTTCTGTAGACTGGGTAGGCTCTGATGACAAACTCGGCTGTCCAAGGGGCATCACGTGCTTACAGTGATGGCATCCGCTGACACCATTTGGACATTTTGGCTGCTGATCTCTGCTCATCAAGGCTACCTGGCAAAGCTGAAAAGATAATCTTTTTCACTTCTTTCTTCTTTCCCACAACTCCCCCCAAAAATGAAAAAATAAAAAAAAATTATGTAACAGTGACTGAGCATCCGTGTTTTATCTGGACTGCTGTGGCCATTTCTGCTTATAAATGTCTGCAAATTAAAAAACAAACTTTGCAGAAGATTCTCAAATTCCAACTTGTTACGCTGGAATCAGTTTCAAATTTGCCCACTCAATGTATTTGTGATTTTTTTATTTCAGAACCTCTGTGACATGAAATCTGAAAATGTGATGCTTCCTCAAAGGGATGGATAATGATAATAACTACTAATCGTTTAAGCAATAATGAAGTCCCTTTTTCATGATTCCCTGATGTATTTTTGAAATGAAGAATGATTTAGACTTTCCTCCTGAAGAGGGATAGAGGGAGAGGTGTGAATGAACTGATTTTGGAGTTTTGTAGATATTCTGGCCACATAAAACAGTACAGTTACAAACTGTACTAACATCCCTTTTGCAACCATTCATATTTAACGCTGGTCATTTTTTACAGACAACAGGTCCAAGCTCTTCTACAAATGATAAATAATTTCTCTTAGTCCATGGGTACTGTGATGACAAATTGCTTATACCTGCTGGTCAGAGCTGTCTCTTTGGATCCTGCTGTTCATCTCATCCCACCTGTAAATAACAGGCACATTGCACTGTCTTCTTACGTCCACACTGTTGACAGCTTTTTTTAAGTTGAAATGTCTGCTGATGAAAAACAATCTTAAAGCATTCAGGAAAACCATTCATGCTTGCTGAAAAAATCAAACTGGGAAAAACTGTTTTGGTTTTTTTTAATGCTTTTGAACCAAAAGCCAGATTTGGGAGTGCAACCGTTTGTGGCTGTAATTTTGCAGCACCCTAATGCAAAACAGCTTCTGCTTATTAATGGAAAATATTTGATAAGCTGCCAAATTTTTATTTAATTTTTTACACTATTCCTGTTTCTAAAATTGTACTTCCACAAGTACAGAGGAATGTAAGTACAAAATAGCACAACACTTTTGTTTTCCTTAATTTGCAGATGGGATATTAATTACTCAACATTTTGCTCATTAAAAATTCTTCAGAGAATGAGCTAGCAGCAGCAAGAGGATGTGGTGCAGAATGGCTCTGAGCTCTGAAGCTAACTCAGCACAAATGAAAGCAAGAGCAAGGCAGACACAGGAAAAGCTCAGTAGGCTTATTAGCATGTCAGCCAGTCTCTATCCTTACTCGCTCAGCCTTTCTGCAATTTGTAATTGTTTGTACCAGCAGACATGGTATTAAGTTTTTCTCTCTCAGAAGACAAATAACTGCATTATGTTGCTGTAAGAACACATAATTTAGGAAGAATGCCTCAGTATATTGCTCTGGTGATCATTATGAATGGTGCTATTAAAAGCTTATACAGTAGCAAAACTTGCAATATTGCTTGCAAACTTGCAAAATTTTTGAATGGGCTTCATTTATAGGATGCGTGTAATCCAGCACTTCTGTTTAAAAACAGATCTCTAAATATTACGGATTTCCTCTGGCCTTTGATGAGCAACGGTGTGTTTGTGCCGCTCTCCCCGTCTTGCCTTTCTCCAGGCAATCCAGCAGCACTCAGGTCTTCATTCTGAGACTTCTCTGTATTCTCATATAGCTCCTGCAGATTACACATTTCTTAACAGCCTGAGGCTTTGTGGGACAGTCAACTTTAAATTGACTGAATCAGTGCATGAGAAGGCAGTGCAACAAAAATCATTTTATTCAGCCCCAGTTGCACTATTACTAGCAGAGCTGCTGACACAGAATAGGGAGAAGCTGTATAGATGCACTCTGCTACTTTTGTACCTTCCCCTGTGAACAGGTCTTGGTCCATCTGGAAAATGATTTTCTGGAGTCTACAGACTTTGGCTATCCTGCTCCAAATGTAATGTTGACATCCGACACCAAAGGAAAAGGATTTGTGGACTGAGCAGACTTTAGAATTAAGCCATCAGGGAAGGGGAATCTGAACTATCTATCTTGTGCTGCTATCACAGCACAAGCTCTTTGTTAATCATGCTAAGGCACAAGACTGTACTGTCTGTGGTCACTCCATGGCACAGGTTGGAACAGGTCTGAGCACAGACTGTGCGTGCACAGGAATTGAGGGAGCAAGAGGAGACTCGCAACAGGTGTGAGAGCTCATTGGAAATGATTCACAGGCTGGCATATACTGTATGTTTTCACCTTGACTGTGCAGCTCTTGGAGAAACGCTTGCCATTCTTCTATTCTCTACACCTATCTTTCAAACAAATTTGCAGATTCTACTCCATTCCTTAGCAATGAGCAAACCAGTTCTTTTGGGGTTTTAGAAGTTATTCAGTCAGGATTAGCGAGATTTAAAAACTTAACTGGCGGATTAAACAGTGGCCAAAAAACACCAAACAATCCGCCATGATCACTGTACTAAAGGCCAGTAGTTCAAGCATTTTTTTTGGCATAACAATGCAAATGCCCTGGGCTGTATGCTCACTTTTGCACCACACACACGAGTGATGCCTTGATTCCTCTAGAATCACCAGAAAAAAATACCAGAAGCCCGGTTGGTGGAAATTTAAGATTAAAGCCCATCACTTACTCTAGGTGTTGTAAGTCTTCTGCACCAGTAAGGATCAGGTTGTCCTCAAGTTGCCTGCAGTTTCTTTCAATGTATCTGTACATCAAGAGATACATCCTAAAGAAAGGTTCATAAGTGCCACCTGCCTTTTGCTTTATGTTCCCTGCCTCAGTAGTAATCATGAGTGGAAAATTGGTGTGCTCTCAACTGTAAGGTATGTTTGTGAATGTATTCCTGGGCCTCTCTGTTACGCTTTATGATAGTTTCTGAGTATGCATCCCTTCCCACAAGTGTCTCTTTAACCATCTGCAAAGCATCTAGTTAGATTCTTAGATGTGCTGGCAATGTCCCTTCAAATTCCAGTGTAGTGTCATCTTTTCTGTTGGGACATATTTACAAAATATTTCTGCCTTGTAACTAAACTAGCTCCGACAGCGTAAGTGTGCTATAAATTTGTTGGCCAGGCTGCAGCGATTCTGCATCTCCCTGAAACAGTGAAAACTTTGGTGTATGGTTCAGGTTTTGCAGTTTTAGCCCCACAGCAATCCCTCCAATGTGTGACCTATGAGCAGGAGGGAGACTGCTGTGACTGGAAAAAAGGACATAGCAAATGTGATGTGGCCATTGAGTAAATCCAGGTTCCTCCATCATACCTCCTTCATTCTCTTGCCTCCCTTAAAAATTCCACTTCAGCAATATAAAATGCACTTCCTAGGGAAACTGGAGACTGGATGTCTTTTCATGAAAAAGCTCTCCCTCAGGAATCCCAGACCCTGGAGGTTACTGAGAGGGTCTGGGGAATGGAAGACTTCCCTTTAGTCAGGGAAGAGGTGGTCCGAGAGTGCCAAGAGTAACACTGATATTCATAAATATGTGGGACCCAGTGGGATGCATCCACGGGTGCCGAGGGAGCTGGCAGAGGTGATTGCTGAACTTTTCTCTATCATCTTTGAGAGGTCTTGGAGAATGGGGGAGATGCCTGAAGACTGAAGGATAGCCAGTGTCACTCCAGTCTTCAGAAAGGGCAAGAAGGACGATCCAGGTAATTACAGGCCAGTCAGCCTCACCTCTGTCCCTGGAAAGGTGATGGAACAGCTGTGCTGGATGCCATCTCCAGACAACTGGAAGAAGAGGAGGTGATCAGGGTTAACCAGGCGGAGGTCATGCTTCACCAACCTGGTAGCCTTCTACGATGTTGTCACTGGCTGGGTGGATGTGGGGAGAGCAGTGAATGTAGTCTTGATGCTGAATGTAGTTTTGATACTGTCTCCCACAACATCCTTATAACAAAGCTGAGGAAGTGTGGGATAGACGAGTGGACAGTGAGGTGGGTTGAGAAGTGGCTGACTGGCAGAGCACAGAGGGTCGTCTTTGGCGGTGCAGAGTCCGGTTGGAGGCCTGTAACCAGCGGTGTCCCCCAGGGGTCAGTGCTGGGTCCGGTCTTGTTCAACATCTTCATCAGTGACCTTGATGAGGGGATGGTGGCCACCCTCAGCAAGTTTGCTGATGATACGAAGTTGGGAGGATTGGCTGACAGCCTGAAGGCTGTGCTACCATTAGGTGAGACCTGGGTGGGCTGAAGAGCTGGACAGTAAGAAACCAGATGAGGTTTAACAAAAGCAAGTGCAGAGTCTTGCACCTAGGGAGGAATAATTGCATGCACCAGTACAGGTTGGGGGATGAGCTGCTGGAGGGGAGCTCTGCAGAGAGGGACCTGAGCATCCTGGTAGACGGCAGGTCGGCCATGAGCCAGCAGTGTGCCCTTGTGGCCAAGAGGGCCAATGGCATCCTGGGGTGCATTAAAAAGAGCGTGGCCAGCAGGTCGAGGGAGGTGATCCTCCCCCTCTACTCTGCCCTGGTGAGGCCTCATCTGGAGCACTGCATCCAGTTCTGGGCTCCCCAGTACAAAACAGACAGGGATCTCTTGGAAAGAGTCCAGCGGAGGGCCACAAAGATGGTGAGGGGCCTGGAGCATCTCTGCTATGAGGAAAGGCTGAGTGAAGTGGATCTGTTCAGCCTTGAGAAAAGAAGACTGAGAGGGGACCTGATCCAGGTCTATGAATATCTACGGTGTGGGGGGCAGAATGGTGAGGCCGGACTCTTTTCAGTGGTGAGTGGAGACAGGACAAAGGGAAATGGCTGGAAACTGCAGCATAGGAAGTTCTGCACCAACGTGTGCAAGAACTTCTTTACAGTGAGGTGATGGAGCACTGGAACAGGCTGCCCAGGGAGGTGGTGGAGTCTCCTTCTCTGGAGATGTTCAAGACCTGCCTGGATGCCGACCTGTGCGACCTGGTGTAGGGAACTGCTTTGGCAGGGGGTTGGACTCGATGATCTCTGGAGGTCCCTTCCAACCCCTGCAATTCTGTGATTCTGTGATAATCACAAGGGTGTAACACCATCACCTGTCAACCTGAGTTAGACTCCTCAGAGTAAATCAGTTCCTTTTTGAAGTAGGTTTCAAAGTACATTAAGACTCTAAAGCATGGTAAGAACAAATGCAGCACTTAAGGAACCTCTGTTTTTTTCATATTTGAACTAAGCCCCTTACTTACTCCATAAGGTATACACAATGAGAAGGATGATCCTAGTAACTAATACTCAGAGGTCAGCCAAAGGATATCTTGCCTAATGACTTCCAGAAATAAAGTCCAGGGTTTGCTCAGGTTTTAACCATTGTGGCAGCATTCAGTTAATTCAGCTCTTTTCTACATACAGTATCTCTGGCTTTATTTCAAGTCACATATCTAGCAGTTATTAGTTCAAACTGTCTTTCTCCAGCAGTTACATCCTCATTGCATAAAATTTAAATGATATAAACTCAATGCACTGGTGGTAATTAGAAGAAGCAGTGGGGTGCTGAATGGCTCTGTTTTATTAAAAATGGTGATTTATTCTCTTAGTTTTGCCTCATTTATAAGTAATTTTTGAAGTACCTACTGCAAAAAGAAGGCTCATTATTACTACAAGAAAATCAAAGTCAGAATGTATTTAAAGAGAATAAAAGGAAATGCCTATTAGTGCAGCATGTGTTTAGCCAGTCAGTTCCTGTTATGTCAGACCATCAAGACAAATATTGCAGCTGAAGTCTGAAAAGAGCAGGAAAAAAACAATGTCTGCTAATAGCAAGCGTAGCCTGACAAGGCAAGGTAACAGACTCTAAGTCTGTTCTCTAAGGCATAAGCTGTTTGGTAGCCAACATCAGAAAGGAGTTGCTCCTCCTGCCATTAGCTTGTCTATTTGAAGTTTACTCTTTCTTGTGTCAGTGTGGAAAAGGAGAAGTGGATTTTCGGTTAGCTGCCTAAGGCCTTTGCTTTGCTCTGAGGAACCTCAGGGACAAAAATCTCCCACCTTCAACAAATGCTTCTGGAGACACCAGTGGACCTGGTGCAGGTGTAGACCGCGAAGAGAGGGCAGGCAACAGAGGAGCACGCATGTTTAGGCTTCATCTCAGGAAATGGCTCAGTCTTGGACAATACAAGTAGAAGAGAAAGCCTGGCAGTGAAGTTTCACTAGCCATAGCACAGTGATGGGATGGATGGGCACATTAGGCTGCTTTTGCCTGGAGTCACACACACAAAACTGTGTGGCAAGTCTCATGCTTGTGGCTGAGCCATAGGTATGCCAGAGTGCACAGCTGTCTGACAGCACTGTTCACCTCCCTGATCCTGGGGCTTTAAACTGCTAAGAAAAAAAAAGCAAACAGTAGGAGCTGGACATGCCTGAAAGCAAAACAGAGCTTCCTTGGGCCTCAGATGAGTGGCACACCTCCTCTGTGCTCTCTCAGCCATACCAGAGGCTGTAAGCTGCTGCGGCTTTAGCTTGAGCTCAACCTGGTCCTCCAGCCCTTGTCTTGCATTTCCTGTAAACACAGAACTCTTCCTCCCCAGAGATGACCTGGCAATGACCTAGTGATGGCTGACGCTCAGCTGCACCGCGCCCAATTCCCCACCATGCCAAAAGATACAATGGGGCGGCTGATAATACATAATAGGTTATTAAAAGCAGCTCTGCCCTTTATAGACTTCTCTGAACACATTATTTATATTGCATGTTAGCCATCATAGAGTTCTTACTTTCATTAAATCGTTAGTTTCACAGGCACAGAACTTTTCTCTCCTACAGCACCAGCAGAGGTTTTCCTTAAGGTATCAGTGCAGCTCTTGGTGTGCTTTCCTTTTTCTTGTTTCCCTTGCTCTGTTGTTCCCCAGCACCCTTGTTGTTCACCATCTCTGGTCACCTTTTGCTAGGCTGAATCGTTGCAATGCTTCAAAACCTGAGCTGAGAGGAGTGAAGCCCTGAGTGCTTGGCAGTGATACTGGTCTCTTTTTTTGCTGTGAAGTTCTTCTTCCTTCCCAGACAGTGCAGGCCATATGTCTGCATGATGTTGAAACATTCCCCTCTGCACATCTATCTATGGACAGAAGAAAACAAGGAAAATGTCCACTAATTATCAAGACAGGTTTCAAGGGTTCTAATTAATGAGCACCTTCCAGTCACAGCAAAAGTAGCTCAGACAATGAAACTGCTGAGCACTGTTCTCCTGTACTACCTTCGTGACAGTTTGATCTTGGATTTTGTGATGTAAAACTGGGAGAGTTTAGTGGAATCACTATATTTGTGATCCTTGAGAAGAATGACACCCTCTGATTTCACTTTGATCCCTCATTTCTCTCACAAGCCATTGGCACAGTAGGCCAACCATGTAGAACTGAATTGGTAAGGAGAAGATACTCTGTAAAAAGTGACCTTCAAATAGGCGGTCACCTCAGAGTATGAGATGTACACCTCTCAGGAGAGACCACTAGCTGGAAAGTGAGACTGAAACCCCTGCTGTACTACAAATTCTTTTGTATCTTCTGTGCCATTAGCACGCTATGACAAAGCTTCTTCTCAATGTTTTGGCCGTCATCAGTATAAAGTGATTAACCCCAGAGCAAGTCATGTTTAAAATACAGGTAAGACTGAAGAGTTTGGACACTGCTGATCCTTACCAGGACTTAAATGAGAACTGCTCTGGTTACTTTTCTCAAGGCACAGTTTCTGTTCCTGCTGTTGACTGCAAACCAAGAGGGATTGTTATGCTATTGTAGTCCTGTCCTTATGTCAGAGAGGGACAAATACACCCAGGATCATGTGTTTTCAGCACAGGGTAATGATTACATTCCTGCAGCCAAGGATAGACACAGATACCTATGTGGATCCATTTAACAGTTTGTTTGCTAGTGTTGCTGCTTTTGTGAGTGAGGGAGGCTTCTTGAATTCCAGACCCTCAATAGCTGTTAGGCAGGCAGTTGGATTGATATCTGCACAAAGAAAGACACATGCTGAAGAATAGCAACAATTTAGGCAGTGCTACTTGCCCCAAAAGATTGCAATTTACCAGAAAAGTGCAGATAAACACTTCAGAAAATTTTACATAAATCATTTTGTGAGAGTTTTTCAAACAGTGCTGAGCAGTCAAAGACGTATTTGTAGCACACAGTGGGCTTTCCTGGAGATGCTCAGTGTTTGTGAACTGTCAGATTTGATATAAAGTTATGCTGTCTTATAAGAACAATATAGAGCTTTAATGTTTTAAATAGGTAAGAATGTGAGGGCACATCCGTTTGGTGGGTGCACAGAGTGGCTACTGACTACATAAAGAGTATCTCTGCAAGTCCTGTTCGTTTCTTGGCATCTTTAGGTTTGTACAACACAGCAGCTGCTCTGTTATACACACACACTCCTGAAACTCAGAATACTGCTTGGACTACACTATTGATCCTGGAATGTAATCTGGACAGAAATATGAGTAGAGGTCAATTATGCAGATGTGATCATTACAGCAGGGAATGATCCAACTCATCATAATCCTTCCAGAAAATTCAGCCTGGCATAACTATTAAGTGATAATAAAATTGAAAATTCAAAGGCGGATGCCAGGTTGGGAACAGCATTGGTGGAATGCAAACACAGCTGAAACTGAATCAAACATCATTTGCTGCCACCAGAATTTTTAATGATTTTCTTATTAATAGAAATCTGAATTCTTGGCACCCAGTTCCAAGAGACAGCAGAACTGGCTGAAGACAGAGGACTTGGTTTTGTGGTTCATATTCTTTGATTCTTTAAACTGTAGTTATGTCAAGAGAAAACTTAAAATTAGTACTCCTAAAACCACTTAGATAACAGAGAAAACAATACTTCCAGCGAATGTAATGACAGTTTTCAGTTTTCCTTTTCTCTCGAAAGAACAGATTTTATTCCCAAATGAAGAAAAGAAGCTGTGACATGCCACTAATTCTTCATAATGCCTGAATCTGATATCAGAGTTACAAAATACATGAATTTCTTGAAAGTTCTGCCTTGCTTAGACACGAAACTACAAGCACCTGATATGATGAGGGCAAATAAGAGAATTACCTCTAAGCACTGTTCAAGCATTACTCATTTTAATTTCATTCATTCAGGAAGTAGAAGTTGGTATTGTGTGGTATAGGAAACAGTAGGAAACCTGTGATTTGTAATTGTCATTTCCAAAGCAGAGCAGAAATTTGTAATGTGCAGTTTCAAGGTATTCCTTCCAAAGCAGTAACAGCATCACTTCAGATGTAAGAGTGCCTACGTGTGCAATGTGAGTGCCTTTAGTAGCAGCTGGCAAGTGACTTTCACTGTTCTGATATTTCTCAGCAAATAGACCAGTGTGGAATATGAAGCACAGCCTTCTGCCCCTGGGGGCAGGAAGAAACAGCCAGCCATAAATGCTGTCAGCTCAGGAACTTGTGTAATAGTGTGGCCAGAAGCCATTGCCCAGCTATGACAACTTGAAGCAGGAATATAAAAGACAAAAGCTGGCGCTCATCAAGGGATTTTCTGCGGCTTAACCTTGATTGTATCTCAGTAATAAAGTGTTCCATTACAGAATTTAGGATTTGCTCCGTATTTATTGTTTCAGTTTCCAGGGGAAAAGCTCTTTCTCTTTTTATGTGAGTAGTGCAGGTGTCTGACAGTATATGTTTAATATGGAGAGTAAGGCTGTGCCTCCATTACCATTTTTCCAGTAAAATTAGTGTGTATGGCCTAGGTCAAGAATCTAAACCTAGCCTAGCACCAGGAAAGCAAATAAGTTTTGCTAGTTTAGCTATACGAATCGTGTCAGAAAAGTTCCTGGACCAGTGTTTAGGAGAAGGACATGGAAGAGGTCAGAGCAGCTATGTAGTATTAAAACAAATCAGCTTAAAATGTGTTAGCACCCATTTTGCGTTTCAGTGTGGACTGCACAGGGCCATGTGGTGATGGGCTGTACACATGCATCATCTGACTTATCTCTGTGGTGCATCCTGCAACTATTCTGTGCTCCTCTTACGCTGTGAGAATTTCCCAACTTTTCATCATGGTTCCATACTCTGAAGTCCCTGTCCCACCCACAGATTTCATGGTTCAAGTGATGCCATGTGTATCCACACAAAAAGTTCATTTGATACCTTGTAAAACAGCACTGTGCTATGGTATTGCTTTTCTTTATGTGTTGATGCTTTTTGGTGTGACTTGTCCTCCTGTTCACCTAGTTTTTCATCTGAGACTTCATTTTACACAAACTCTGAAAATCAAACGCTCCAAACTGCTTAACAGCGTAAACTGGTGGTGAAAAAGGTATTTTATCTGTTATGTGTAGAATGGTGAACTGTGATTATTCCGGTATCTGAGATATTAGTTGAGTTTGTGGAGGACGTTCTGGAACTAGAAAAGTTCTAGAACAAGGAAAATTACTTTTGAGGTTCAGAAAACTGAAGATACAGCATTTTAGATGTTTAAGAATGATAATGAATGCATAACTGTGTGCATTTCTTGTTATGTTGAGACCAAGACCTGTGGGTTGTGAGAAACTCAGTCCTGACTTCCAGTGATCTGGGATAAAAACCCAACCTAGGCAAAATATGGACTGGGTTTTCTATATACTGGCTACAGTACATAAACTGTATTTTTTAATTTCTTAAACTTCTGTCAGAACAGAGAAGTTGTTCACATAAAGCACTTCAGTGAATTTTTCCCTTCTGGAATACATGCCAGCTTGCTATGTTTTCAAGTGCTTTTATGCTAGTCTGAATTGTCAGGGCAGACAACTGTTAAATAGCTGCAGATCCTCAGAGGCAGAAGCCAACTGAACATAACAATGTACCTGAAATGAACATCTGGCACAGTTTTGTTTTTTTTATCCAGATTCCATTTATGTAGTCACTTTTCTGACTACAACACATCTACCAATGATTTTCTGACTTCTGGATCCAGTTAGCATAAGATGCCGTATTTCTTGAAAAGAAAATGTCTGGTGACAATACACATACCACAGATTGGAGACTAGTGGTATGTTCCTGATTATTCTGTCTTTGTTTATTTTAGGCAGCATAACCCAGTCATTAAAAGGTGGAACCAGAGTCTTTTTGTTCTAAAGCTGGAGAGTTTTTGGTAGCAGATCTCTCAAAAGCTGAGCTGAAAACTGCTGAGCTGCTGTAAGCATCAGACAACAAGCAGACAAGCAGTGTGAGGAAAGCTCCTTAATGCCCAGTCTCTGCAGTTTTAATGCTCCTGAGCTCCTGCAAACCATAAATATCCATAAATATCTCCTTATCAGAAAGGCAGGCATGTTTGGTTGTCTTTCCTGTCAGTTTTCAGAGAGACTGGAGATGGGAGGAACTGATAGCACTAAAAAAACTCTTCATGCTTGTCCTTCCAGAAGGGATTCCCTTTGGACCTGAAAGCACATATTCGACTCAAGACACAAGCTACTCTTAACAGGAAAACAAACAGCTCATGGAATTCTAAACTAATCAAGATCTTACATCTGGCATTTCTTTCCTGAGATTTGGGATGAACATCGAATGAATAAAACCTTCTTATGTTTCAGAGATAAACCCAGTCATTAGCACATAATATTTCCAGGGGAGAAACAGTTTAACTAATACGCAAGAATGAATGAAAGTGCTCAATAGTTCTACTCGGCTTCCTAAGACATCAGTTTCAGTTCCCGGATTAAAATGAGAGCTGGCTGCAGTTTTGCTTGCCTACAGCTTTTTTTTTTTTTTTTTAAACTCTGCAAATTAAACAATCAGAAAAAAAGAAAAAATATTGAGAACTACAGGATACTGAGCAGTAATTTTTTTCTTAGAGCTACTATCAAATGTCAAAATAAATTGACATTAAAATACACATTTTCATTTTTGTTGTCTCACTGTATGTCACTCTCACTGTGGCTCTTTTCCCTGAGCGTGCTCACTGCGTTGTGTTTTAATGTCACTGCCATTGTCTGGATTTTTTTAAGCCTGAATATAGAAAGGCAGAATGTTTAAAGGATAGATTCTGAGATGCTCAGTTCAAGCTCTTAGATTCCTTATCTGTTACGCTGTACTGTGTGCAGTCCACTGTGTCTGAAGGCATGTTATCCTAAGGAGGAGAGCTCTCTGAGCTCTTCTAGCCAGAATAAGACCATAATCCATAACCTGAAACATAAGAGGGTCTACAAGCCTCAATAAGAAACTTTGATCAGAGGCACTGGAATAAGTACATCTGCCTAAACGCCCAAAAGAAGATGCAATGGCTTAATATCTAAGGTTTTTAATCCAATTTACTAAATAAACTCAAGACACAAGGGCAAACTGCTAACAGACTCAAGAAGTATTTAATTTGAGACAGCTGAAAATGGCTGGCTTGAGACTGCTAAACATATAACTGAGACACTACCATGTCCCTTGGTACATTGATACTTATCTTATTTCTTTACTAAAAAATAAAAAATTATAAATAAATAAATAAAGGACAAATCTGAGAACATCCCTTTGATACCAATAGGCAAAAGATAAAAGTTGGGGTAGCAGGAGTCTGGCAGACCAACCATGGATGATAGGTCTCCTTACTCAGGCCTTTGAAGGATATCAGCTAATTAATTCAGTTAATTACTTAAGTGAAAGAGTCCCTGTAAAAGCTCTGTAACAGGGATCCTGGGAAAACAGGACAGTGCCTCTTAAATATGTTCTTGCATTAACTCAAACTGGTACATTCAGCTGCTATTAATTGTTATGTCACTGAACAGCCAATCTTAAGGCAGCTTTTATGTTAGCCCCCTTTGGGTCTGTAAAAGCAAAGTTCTTGCAGGATAATTAAAAATGCATTGTGCATCATGAATAACTGTTGAATGGCACAGCGAACCGTAAACTGCTGGATTAGACTTGTAACAACAACAACTTCTATTGCATTTTTAATACTGTAGGAATTGAACTCTTACAATTAACCAGTGGATTCCACAAAGACTGCAGAATTGCAATGTGCAGCCTCCCATTCAGTAAATCTCAGTCTAGCTCAAGGAGGGGGCAGGAGGGCAGAAATGCATGCACAAAACAAGCACTGACAGTAAGAGACCCGACATTTCAAAAAAGGCTGTGTTTTGTCAATCAGCAGTCTTGTCACCTTGTCTTCAGTACATGCTTTTTCTGTTTCATGCTAGGAGTTCTTATATGACTTCTTTGATTTGTGAACATCCCATACAAATGTGCTGTATGCAGCAGGTTCAGTCTCCCTCTCATGGAACACCACAGGAAATAAATTTCTGTCTATGCAACTAAACCAAAGAAGATAAAGAGTTATTCCCAGGCTTATATTCCTTCAAGACATGAAGAAGCCCACGGACGTACATATTCCTTCTCTGCGCTGGAATTTGATCAAAAAACTAGCCAGGAAAATGAAATCAAGTTGCTAATAATATCATCACGTCCTCAGGCTTGGGACGCTTTCCTGAGAGGTATATGGGACTGTGATTCCTCATGAACAAAGCTGACGCTGTATCCAGATGCTGTGACTGAGCAGTGGCAGCCCTCTGAGCCTATGCTGTGACAGATCCTGGGTGCAGGATGGTGAGATGCAGTGCAGATGCTGGTTTCCTGTAATCCAACACCTGCATCCCCAACATAAACCAAGACATACAGTTCTGTGGACAAGAGGAAAGAGGAGAGGGGCCACACTGCCACTGTAACCTTGACATCTGAAGCTGGACACGTATTAAAACTTCTCCTTCTTCATTAACAATATAACATTACCAGTACTGTCTGGAGACACTTTTCAAAGGTGCCTGTGTGAAAACCTCTGCCACCAAAGAAAGCTCTGCCATCTGTTCTTACTGCCTTTGAAAGACAGTTCTCCACCCCTCCAATACCTGACAGTGCCCGGTGAAGCGTGCCATGTGCCCAGCTGGAGCACCAAGCTGTTATCTCCTGCGGACTGTTCACTGTCTCTGAGCAGATGGAAATCCTGCATTAACTGCTATCACCTTCTAATTCCCTGTAGTAATTCAGACAATTCTAAGGTAAACAGAAATAAATACATGACTCATGTCAGAGCTAGCTGTGGCTATTGTCAAGAATTTCAATAGACTATGCACAGCCAGAAGTCAGGGTATAGCACTGGGAGTCCTTGTCCTGCAGTCAATTTAAAAAACTTTCAGGTTTATGCTGCAAAGTGTGACAGTGGGTGAAAGTTGCTGAGATTTTATTTTCCATCATATTCATCAGATCACAAGTGAAGGTGTCTCTCCTTTAGGCTAAGTGTCTGTTCCTTCTTCTCTGTGTTTGAACAACAGCAATTCTGCCATTATGGGACTCATCCTATCTCCAGACTTCCATGCTTAAGGAATGTCTGTGGGGCCTTTGCAACCTTGCAGGTTTTTTACATGTTCTGCATTAGCTTCCCTGGCTGTATTTTTAAGAATGTGGGCTCTGGCACATCTTGAAATTCATAGTAATACAAGATCCGGAGTGCAGCACAAGTTCCATTCTGAAATAGAGAAAAACTGTATATAGGTTTCTGTACATATGTGTTTTTGAAGATAATTTGTGTTTCTCTTAAAAAACCTATCACAGTGCTTATGAACACTGTATTTCTCCTTTGCTTAATAAAAGTCAGGAGAATTCAATGCAAGCTAGCTTAGTGCAGGCATAGAGCAGCAGTTTATGGAGTAATAAACTTGGAACTGAGTAGATTAAGCAGCTAGGATTTGTTTTTCAGGGAAAGCAAAAAAGAAGAAAAGAGGGAACATCTATCCCAATAAGTTGAATCTATTGTTCAGAGCCTAACTCTGCTCTCAAGTTTCAGATGCCTTAAGACCTTCATTGTCTTCAGGTCTAGTCTAGAGTTAACTTGTTTCCACTCTAAATGTGGAGTAAAATATGTA
This sequence comes from Centrocercus urophasianus, assembly GCF_019232065.1. Lineage (NCBI taxonomy): Eukaryota > Metazoa > Chordata > Aves > Galliformes > Phasianidae > Centrocercus > Centrocercus urophasianus. Next base: position 18,099 of record NW_024884778.1, on the reverse strand, counting down.
AAAAAGTCCTTTCTTGGCCACTGCTGTTTTGCATGGATTATTTATACTAAATCTTCCATTGCATAATGATCTCTACACATTCACCTTATCCTTCATATGTATTTAGATACCATACTGTACTTCTCTGACAGTTGATGATTTTGTCTTATATAAATGTATGTGCTTCTCATTAGAAGAAGAGAGAGCCAAAGATAAAACATTCTGGTTTTGTTAGTTAGAAACATGTGCTGTGTTGCAAAAAATTCACTCTAATGGTTTTAATTTCACCTTAATCATAAAAGCATATGACATTTTGAGTAGCATTGGTATTTAGACCACTTTTAGGAAGAGAAGTCATCTCTCCTATAAGGAAAGGTTGGGGGAACTGGGCTTGTTTGGCCTGAAGAAGAGAAGGCTGCAGGGAGACCTCATTGTGGCCTTCCAGTACTTGAAGGGAGTGCATAAACAGGAGGGGGAATGGCTGTTTACAAGGGTGGATGGTGATAGGAAAAGGGGGAATGGTTTTAAACTCAGGGGAGGTTGAGGTTGGCTATTAGGAGGCAGTTTTTCCCACAGAGGGTGGTGAGGCACTGGCACAGGCTGCCCAAGGAGGCTGTGGATGCCCCATCCCTGCAGGCATTCAAGGCCAGGCTGGATGTGGCTCTGGGCAGCCTGGGCTGCTGGTTGGTGACCTGCACACAGCAGGGGGGTGGAACTGGATGAGCACTGTGCTCCTTTGCAACCCAGGCCATTCTGTGATTCTATGCAGAGCACCCTGAGCACAGTTTTGGAGCTAATCAGTGACTGATGACCTGCAGAGATCAGAGAGGATATAATCCCTTAAGTGGCATAATTTGTTAGAACATAGATTGATGAATCCAGTGGTGAGGTAGAGGGCACAACTGAATAACCACTGGAGAGGGAAACGATTGTTCACCCACTGAATTTTTCTACTTCTAGAGCAGGAAGATTTGCACTCCTTATAGCCCATCAGCCATAGGCAATATTCTATTGCTGCATAATGGTAATCTGATTCTGGTATACATTTTAAAATCAGTCTTCAATAACACAGTCATGCCTAGGCCTGGCCCAAGCAGAGGCTGACTAAGGCTACTTAGAAAAGAGCATTGCTTACGAAGCACATAATGCTGCTGGCCCATGAAACATCATCTCTAACACCAATGTATTTCAAGTGCTGTTTTAGCAGTTTCTAAGCACCTGTGTATTCCTGCTACAAACTGTCCATGTTAAAGGAAATGTCTCATTTACAGGATACACATAAACCACAGTCTTCCTTGCTTTCTCCTAAAGACAACTTTTTCCTCTAGGAATGAAGTTCATCTTCAGAGGAACAGGACACAGAGGAAGTGACTGTCTTTGCACTACAGCTGTGAGCATCAGTAGGTGCCTCCTGAAGAGTAGTAGAAAGTCAGAGCCTTGGCAGTAGCTTACAGGCACGAGTCTGCAATTCTAGAGAGTTATTCGGAATTACCACCAGCCTTAGTGTAATAACAGAGCACTGGGATCTCAGCATCACAGTGGGCTTAGCTGAGGAATTGCAGGTATCCACCGTGTATTCCTTTATTCTCCCTTTTTTCCTCTCTGGATTTTGAACATCTTAGCACAGAGGAAGACTGAGACTTACCAAACTAGGTAATTCTGAAGTATGGACTCTGTTCCTGATGATATCTAAACCTTGATAAAGGACTCTTAAAAGCAACAAATGTGGCACTGTGGAAGACTGGGAAATGAGTGTCAGAGGTTTCTCTTTTCCAACCCCCTGATTTTAACACAGTCATAAACATGGCTGATGTTCTGAATATCCAGAATTATGTTACCAAAGCTATTCTTTAAGAAATGTCCCAGAATACTTTAACCCGGATGGACTTTCATCTGATGACAGCCTAGCCAGTTACATTATGGGACTGCTTTGATTTAGAGCTGCTGCTTGAGAATCAAGGCAGTCCAGTAAGTTAGAGTGTGTTGTCCAAGAGATGGGGGGAGTTATGTTCTCCTTTCAGTCTAAAGGATTGGTTTGTGTTACTTTGCACTTTGTAGTGGCTAGAAGCGTAGCAGGCTAGAAAATGACTTCTTGAAAGCAAATGCAAGCAATCTGATTCATTTTAAGTGGACTGAGGAAAGATGAGAGGCATTTTGTCAAATTCTTCTTACGTCCCATTGTATCTATATTGTACAGAAATCTATATTGTCATATACTTTAATCACTTTAATTATTAATACCAGATTGCTAAATTCTAGGGATACATGATAACTTCTCTCTGGGGAGCAAAATTCCCAATTGTATTCCTGCAGTGGTAATTGTATGTTAAGATCTATTTTGCACAGTGTCATTATTGGACTTTTTCAATAAATTTGATTGGTTCCAGTTAGATCAGTGATTTAAATCTATTATACGCTGTCTTTCCTTTTAAGCAAAAAAAAAAATTAAGCAGTCAGTCTTATCTGTCATTTTCTGTAAATCTCCCATCCCCTTTTCCCCAGCCAAGTGCTCTAGTGGATGTTCTTGGATTGTTATAATCTTTTATAGTATTCTCACATTCTGTTCTCTAAGACATAATAAGAGATTTGTTCCAGGCCATTCATCAAAAGTGTAGCAACTCCATCAGTTACCAGCAGATAAACATCAGTATTCTGCAATTGAATGTACCAAGCAGATGATCGTAGGCTCAAGTCTCATGTATTACAAGAGTTTAGTCCAACACACTTGTACTCTCACATGGCTGAAATAATCCTCAGGATATGAGGAGGCTGGAGCTCAAAGTTGTTGTTATCCCTGTGTGGCTGTGGTAGCGCTGTGTTTGAAATCATATTAGAATGAATCAACTGAGAGATATTTTAGAGAGGACTGCTTTAACAAGAAATAAAACATACATGCCCATTCGTCATGTATGAATGTGTAAATGCGTTCACGTACAGGTACTTCTATGATTTATTTTGCTCTTAGAAGAGCAGACCATACACTGTATTTTCAAGTATATTATACCACTGCATGTGGGATAAGCATTTGCTTTTCAACAAATGTTTTCAGGCATGTTTTTGTTCAAAACATCCTGACAAATACAGCACACAGTAGTGTTTCATCAGCAATATATATATATTGCTGTCTGCCTGCTGCTCCTCCCTTCACTCCTGTTATCTTGATGAAGTTGTTGTTCAGAAGAACCTAGCCTTCATTTCTTCCATGACAGAAAAAACTGCTCGCACAACAAGCAGCAGCCTGAAAAACTATGTTCACGCCTTGACCTTGAGACTTCCTGAGCCGGTTTGGATTGGCTCTCCCCTTGAAACAACAGGCTTCCACAGGAAGTTCATAAATGGACCCAAGTCACAGCAATTTACGTAGTTTTAATATTTTTAACTTGGTTCTACAAGATCTACCCAAAATGGGCGGTGTTTCATGGACACAAAGAACTGGCCAATTTTTCCAAGACAAAACATCAGTGAGCTGGGCTCGATGCAAACCTTTAAATGAGTGTGACTAATAGAGTGTCAGACCCTGCTAAGGCAGCTTCTGCCAGGTACCGCTTGGGGACATGGCAGTGTGTTGTGAAGCTGCTCTGTACTCCATGTTCCAGTGCCAGCACCACTGGCATTCCCAGCACTGGAGGCAACCCACATTCCAAAGAGCTAAACCACAGGTCTGCATCCCAAACTCCCCACCTTCAGGCACATGTACTCCTCCCTTCCTCCAATTCTTGCCTCACAGAAAGACGAAGTGCAGTACATCACTCTTGACTTTGAAACAGTCTGCAAGACTCTGATTTAGACGTTTTAAAGACAGTTCTTTCACTCCTCAAGTCTGAAATATCTTTAAAAGATCTTCATCTTCTTCACACATGCTAACAAAATGTGACTGCATTAAAAGACACTGCTTTTCATTCATTTGCTTTGCACCTTGTTTTCTACCTGTTATCGTGAGCTTAATGGAAAATACCATTCTTACTCACATCTCTGCACTCCAATGATTATATGCTATAATCTGTCAGTAGGAACATAATGACGGAATGTTAACTCAACAGTCTTGAGTGCATTACCCCTATGTAACTATGAAAAGAAGTAGTTTTGAAATATTTTCTTGTTTGTAAATAAACTAATGGCATGGAGAAAGACTATTATTCATGCTAGCTATGCATATGATTTTAGAAGGAGTTATTTAATTTGTTCAGAAATCTGCAGCTCTATCAAACGTCCATAGTGACAGGCTTTAAGGCAACTTATAAAATTAATTGTATAGCCTAACTTTTTCATGGTTTGGGATTTTCTGGTCTATACTTAACTGATGCACCTTGAAAGACAAATTATATATATGAAAATAAATTCATGCACATACTGTTGCTTTGAGGAATAAAATGATGCAGGCAAATATGCACTTTTTTTTCCATTCCGTTAAGCAGTCAGAAGCATTTCTTACTAAAGAACAAAGCATGTTTCACCCCCATCCTTCCACACCCAAGAAAGCCACAGAAAGCAGATTCATTGGACAAACCAGATATTTTAAAACGTTCTTTGGCTGTAGTTACAAACCATAGGATCTAGACCTACTGGTATTCCTGGCATGCATTTACAATGTATAGAGTTAATTTGATGTCTGTTTTTTCCTCTGGTAAAGGTTTATTTTGTTTTCTTCCAATATTGCTTTTCAACATTTTCTGTGAGGAATATGAGGCAAGCAACATGGAGGATCTGCCTACAGTAAGGGATGCCTTGCTTCTTTGGCCAAGACTAGCAGGTCTTACATAATAATTTATTACAGTACCTTTCTGTTTCCTGGTCCATGGTTTGCTGCTTGTTCTCAAAGCCAGTGAAGCTGCTCATATCCACATAGCCGTCATTCTCATTAGCAGCAGATAATGCCCTGCTGGGATCTTCAAAAAACTCAGTGAAAGTTCCTGCTCTGGTGGATCTTCGAGGAGGAATCTGTATATTTTCATAGTCAGAGTTCATAGCTGGAATGTTCTCATATTCGGAAGTATCAGCATTGGGAAAAGAAATTGATCTAGGCTTTGTTAATGGGAGTGGCATGAAAGGAGGTCTGGACCGGTCCTCAAAGGATTCCACCCGTGACACGCTCCTGCTGAAGGACTTGGGTGTTCCTTTTCTCTTACCATCCTTATAGAAAAGAACAGTTGAGGGAGACTCAGATGCACGGAGCTTCCCCACATGTGACTTCAGTTGAGGTGAGCTACTCAGAGTCCTGTCCAGCTCCATCAGCCTTGGAGGCCCATGATAACTGGACTCTGATGAGGACCTCGAAGAAGAAACATTAACATCTACATGGATTTTACTTTCAGTTTTCTTCTTGAATTTTAGAGTGAGGAATCTCTTAAAGGAAGATTTCTTTTTCTTGGAATACTTATCAGGTGACTCACTCTCTATCAAAAGCGAAGGGGAGCTTTTAGTGATTGGCTTTTTGGTGATGTAAGCAAGTTCAAAAGGAGGTGGTATATCGACAACTGAAGATGGAGTAGATACAGCGCCTGACGAAAGATTTCCTTGGGAAAAGATATGTGAGGAACCATTGACACAAGGCAAAGATAAGTTGTCTTCTGTCTTTTTCATTCTAATATCGCCGAGTACACAGCCATCACCCTCTTTGTAAATGGAGACAGGTATCTCTCTCCCTTCAACGGAATAAGACCGAGGATATAAAATAAAGCGTCTTGGCTTGGATTGTAATGCCTTGTTGTCTTCCACTGTTTTTCCTTCCACTGAAAATGAATTATTGCTTAAGTCTTCAGTCCCAGAACTGTTGCAGGAAGGTGGTAAATTGCTTTCAGGACCACCTTCTTCTGGAACTGTTTCTGGCACATAGCCTGGCATTTTCCCAGAAAGTGACCGTGTTCTAGTGACAATGCTTTTACGATCAATGGGCAGTAAGTTGCTTTCACCATCCATGCCTAATTCATCCCTTTTACTGTGATCAGCTCCTGAATCAGTCTGCCCTTTATGAGTGAATTCGTTTTCTGCAGGAAGTACATAAGGGTCATCTAGGGAATCACTGCCAGTTTCTCTTCTCTCTGATTCTTCAGGCACAATGACTACTTCAGGGAGTACTAGATTTTCATGCAAGACATTTCTGGTCCCGTGTTCTACATTCATTTTATCATGCTGACAGACTTCTATCTCTCCCTTATGTGGGACTAATTGTGTTGGACTTAGGACACTTTTGCTGAGACTATCTGTTTCTGCCTCATTTCCTTCAAGTTGCAACTCATCTGACTTAGAGGCTTCTGCAATGCTTTCATTATGTTCTTCAGCAGACATGTCTTCCAGCTTTGGCTCCATCCCTGGACCACTAGGGAGGGTATCAGAGATCTGACCATCTTCTTTTGGACAGGTCTCTTCTGTTTGCAGATTTGTGGGTACTTCCTCACCATCATCATTCTCAAAAGGAGCAATTTGACACCCATCATCAGTACTCTCCGCATTCACAGTTTCTTCCTCTCCTTTTCCAAAGTCTTCGCCTGCTTCACAGGCTACCTCTGATGTCTCCTCACCTCTCAGGTCAGTGATCTGGCAGTCATCACTGGCATTTCCTATGTTTGTATTATTGTGTTTGTCTGTGTCTGCTTCCTCCTCTTCAGCTGCTGCTGGATGAGTGGAATCTCCCAGATCATTTTCAGCACTGGGTTCACCTTCAGGCAATTCTAAGCACAGAACTGTTTTCTCACTGGCTTCATTGCGCAGCATGTCAGGACTTGTACAGTCATCATTTTCTAACTCCTCTTCCATGTTCTCAAGCTCTGCATACACACTATGATCACCATCATGTGCTGGACATCCATCTCCCTTTCTTAAAATCTCAGGCACTTCTTCTCCCTCCTCTGACTTCTCCAAACTTGGGATTAATTCAGCTGCAGTTAGTGGTGTTAGAATGATATCTTCACAGACATTGCCCTCATCTCCATTCAAAATGTTATCACCATCAGTCTTATCATCATTGTCCTCAACCAATTTGAGATTGTTAGAAATTTCTTCCTTGCTTTTGGTTTCACTACAATCACCTGCAACATTCTCGCCTTCATCTACATTCTTGGATACGTCATTATTCCCACCAGGGGCATCAGAGGGCTCTTCACAGAATGCTTCAGATTGGCCACAGTCTCTGGTTGATGATACACAGTCTGGTTTTATTGGTTCAGCAATATCTGAAAAGTTACGGTGCTCAATTTCTTGATGGTCAGCATCCGCATGATAAGGAATGTTATCTTCTTCCTTCTCTGCTGCTTCTGGAATTTCCAAGATTTCATTGTCTGCAAAAGAATCTAGGCTCTGATCATGCTCGTGTTCCAAGTCATTGCAGTCTTCAATGGTCAGCTGAGTTTCAGGAAGTACAGTGTATTCATTATCCGCCTCAGATTCTGGGCACTCAGCACTGCATTGATTTCCATCATACAACTCTCCGTCAAGACAGAGAAGTTTACAATTTGAGCATTTATTTAAATTATTGTTGGCATTAACACTGGATCTGCTCTCTGTGTCAGTAGAGAGTTTTGGCTTGGGAGCAATAGGTGGTTTGGGACCCCTAGACATAGAATTTGGGTTATGAAGAATATCAGACCTTGGCAGTGAAGGAGAAAATTTGGAGATGGCTACTGGAGAAAGATGACCAATAATTTTTGGTTTCGGTGCTAGTGGTGGCTTTGTGATTTCTGGAGAAAAGAGAGAAAAGTCATATTAGTCATCTTGGTCTCTTATTAAAGCCACCAGAGCATACTCTACAGTAGACTTTTATCTTATACCAGTTACTTGTAAAGTGCAACAAGTCCAGCCAATAAAAGACGCGTCTTTGAAAAGAGAACTCTGCAGCAGAGCATATGTACTGTGCTTCCATGTGACACTGCAGCTATTCCAGGGAACATGGTTTAACGTCACAGCTGAAATGAAACGAAAGCATAGCTGCAAAGAAAAGAGGTGTAGAGCTGCAGAGCCAAAGATATATCATTTAAGATGGGTAGCATGGACACTTTCCTGTGCAACCTGCTCTAGAAAACCTGTTTTAGCAGAGGAGTTGGACTAGATGATTTCTAGATGTCCATTCCAGCCCCTATGATTTTGTGATTCTGTGAAGACTGAAAACAAGCTAGCTCTCCCTCACTGTTTTTAAGACAACTTAACAGTCATATATGAACACTGGACTCACAGTACACTTTATATACTACAGGTATTTCGAGCTGATCCTTGGTCCTGAAATTAATATTCTTTACATAACTAAATGAAATGCTGAAAAGGTGCACAAATAGGCAACAATAAGAATTCTCAATTATGAGATTTTAGATGAAATAAAATACACAGTGTGAAGAAGCAAAAATATGGAATGATTCCAAATGCCGATAAAAAGAAGGTTTCTATTCTTACTAATGTTTTCTAGCCATCAATTGGTAATTACATGAATAATCAATCAGAAATCTCTATTTATTATTTTATTTTTTTATTTAAATTAACACTCATTGGTGGAGTAAAGGGAAGATCTTCCTTGTAAGGAAAACCACGTGACAGGACAATGTGCCATGAGAGAGACAGGAACAATTCTTTGTGCAAAGTCATCATGTCCTATACACAGGGAATGAGGGGCAGGATCTCAACTCAAGAGATGCCATTTGGGATATGGGCCATGTGGATGTTTGATCAGGTCTTGAGAGATGTAAGAGACCTTTTTTTTTTTCTCCTTGATCTTTCTAAACCTGCTGAAATTTCCTCCAATACAACAATGCTCACAATTTGGCATTCTGGTTTACTCTGAAAACAGTGTTTCTCGAATTATGAGACACAAAAGAGAATTCACTTAAGTTAAAACTGAGCTAATGATCTCAGATCAGCCCAAAGGAACGAGAAGTCTGCTCTCATGAAGCAGCTTTAACATAAACTGTTAGAATTATTCTGCGCATGGGGATATATCTGACCTAGGTTCATCTGTGCTGTACACAAATGCAGAGCTAATAATCACTACTGCTCAACATACAAGCATACAAATTATGAAGCAGGTCAACTACTGCTATCTATAAGATTACAAACAGAAAATAATACAATTTGTCATTTATTTTGACTAGTAGCGTGCCAGTCTTGTATGCAAACATTTACTTACTAGATAAAGCACAACATGTTGTCATTCTTAAGTATGCTGTTTTTTCTACAGGGTAAATAAAACTGGTGTTGGTGGTTGAACTGCAGCCAGCTTCATCAGGTATCTCTTCACATTTGCTCTCGGCTGGGAACTCTCCCACTGAGGGGAAAGATCTCCAGGAATGAAGTAAGAGAAGGGTGGAGAACATCATTGTATGGCTGGAGAAAGGCCATTCAGCACCCTGTGATGTACTTAACAGGAGTGAGTTTAAAAGATATTGGCTAGTTAAACTGCACTGAAAGTACAGGTGCTGAATGCTAAACAACTGAGGAATTTGATTTTATTATGAACTTGATGAGTATACAAAAAAAAGCAATTTTTTCATAGCATAAGAGAAAATGATTTTACAGCATACTGTGCACTCATTAAATATACCTTGGTTTTGGAGATGTTGCAAAGGAGTTACAGAAGTTAGAGAGTTTTTGAAGACTGCTAAGGTATCTGATATATAGGAATTAGGTAAAATGGCAGTACTAGATGTCTTTGCTGAATTTGCTGAAGCATCTGTATTTTCCAATGTCCAGTATATGCTAAGAATCTTTGACACAGAACAAGCAACATGCAGGTTGTGCTGAGCACAAAAGGAGGTGTGCTTTGACAGATCTGCTTTTGTTATTTGCACCTTCGCTTTCAGCTTGTCGTGAACATCTACAACCTGTGTGCTGATCAAACAGTTTAGGCTCTAGAAATAGATGTCATCATAGTTTTAACCTGGAAAGGAATAGCTTTGCACTATCAATTAACTTCTGGGAATAGCCAAGCCAATTTTTCTAGTTCCAGGTAGTGATCACACCAGTAGTTCTGTACGGTCTTTCAGAAATCATCCTTTGTAGCACAAGATCCCTTCAGGAATGTAGACACCCTAAAAAGCCCTTGTGTTCTGCAGACCCTCGACAAGCACAGGATGGCCTGCTGTTCCTCCTTTGATTCTCTAACAGCAGCCAAGCCTCAGACTATGACATAGGATTAGGAAAAAAAAAAAAAAAAAAAAAAAAAGGTGAACAAATTCACAAATGAGACTTCTTGTATTTCTGCTGCTCAAAGCTGTGAATCCTGAAAACATCAGTATGTGAGCTGACCTGCAGAGATAGGAGGTATGCAGATCATTGGCTTTGAATAACTTGGTTCATGCACAGAAAGAGGAAATAGAAGATTTAAAGCAACTTGTGGGAAAGGGGGGAGAAAGAACTGCATATTCACCGGTCTGCAGTACAGCAGCGTGTCCTCTTGTTCCACATTATCCATTGCTGCTTTGAGCTGCAGGGCACATGTCTTATTGACATCACAGAATGAAGAAGCTAATCATTCTCTCCGGATCACTTCAGAAACGTGATGCGCCAAGCACTTAACTGTTACTGAAGTGCCATTGCTTTTGTTGCACCATAATTAAATCTGCAGTAATTCAAATCTGCAGAGTAATGAAAGCTGTTACCAGTTACAAACAGGAAGTGAATAGGGTGACTTGAGTATCTTGTAAGCCTGTCTCCCCAGCCAAGCCTGCACATGGCCTTTTTAAGTCAGTTGTTGCAATGACTGAGCATCCTAAACTAATTTTCTGGTAGTAAACAGATGGTAGCATGAGATTTTACCAGCTATAGCAGAGTCTTCACAAGAAATCAGCACTAGAACCTTTAACACCCTAATGAGGCGTTTCTTAGGACTTCTCCAAAGAACATGGCTTTGAAGGTATTATAACATTTTCTTCAGTGTCTGGCTTTTCCCAGGAATGTCTATCTAAAAGTAGGACACAAATATACCTACTTTGTTCCTGGGATGTGACAAGGCTGAGCACTCTGGTCATTCTCATCCTTGTTACTATTAGTGCCTGTACTGAAAGACTGTGCACGGAGAAAAAGACTGGCTTATGGAGAATGCCTGGATATTTAAAGCTTTGGTTCATAAACCAACTTGACATAAAACAATGCAATGAACTCATTTTCTCTATGCAAAATAACCATGAGCACATCCTCTTTATATATCTATATATATAGCTTGAATTCAGTTACCCAATTTCCCTCCAGTGGTAAATTTGTGGCAGAATCAAGTGATCTTGAATTTTTCTACATGCTACCTTCAGTAACACTGCACAGGGAATAAATTATGGTAGTGGACCCTGTTCAAAGTGTAACAGTGGGCACTGTGGTGTCCTACTCTTTTCCTCTGTGCCAACTATTGCCCCTTTGGATTTCTTTGACACTTTTTCCTAGCTGCTCATTGTGCTGACCTTGTCTTTCATGGAGGCTTCTTAAACAATTTCGCCTGATGGGTGTGTGTGTATGTGTGTGTATACAAGTGTTTTAAGTAAACTCTTGTATAACAATTACTGAAAAGAAAGCAGATCTGTCAAGCACAATGGATCTCTGTGCACCTTTTATCACAATGATTCGCTCTGATTCAATTTCTGCTTCCTCTGGTGTCTGAAGCATTTAAGAGGCTGTAACTTCTAAATGGGCAAAAAACAGCACTGCACCATAAGAAATGTGTATGTTAACAAATAATTGTGCATGTTTATTTTAGGATGCATTTTATATTGGAGGGAGGCACACCCACTTTGTGCTTACAAGGAAACTCTTGGGGAATAGGAATTTCTTTAGCCTGCTCCTCCCCTTATTGTTCAATGCTTCCTTGTACTGACAGGAACGGCTTCCTCTCCTTCAGGCAAACTTGCATTCCAGCTTGGTTTTGTTCCTGACATGGCCCAAATAAAACTACTCTGCTCTCTGCTCCTGTCCTCTTCACATTTGAGTTTCTAAGCAGTGAACGTATCAGTTCTGGAATAACAACCAACCCATACAGCCTTCACTGTTCAAATGATTATTTGAAACAACAGACATTCTGAGGTGGAGTTTGCCTAAAACACTACAACCACCCACTTTCAGATGTAAGTTAGATATAAGAATTAGCCTAGAATTTAATTTAGGCATATAAGGGACTATATATACCTACACCCCTGCCCCATTAAGCAGCTGGTTTGAGGTGAAAACTTAAAACACTAAGATTTTGCAGTTGCAGGAGCTTCTGCAGATTTGTCCCAGGCCTGTGGTCTTGGGACAGTGGCCCAAGAAATGGGCTCCATAATTTAGATATACCAGTTCAAGCTTTGAATGGCATCACAGTTGAGTTCAGGCATCTCTTATGCTGCCAAAAGTAGCTTTTTTCAACAAACTTGTGTAGACCTATGCTTTGTTCACTCCTTCATCATTAATTCAGTTCAGATTTATGTTAAAAATTGGAGAGATGTTGAGAAAAGAGAGCAGAAATGTGTTTAGATGAAAGCGACCATGCAGATAGACCACACTGCAACAGTGGCATGAGACAGCACCAAAACTAGAATTCCAGTGGAAGCCAGTGCACACAAGGCCTGATTCTCATCGCTCCTGCTACAAAGAGCTTCAAATCTATAAATGGAAAGTGCCTGAGAAACAGGAGGTAGATGAAGAATATCCAGACAATTCAATAGGAAAGTCTAATTCGGCTCTATAATGATACTCAGTTATATCAGAATAAAGGTGAAAATTGTCTTCCAGAAAGCTTTAGTCTCAAGAAAGTTAGAAATTGAATATTTCTATCCTTCCTATCCTCCTTATCTTATTCCCATAATGAATAGGAGATTTTTAAAATAAAGCCCTTATTTCCCCATTAGTGCTTTCTGGCTCCTATCTCCAGCTTCTATCTCCAGCATTTATTGTTGTTTCCTCCACTGAGATTAAAGACTCTTTTATTATTCAGTATTTTTCTAGGGAAAATATATAGTTTCCTACAGCCATGCGTCTCAACAATTTTATTTCTGGTAAACTGTACAGATGAACTCATTAAATCTTCACAATTGGACAATTTCTCTTTTCATTAAGTCTTTTGGTTTTTTTTTCTGAACGTTTTCCAATTATCCAGTGGCCCCTATAAAATATACAGTGCAGACCTGGGGAAAGAATTCCATAGTGGCTACAGATGATGCTACCTACACATTTCAGTACTTCCTTAGACTCAGTTCTCACTGTTCTCTGTAGCTTATTAATGTATCAGGTTGACTTGCTTGTCCATTATGACTTCTCAGTTGCTCCCAAGGCTATTGTTTTCCCTGTTCGTTGTCACTAAACTGATAGCTTTATAACATACATTAAGTGTAATTTGTTTGAACGGATTCAAGTTAATGACCGCCATCTGTTTATACAACCGCTCTGCCTACATTGTTAATTACCCTTTACCAACTTTTGCATCATAAACTTCGTCATCTGATACTCTTCTGTTTCCTTTCCTACCATGAAAATATTGAACAATATCAGCCCATCACCGCCCCCTGCATTTTACATGCCGCTATTTGATAATGATGCAGAGATAAGTACTGCAGAGATTCACAACTGCCAGTTAGCCTTCAGACAAAACAACCCAGACTGTGTTCTTGTTACAGAAACGCTTCTCCCTAAAATCTGAGCGTGCTACTAAAAATACTGTGCAGGCATCAGTGTTTGTTCCTGCATCAATTCAGTTGCCTTTGTCAAGTCTGTAACTTCTTCCTAAGATGAGGATCAAATTCCTCACTACAAGTCCTGCTATTGAGGAAATGAGAATATGCAAAGCTAAGAGTAGCAGTAAATACAGGAATTCATTTACATCTTACTTGCCGAAGCACTGTTATAGACATGAAAAATGGCTCGGATCAGAAAAGATACAAGTTCTTTCATGGCAGCACTCCTACTTTGTGCACCAGACACATGTATGAAACAGCAAAGAAAGAACTTAGCCTGTATCAGCTGCCATCATATTCACTCTCTCACATCAGAGAATGGCATTAATAAGAGCTCATACTATGTACAAAAGCCACATGCACCAAGCACTACACAAATCCAGGAGATAAAGGAAACAAACCAGCTGCTCTGTGCAACCATAGAAAGAAGTTTCCATATATCAGCCACCAAAACAATACTATGTTCTTGCAAAGCAAGACAAGGAAGAAATTATTTACCTGTGTCTATTTCAGTTTGACTAATGCATGGTCTTATATATTCACCATGGTCCCTACTCCTTAGAGAAGGAATTGTTCTCAGAATAAATTAATCAAAATAACAAATGGAGTTTCACTGTAAGTGAAACGGGCATCTTTTCTTTCAGATGAAGGGCTGGCTTTGGACCTGGGCAGGACATGGGCACGAACCACCACAGTAACTGCCAGCACTGTAAGTCAAGCTAAGCACACTGTCGCTTTCATTTCCATATAGGAAGCTGTATGTTCCAACCTGTAATTACAATTCTGCCAGCTGTTTGAATCAGACAGCGAGGATGTGTTTAAATTGCTGAGGTTGACAGGCCATTTTAATGTCATTCTGAATTGAGTAAAGTACGCAATATAAGCTGTGTAATCTGCCTCAGTATCTTGGAGATGAAATAGATGAGAGAGCATGATTTAAAAGGAAAGTATAATCCCTTTGAGGGATCCAAATAATAAAACACCAGTGTTGTCACTGGTGAACCCCAGGATGTACTGTAAATAACTGAGATTTCACAGCAAAAATATTTCTCTTTGTTTTATAGTGTGCGAATCCATCATTTATTTCACACAGTCAGAGGAAAATAAAAGGTTTAAAATGACAACAGTTACATAAGAAATGAAAACAGTGGCAAAGGAGTCACTTGAAATGGAAAACATATTTAGACTTGGATTTTCTAACAAGGGAGGAGAGCAAGTCTCCCCTTCAAATAGGACCTAGGTCTATATTTAGGCATCAGCTCTCCCTTTACTTGAGCTGAACAGTTTGGTTTTTTTAGCATTGGGACTTAAGGAACTTCAGGTCTTACCTCGTGTTCAAAGCCAGCAGGTTAAGGGTTCCTAAATGCCTCAGTCATTTATGAAATTGGTATTTCAGCTTCTTCACAGTTCTGGTACTTTTGCAAAACGTCTGTGTTTTATCAGTGTTTATCAGTGTACATCCTTCAAATTTGTGATCAAAAGCCCTCTGTATACATCGAGGTTTCACTAGCATGGAGTCAGACTCATAGTAACAACCATCCCATGGGAATTTTGTCCCCTTACAAATCCTAACTAAAATACTGACAGCTGGCTTGTCAGAACGCATTCCACCCAGCGGAAATACAGTGCCGTACTGTACAGTTATTGGAATCCATCCACTATCATTAGATCAATACATGAAGACTCTGAGCTGTCGGGTCAGTAGTTTACAATTTTTTTCTTTAGCTTTATTACAGCCATCTGTAGATATAATACAGTAGCATAACATCACACAGGGAAACTATTGGGGAAAGGGAAAAAGACAATATAATCAGAAAAGGATGAGTTTCAGCACCAAATATCTCAATCCTGCAAATTCACAAATTCTCTGGCATTTTCACTGTCTCTAAGCAGACTGTACATACAAGTCTTAGGTAGGATGCGAGTGCTGTCTGTGAAAAACCCCACGTGTGACAATTACATTATTTTGATTCTAAGATACTAGCATATTTTTTTTTAGTGGAACTGCAAACATTTGTGATGTTTCCACTTGGCTGTGATTTCACAATATGAAGCTTATACTGCAGCAGACAGCTTATAATCACTTGTTGTTTTATATATTGCTTCCTGAGAAGTTAAATTTTTTTCTACAGGTACATACAGCAGCTTTTCCTATATCAATCTCAGTAACAGCAGAAAGAATATCTAGCCTGCTTATGCCTCTGAACATTTTGAAGTCAAACATCTGAACCTTCTTCCTTTGGGCAGCATCTATTCAGCACCCAGGAAACAAATTGATACTGAGAGCCTGGTAGGTTGTGCCTGTGAGGCTGTGAGATGGGGGGTCTGTCTCTTGTCTCTTACCACAGATTTCCTGCAACCTTGCTGGACTGCTTCATCTTTCTTTTCACATCAGTTTTGCATCTCTGAGGATAATCCATGCTTCCCTTCCTGTTTGCCTTTATTTCAACTTCTGCGAGATCAAAGCTGCCTTATATGCCTTCACATATGACTCTGCTTACTGGTGCTCTGTGTTACTATAATACAGAGCTCACCAGCACTGGTCCCTGAGTTCTGCCAGCTAATAAACACTTCAGATTCAGTAGGAAGTTCTGCTTTGCACTGATGGGAGAGACATTCCTTGCATTGTGTGAATATACAAAACAAAGGCTGAGAAGGGATATGAGCACTCTCTATAAATACAACCTGGAGGTAAACACCAGAGGAGGAAAAGAACTATTTTAAGGAAAGGGACAATGTAATCCCAAGAATAAATGGCTGTGAATCTGGTTAGGAAACTAGAAGGACTAGGCAGAGTAAGAGGTTCTCAGCTTCCTGGAGGAGTAGCAGGTAAGCTACCTAAAATGATTTAATTTGATGCAGTGATAAAAGGAGTAATGTGGCCTTGTGATCTGTAACAATGGATATTGCTTTTAATAATGACGTAATAACATTCAGCCCTATACTCCAAAGAAAGAAAACTGCTAATAAAATTTCAGTTTACAACTGAACAACCTGATATTCCTTGCACTGCTCACCCCTGAGATCAAGACAAGATGAGAGCTGCTTCTTTTAATATAACAGAGAGATGGAGAAAGAGTGGTTGGAGAATCACAGCTAAGACGATTTTGGCTGACTTGCTTAACCCTCAGATGAGTTCATCTTCTTGGGATGGACTGAGTTCAGTCCAGACAGAATCAGGAAACAGAACAGAAACGTCAGCACCTTTCAGATAGGAGAGTGTCCCACTCCCAATTGAAAGGGGAACAAGAGTCTTCCTATATAAACTCAGAGCAGCAGTATGACATGCTGATACAACTGCAGAGGATTGAGTTTGTGCCTAAACAATCCTTTCTAGTGCTGTATACCTGTGCTGTGGCAAACAGTGCTTCACAGTTTCCCAACATACGACAGTGGTAAGGTAAAGCGCCTAGCAGTAATATCTCTGGACCTCAGGTTACATCTGTGCAAGTGAAGTGCCCAGCAACAGTCCCTCCCAGGAACAAGGAAACATGGTGAAACAAGTTAGGGCTAAAACAAAAAGTGACTGTTTCTCCTCATCTCTACCTCTACACAACGTTAGATTTTTCTAACAAGTTCTATAGTTAGCAGTAATGGTTTCCCAGACTGTTAGATTTTTTTACATGCATGCCTCATCCCTGAAAACCAGAAAGAGTTAGTAGAGAATGTAGAGCTTGCCCCAGTTTTCTAGTGATTTCTTTTAATGGTTATCTGTTGATGGTCTTGCTTTAGCAGTTGTTCCCTTCTGATCCTATCTCTCACCTTTCCAGTTTCTATCAGGGAAACGATCTCGGAAATTAAGAGAAAGAGGAAAGGACTGGGCTTGCCTCAGAGAGAAAATTGCACAGAAATAAACCCACCAAAACACGCAAACAAACGAAAAAAAAAAACAACAAAAAACCAACCAATATCTCCCCAAAATCCAATTACCAAAGGAAAGCAGCAGAAAATTTCCTAGAGGCATTGTGAAGGACTGAGCGTGTCCGAGGGAGAACGGGCACAGCGCCACTTCCCTCGGCAAGCACAGCCCTCCCCCCGGCCCCTGCCCCTCCACGGCTCGTGGCCACCCTGGCGGAGCCGGTAAAGGGCACCGACAGCCCGGGGCGCGCCGTGTCTCGCGGGGAGCCGGAGGAGCATCACCGAAGAGCAGGGAAGCGGAGGGCCGGCCCTGGACGCAGGGAGCCTTCCCGGGGGATGCCATCCCGGAGGCAGAGCCTCAGAGGAATGCCGTCCAGCCGGCGCCCGAGGGAAGGAGGGTCCCGGTACCATAGAAGGATGCCCGGCCCCAGGGAAAAGATGCCCGGACGCGGAGAGCCGTTCCTAAGGAGCCGCACGCTTACCGGTGTTGTTCATCTTCCACCCCAACTTCCCTCGCTGGCTGCCCCGGGCGCTCAGAGCATGGTCCCGGGGCCGTCACTGCCCTCGCTCCTCGCGAACGCGCCCGGCGCTAGAGCCCCTCTGGGGGCATGGGAGCGCGGGCGGGGCAGCTGGACCCGGCGCGGCGGGCTGG
>NW_024884777.1:21656-24990 GCF_019232065.1 Centrocercus urophasianus | reverse complement strand
AGAAAAGAAAAGAAAAGAAAAGAAAAGAAAAGAAAAGAAAAGAAAAGAAAAGAAAAGAAAAGAAAAGAAAAGAAAAGAAAAGAAAAGAAAAGAAAAGAAAAGAAAAGAAAAGATGAAACTGGTTTTCAAAATGTTTAATGCTGCAAGAGTGTTTATGTTTTGTATTATTCCTATACACTAACCAGGTGTTAGCAGTAATGGGAGACTGAAAACTAGTACTGAATGAATACAGTTTAGCTGGTGTTCCTCAGGTTAGTTGATAGATTGGATTAACAGTATCTTATTAATAAATAGGTAAATAATATTTTTAGTGCATTAAGTTCTTGGCAGCCACATAGCTGTTAAGCTGCTGGAAAACAGAACACTCAGATTAAAATTTCCTTATTTAAATCTGCCAGTGTTTGAACTTTATTGTATATTTTTTTGATGACTTGGGAGGTTTGCTTACTAAATTGGAACTATGCCCAATGTTTTTGTTAAAATAGAACTTTCTATGTTATAATTAATCTCCTTGTTCTGTATGTTCATACAATGAAAATGTGGAACAAATGGGTACTCAAAATGCTGGATTTATAATGAATAGTTAGGGTTTAAACATAACTATTTTTCCTGACAAGGACATGGTACTGCTATAAGCAATTGGCTGTCTTATGATATTCTTTTGCCAGGTTCCTGGTTTCTTCTTCTCTTTTTTTTTTTTTTTTTTTCTATTTTTCATAGATTATACAGTAAGAAACTGCATACAATAAGGACTTCTACGACAACACCAAAGAAACTAGACCAAAGAAACTAGTTCATTTCCAAAAACGAAGTGCATCTACTTTATTCATTGTTTATTTAAAATTTAAATTTACAGGTCTTATCTTCACTTGCATGCAGCGGGAATAAATGAGTTTTCCTTATCGATTTACGAATACAATATCCAACATGGCTCATGGGGAAAAGGAACATAGTACATCTGCTCATACGGAGTGGCATCTTCCTTGTTTTAATGAACCACACCAGTGAATTTAGTCAACCATGCAGAACCAAATTAACCCTAACGTGGAGGTAACAGAGAAGATTTCAAGTTTAGAAAATCCTGTATTTCTTAGGAAGGGGCTGTTTGACCTCATGTTCTTCAATTCACCTGAACTTTTCTTGTACATAATTTGGTTTACCATTTCCTTCTATGGTATCTACATTTTTAAAGACTGGGTGGGGTTTGGTGTCTTGGTCAGATAGTTCTCCCATGTAGAAAAGATCTTTTCTCTAATGTTTTGACGTATAGGCCTAGATGAAGAAACAAGTGCAGTTTGGTGGGATGTCCTAGGGTTGGATTAATTCTGCAGTAACTATATTGACCATAGAAAAGGGCTTATAAGGTGGCTGATTCTGCAAAAAGGCCCAAATACACGGTCATATTATGCCATTTTCTGGAGGCCAGAGCACTGCTGTGTACTGAATAGGTATGCAACAGAAAAATTCTCCAGGAAAACTTATGCAAACATAAGGAATAACATTAAGTGGACTATAATAGTATCTCCTGTAGTAGTTAGTTTTCTACTTGACTTAATTCATACTAGTTCAAAACCTGTAGTGGCAGCTGAAACAGCTGTTCCTGCCCTAAAGAAATCTGTACAAAATTTGGTCAGATTTAAGCTGTATCAGCTCAAAACAAACAAGCATTAAAAAAAAAGCAAAAAATCAACAAAAAACAACAAAAACAAACAAACAAAACCCACAAACCAACCCAACACAAACACAAGCAAACAAGAAAATAACGCTGGAAACGCGTTTGGAAATTTTTATGCTTTTCTAAGAACAAGCAGGAGGAATCGTGGGTGCATATGCAGTAGGCAGTCCCATGGTGCTGGAGGATTCCACAGCACTTGGAAGGGGTGGCTGTGAAAAATCCTGCAGGCAGATAGCAGATCTCTTTCTCCGGCTACTCTGGAATAATGAAAGACTTCCAGAAAAAAAAGGAAGGATTTGCTGAATCAACTATTTTGCCAAAATGTCTTTGAAGTTGGAGGATCTTCCCATATCATATGCAATAAAAGCTCTGCATGAAAGAAAACCTTCCCCAAATTTTAGAACTAATATCATGGGGCCACACTGCTACTTCTGACAAAAGAATTTGAGTGACTGGAAGCCTGTTGCCTTGTCTAGTACCATCCTCTCTAAACCAAGTCATTAGTAACTTCCATAGCTGAGTTGGATTATTTGAGGCTGAAAGCACAGCTTCATTTTTAACATTCTTTAAACTAACAAAGTGAAAGATGGCTTCATGGAAGTAGAAAGGATACTCTTGCTGCTTCAGTATTTGAGCCTTAAAATCAGCTTTTGCTGAAACGTAACAAATCATATGGAAAGCATTACTAAAGACTACAATGTATGTAGATCATTCCAAAAGTAATGCCTCCCAGGGTCTTAGCACAGACCTGAAACTGGGTGATTTTGGTAGCAATGTGGGGACAAGAAGTTGCTCAGAAATAAATGCCTTCTATTTATTTCCACAGAAATGACAACTGACACAAAGAACACAATAACACTATTTTATAGAGAAAATTCTCAGCTACGAAACGCTTTTGCAACATAGCCACTATCATTAGCCATGTATTTTTGCCATTGATGAGCATCATCAGTGATGAGCCTGCATGCTGTGCTTGTAAAAATCCGTATGGCTGCTGAAAACATGGCTTGTCTTTCTCATCACTACTGCCATTGCTGAAACACAACATCTGCCACCTCACTGTGCTCACATCCATTATTTAGTCTCCATAAACATTCAGCAAGTATTGATGAATGTTACTAGGTGTAATCATAGAATCATAGAATCACAAGGTTGGAAAAGATCTACAAGATCATGCAGTCCAAGCGTCCTCCTACAATCATTGCTACCACAAGCCACTAAATCATATCTTGCAGCTCCTCATCCAGACGCCCCTTGAGCACCGCCAGGGATGGCGACTCCACCACCTTCCTGGGCAGCCATTCCAGTGCCTGACCACTCTCTGAGAAAAGAAAAGCTTTTTCTTATGTCTAATCTAAACCTCCTCTGGCGCAACTGTAAGCATTACTTTTGCAGCAGTCCTCAAAGAAATCCTTTTGGCTTAAGTATAGCTGGGAAACCTTTTATTTATAGCTAGGATATTTTTAAATGTTGGAGATGTAACTGAGTTTCTTGATTATGTTCATTGTTGTCTGCTTAGTTCTTACCAATGCCCTGAGGAACGGAATTTACTATATATGATAAGAACATTGTAGTGGAATATTCCAAACAATCTGCATATTGTAGGTGAGGAAAACGAGATAGGTCTAATTTATAGTTTTTTTTTTTTTTTTTTTTTTT
>NW_024884777.1:5538-21556 GCF_019232065.1 Centrocercus urophasianus | reverse complement strand
AAGAAAAGAAGAAGAAGAGAAAGGAAAATAAATAATAGTTTTGGTTTCCTAAAGGTGGCTTGTGGCAGTATCACAAGACGATAAATTACATTTGATCCCATGAGTGTCTGTGGCAGAGATGAAGGTCAAAAGGGAAAAAACTCCAAATAATCTGTACAGACTGAAAAAGTTCCATTTGTGATAAGCTTGTCAAATATTATAAAGATAAATAGAGCTATTTAACATATGGAGCAGAGGAAGCATTTTTGGTAATTGCTGTCCATCTGAATAGATACCCAGCATTGACTTTCCTGTAATGATAAGTGTTAAATTTTATCAGAGAGAAGAACTCAGCTGAAATTCCAGACAGAAGCTCAGAATGTAAACCCATTCACTTTTGCTGATGTTTTGGGTTTTTGGTTTAATTTTGTTTTAGCAGTACATCACAGTTTCACTTAGACTGTACTGCTGATGTGCAAGTTCTTTTTCAAAACCCTTCTATTATTACCAGAAGCTCTTATTATATCTTCTCTACTTGACTTTGGGTATATTTTGTGATGTAAGAAGCAGAGTGTTAGAGCTGGATAATTAATCAGGCTTAAAACAACTTTGTGGGCTTCAATCAGTTAAAAAACTTCCAACATTTACTTTCCTACTTTAAAAAAATCATTATAAAATAATCCAGTATTCTTGCACCATCATTATCATGGTTTATTACTGCATAAACTTTTCATTATTACACATTGTGTTATTATTTGCATCCCACCAGCAAGGAAATGCTGGACAAATAAAATAAGCTGCTTTCTTATTAACATGCAGAAGATCAGCACCCATCTTTTACTTAAAGTTCATCTATTTTTTACTCACAGTCAAATTGTAAGACCACAGAGCTTTGTCACAGTATTATTATATTCAAATCTCCTTTTTCTGGGTTACAGAATTCTTAGTTACTTTCCTGCTTTCTCAAATTCTCTTTTTTTCTTGAGCACCAAAGAAAATATTGTTGTTGAATGATATTTCCTTCCCTACATTAACTTTCTATTGATGTATTTTCTGTGCTTTAGTTCAGTCTGTGTGCACAATATTTTCTCACCTGTGAGAAGACAAGCTTGCTGATTTTTGAGTATTATGTTCTTCCATATATTTTGTATTTTTTTATTGTGACTTATCATAAAAGCATATGTTCAACTGGACCCTTTTAAAGAAGTTTCAATAGACACTACTGAACTAAAGAAATTCCATTTCTTTTCTGTTTTCTTCTGGATTATTAAACATACACTTTTAACAAAATTGTTAACTGTGCATTCTTGTTTTCTTTTGATTTGCATTCTGAATAGAGAAAGTAATCATATTTTATGGTGTTACTAGTCTGTTGGTCAAACTATTGCCTCTGTGCTTGTAAGTACAAAAGCAGGAGTAGCATGATCACAAAAAACAGCGAATCAGCAGCTCAAATCTCTCTTTGAAAATGAGAAAGTGCAATCTTAGAAGGATTCTTTTTATTCTTTCTTTTTGTTCCTTACTTTATCAGTTATAGATAGAATCTTACTGTTGTAGATTGATTTTGCTGTTCGTTCAGTTAAAAGCATACATATACATATATATATATGCCTGTCTGTACGTTTTCAGCACATATAGCCAATGAGCTTTTAATTACAGTGTGAAAAAAATAGGCAAGTTGTTTTTAAGGTTTTAGTTGGAAGTGTAAATTTGAGAATATTGCATTTATAATCACAAGATTACCTTTAGCAAGAACATTATTTCCTTGAAGTGCCATTATCTCTGCTAAATTTGCTTTAAAGTTCTGTAGGGCAACAGTATCTGAATTGCCTCCAGTAAATGAATATTTTGAAACATCTTGTATTTGAATTGAAGACCCCAAAAATTACTTTCTGCCCTTCTTTTCTTGGCTCTTTCTGGTACTTGAACAATTCTGGAGAGCCCATTTATTCAGGTGATGCTTACTTCAGGAATTCATAGCATGCCCTGGACCAGTTGATTAATCAGAGATGGAACTGCACTTCAGTCTTGTCAGGCACTGAAAATTACATTACTCCTATGGAAAGAATAAAAAAGTAGTGGTAGTTTGATTCCTTTATCAGTTAATTATTTTGCCTTTTCACTTTTAATTCAGTTCCACATTAGGGCTTCTAAATTACAAAGTTTGTTTTCCTTCGTGTTTATAGGAACAAAGAAAAACTGTTTTTTCTCCAAGCTCTTCCATTTCTTTTTATTTTTTTTTTCTCCCTAAGGTTACTCACAGCAACTCATTAAACTATAGAGTAAAAACTTCTGAAAGGAAGGTGAGGGAAAACGAACTTTTACCTCCTCATCATCTTCTTCTTCTTCTTTCACTTGATTTGTTTAGAGCATAATGTCAAAAAAAGTTGAATTATCTCGATGAATGCAAATGATGATTGGACAGAACACTGGCAGATGGATGTAAGAATTGCTCCAACTTGCTTTTTTTTACAAAAAGAAAAGCAAACAGGGAATTCATGAAAGTGTTCTCTGTTACTACGTCTCCCCTAGATCAATAAACTGAATTTACCTGACAACATGAAAAAAAAGCTTGTGGTTTCTGCTACACCCCACAGATTTTCTGATAGCTATTAAATTTTCTACAAAATACGGAGGGTTTTTTAATACGCTAGAAAGGTTATTTATGTAAACGTCTGTTGAGAATTCTCTTGTCATAGAACAAAAAGGCAAAATTTTTCTTTAAGCATGTAACTACAGCTCTTATCTTTTATCCTTGTCTTTGCAGTCTCTTTCGCTCTTTTTGCACTTGTGAATTTTTGAAGTACAGTTTAGAAGAAGCTCCTTTATCTGTTCTGTTTTTAATTTAACTGTTAGGTTAGACATTTATGAACTATTCTGCCCTGCTATAATGCCACCTTTTTGTGTAAAGTAAGAACATATAAAGTTTTTGTTTTTAATGTTATTTTACCCTGGATTTTTTTTTTTAATTTTATTTTTTTTATTATTTTTTGTAAAACAGAAATACATCATATAAATTGTAAATAAAGAGAAAATATTTGTAAAATCAAATCCATCATTTATATCAAACTTTCTAGGGATGTGTTTTGAAATGAAGGGAAAGACATAAATGTCATGTTGTAACTCATGTCAGGGAAAGGTCCATGTATAACTTAAGTACTTTAAATTGATTAAAAGCCTCAGAACTTAATTCTGATCCACGTATGTATATCTAGACAAAACAAAACAAATAATCCACACTGAAAGCCCACTTGCTTACAGGTATTTTTTATTTCTAAGATTGTACTGTTATGATAGTGAGACTAACAAGATAGAGAAAAAAAAATAGGAAATGTTTGTCCAGATTATATAAGAGGATGAGTAATTTGCTGAAAATACTGGGTTGTACTGAATTTAATTTCAAAATATTTGTTATCAGGACTAAAGAAAGCACATATTAAAGCTGCTTTGTTACATAGTGCAGTATCTCTCACATTACTTGAAAAGGCAGATCTGTTTTACAAACGTAGGTAGGAATCTTGTATTCAAAGTAACAATTTTTTTTTTTTTAGTGTTAGAAATTATAATTTTTGTATAGTGAGAAGAATTTGTCTTATAGTATGATCTCTTAAATTTCATAACTGAATGTCAGTTACTAAGGTCAGTTACGTAATTGTTTTAAGCAAAATGAATAATGAGATTGGACAGACTTATAAGTGTATCAGACTCTCCAAAGATTGATGTCATCAGAAAAGCTATACATGCTCATGATGCAAATGAAATCTGTGCTATTTGACAGATACACTTTACAAGATGCATCCTTTTATTTCCTAATTAATTAATTTCCATCTTTATATTTGAAGCTTCACAAGTGACATTTAAAAGCAGTATTGAAGCATTTTTAATATATACTTGGCTATTTCTGCAGTATATTGTATTGCAATATCTTCATGAAATGAGGTTCACGATGGTAAACATTCCGTTCTTATCTGAAACAACATTACAAGGTTATATTGATCCTCAAGCTGTATTGATGCTGTGTGTCAAAATTATACTTCCATCTCTGGAAGGAGGAATAGAAGGTAGAATAGAATTAAAATTAAAAAGGATCATTTTTATATTCATACTCACACATTTACAGCCTTTCATAATATAAATTGATTTCATATTTAATGTATATGAGGAGACACATTGCGGCAGACTTTTAATTTATTTTTGCATGCTTAAACTATGATCAAAATGCTTAGAATAAAACTTGATATGCTTTGATTCCCACCAGAAAGAGATTTATTTCTTGTATGCTCCCTCAACAGAATGGAGAACCATAGCTAAATAAACCAGTTTTCTCTGTTTGGGCTATAATTCTGCAAATTATATGCAATAGGCCTTTTTCCATGTAGAAAAGAAAATGGAAGCCTTGGATATGGCCCTGTCTTCTTTCAGACTAGTGGACTAGGCTCTCTACTGTCAGAATCCATCAATGTCAGCATTTCTAATGTAATGAATTCTTCCTTTTCCAGATAAGTGGGAATCTGTTATTCTATTCATATGTTGTTTCGTTTTGTTTTGGTTTGTATTTCAGATTTCCTTGAAAGGAAATATCTAAAATACTGCATTGTGGAACAAAGATAATATATTTTAATATAATGCCTAAGGCTAAAATTTAATATTAAAATGCCCCTAGGAATTCACTTCCCAATAATTTAGTTTGGTAAGGTTCCTTGAGATAAAGAGGTGAAAGTTTAAGAAAAGAGGTCTAAAAACTCTGTTGCTAATTTACATAGAATTCATAGATTTAAGAACTGATACAGACTTACGAAGTCTGGCTCTGCATGCATTTTCTTGCACAGTCTATTTATTAAGGCCTTAACACAAATGGCTTCCCGAAAGGCTCAGTCTTGTTCTTTGAAAAGATATACATAAAACTAATCTGAAAATTTACATAATCAAAAATTTAGTTGAATAACTTTATATTCACATACAGTTCTTTTCCTATGGGTAGAAGTTTCACTCCATTTTAGTGCCCCATCATCCACAGAGGAGGGGATACCTCCCTAATACCTACAAAGCAGAAAGTGTTGGTGGAATAGAGGCAGTGTCTATTGGTGGAACAGAGCAATGCAAATAGAAAAGCTGTTGGACTCACAATGGCAAAGATGCAGCCTGCTGACCATCAGAGTTGTATTGTTAGACAGCAGTGCTGCTGAACCAAACTTAGGGGTCTCTATTTCTTCATAGTGATTGCCATTATCATTTCTAAGAGAGCTGTTCTGCTTTCTGCTTTATTTATGGGAGGTTGTTTTGTATTTAGGACCACTTGAAGTTCTGTTTTTAGAGCATATCTTTTTTTTCTTGTGTGTGATTAGAAGCAGTGAAACTGTTTTTTAGATATGTCACAGTGGTTTAGAGTGATCAGCAGAATTTAGTTTTCCTGAGTTAGTCATCGGTGGATTAATTGTGTCTTTGAGTACATAATCCTTTACAGCATTTCATTTTGTGTAACTGTTGTCCTTGGTAGCCTATATGACTTCAAAACAGTCAGGTTATTTTGGGAATAGTTTTGAGAGGATCTATGTTTATTTTCATGTACATTTTTTGATTGCCTCTTTTGCTTGCTGTTAAATCAGGAATAGATACAGTTGACAGCAGTCTCTTCATGCAGAACAGTAGGGCTCTACCTGTTTAAATATAGAAGTGTATTTACCTGGAGGAGAAATCAGCTTTAACTTGAGACATGAGGCATCCTAAACTGTGTGTCTTGAATTGCTTCCACTGTGATTTTCCCCTCACAAATTCTCCACACAACCATGAACAGCATAGATTTTACCAAAAACTGAGTAATTGCAGCAGTGGAATTAGAATGCACACATTGGAAGTCAGTTGTCATTCACAGAGATGTTCTAACACTGACTGATATAAGAAATTTTTTATTAAAACATGTAATTTTGAAAATATCATATCAGAGAGGCAAAAGAGCAGAAGGAAAGATGCAGGACTCATTATTTAAACCAGTGAATATTCACTAGAATTGTCATTAGTGGCCTACACAGATTTTTGGTAACCATAGAACGATATTGTCAGCATGTTAATCTTTCAGTATTAATCTCTTGAGATGTTTGCTATTGGCTGTTTCCAATCCTTATTCTCATTCTGCCTGACATAGCCCCACTGAAACATTAGGAAGCTTCCTATCAGCTGCAACTGAAGTGAAACACATACTCTAGAAATTAAACTCCTTGTGACACGAAAATAGGTATTCATATCAGCATTTGTTCTGTAATTTTTCAAGCATAAACTAGTGATAAATAATGCAGGAGGTGGTGGGCTTTCAATGCCAGGGAAAGCCAAGGCATGAGGGAGTGGAGCCTTGCTGCCCGAGTTAGCACCCTGTGCCAGGCATTCAGATGTGAGTGCTAGCAGGGCAAGGACATGACAAGGGGCTGGAAATGTGCATTCCCAACAGGATGTAGCCAGTGTGCTGAGCCAGGAGCTCCCTCAGCTGGTCTGTAAAAGGGGTGAAGAACTTGGAGAAATCTGGAGCATGCTATTCACAGTCCTTCTCTTACACAGAGACTGTACCTCTTTGCTTATGCTTGGAAGCCTGGAGTTCAGCATCTTTCGCAAGTCGGGTTTTTGTTTTTTTTTCTTCCTGAGGGCACAGAATATATAACCGATAAGAGATTTTGGTGCTCTTTTCCTCCTCCTCAGTTTCATACTTCAGTTTCCTTTATAAATTCCTTTGAGATAGATACCTATATTTTTTCCTAAATGCATGCACAATTATGAAAAAGAAAAATATGGTCCTGATAAAGATATTTTATATTTTAAAGAAGAAAGGGCCAGTGAAGTTGCAAATATGAAAGCAACTGCTGCTTTTTATTTTTTTCCCCCAGGCTTCATTCTAGAAAAAATCTTTCCCAAATTCTCTTTATAGGTCTGACTTATCAGTTATAAATATTATAGTTCCCTAGCAACCCTGAAAGTGCAAAGAATCTAAGAATGTTCCATGGAAATACCATAAAAATTGTTAATTTTCCTAATTTTATTAAGTAGCTGTCTTCATTAAAGAGATAGAGAGATAGAGATCTTGGATGTGATGCATGAGTCGACGGGAAGACTTATGGTGTATTTATTCAAAGATGGCAGAAGATCATCTATAATAATGAAAGTTCTTATTTTCACACTTCCTGATCAAGACTTCAGAAACTGAAAAGATCAAATGCTGAAATTGTGAGGCACTGTGACAAAACCTCTGTATAAAAGAACGAATTCATCCTTTCCATAAGCTGTTTACTTGGGAACAAGAGGACTTCTTCATAATCATTTTCTGTATCTGCAGCCTGCATCAGCAGAATTTATTTAAAAACTTGGAAACACAGAAAAAGCTGCAGAATTCATATTACTAACTTTGAAAAGATTCATAACATTATTTATGTTCCACATGATTCTTAAGGCTGTACAGATTTTTATATGGATTCAGACTAATTCCCTATTTAACCTAAAATTTAATTTAATTCTATTTAACCCCTGACAGTAGTAGCTTTCCTGTCCATATGATTGAGTTGCATGTGGATGGTCTGCATTTAGCAGATGTGCTCAGACTTATTTGACATAAGTTGGGCTAATATGATTTTCTACTCACTGATAATGTGGATTTAAAGCCTAGTATCATGGCAAATATTTCTGCCCAAAAATGACATGTAAAATAATATCTTAGATATCCTCAGTAAGATTCTGGCTGAACTTCTTCATCAGCCATCTTTAGGTTAATTGAAGCTGAGAAGAATTTTCTATTCTGCTTTTAGAATTCAGTTTTAAAAATAGTTGAATACTTCTCTTTACTTTGTTTTTTGGAAAGAAAATGTCAGCCTTGAATTTGACAGACAAGGTAACTGCTAATGATCTGGGATACTTAATACACTTTAAATTCATACTTACTATTCACTTTCTAAAGCATTTTCAAGTTTTTTGAATTGAACTCTTTGTTAGTACAGGGAGAGGGTGGTGTTGCTTGCAATCATCTAATGTTATGTGCTTTCAGAATATTATTTTGGTCACATTACTATTTTCCCCTTGGCTCTCCATAACCTGTCGAGATGAAGTTTGTACAGTGCCAGAAACTGAGAGCCCACAGCTTTCTCCATTAAAAATCAATTGAAATTCAGTGGGATGATGATTAGCATTGCACTGACACTGCAGAAAACGTCACCTCCTGTAGCACTGCTGAGCCATGGGAAAAGAAGCAGAATAAGATGTGTCATTCAGCACAGCGTCATTTGGTACCAGTGTCTAGGAATATGTTATGTATGGGGGTACTTCTAATAGATATGCTGGTAACTCTTGTGCTAGTTCTTGTCATATGGTTGATGGCTTTTGGCTTCATGTACTCTTTCCTAAGAGCACAGAGAGAAGACACCATGAAGCATCTTGAGAACAGAAGTAGACACGCCTTTTCTGTCTTTGCTTCTGTCTTATTTCTCCCTCCCTTTCTCTCTGTTGAACAGCTTGGAGCGACATCTGTTTGCTGCCTGACGGCTACTGGTTTTGAATGAGATATAACTAGGCTGACAAGGGCAGCAAAAGCACATTTCCTAGGCCTTGGCATGAGGGGCTACATGCTAATGGCAGAATGCTCCCTGCGGATATGATGTCATGAAAAATGCAAGATGAAATCTTGACGATTATAAAAGAAGAAAGGGTAAAAGCAGAGAAACTTTCTGCTGGGCCTGTTTTGTTATTTCTCATTCTCCTACCATTTGCCTATACTTCCTTATTCATGGGACTTTTTATAAGAAGTTTAAATTTTCATTTTCTAGAGACTCCTGTATATAACTGCATGATAAAACCATGAAAATGCAGCTTGTGACAAATATTACTGTGTAATTTAAGGACATAAGGTAAAATGGCTTAGGAAATTAGAGAAAACATTTATTACAGGTAATAACTCAATGCATGTTTAATAAAGATTAATAACCATCTGGCACTACCTCAGAGAGATACCACAAATTTTGTCTTAAATATAACGAATCATCACCAAATACACAACTGCCTTGTTATCTCAAATCAAATAAACCACCACTTGCTTTAAAAAGAGTAAAGCATGTCCTCAGATGAGTGAGGGATAATTTTAGAAACCATGTCTTTAAGAAAGCAGAAGTAATTATTGTGCATCTCTGTATCTAATGCAGTTCCATAGTACTGATTGAAGTTTTCTTCAGCACATTAAGTTCTGGCGCTTGCTGTTTTCCTTTTAGGGAAATCATATTTGAATTTTTCCATGGGATGCACTGGAAAATTCATCAAATCTTTACTTGGAGAGAGGACTTTATCAGTTTCTTCCACCTGAAAGAGAGAAGCAACTTTGTTCTGATACTTGAAAGAAAAAAATATATTCACCAATTTTGGACACATGTTGAGTTCCAAACAAGAAACTCAAGTGGTACAATGTATATCCTAAGGAATGGATAACATGGTATTTCAGAATCATTTCAGCAAAAAAGCACAAAACACCTGGCAATGAAATTTGTCCTTCAGTCAATCTTACACCGCACACTGTGTATCGTATTTCTAAATTTTGTCTGTCCATTTAGCTTCAGCCACATGTGAGGCTGAGGTCCTACACAGATAACCTCCCTCACTAGGAATACAGAATACTTCCTTACATATTAGCTACATTTCCTGATGTAACCTTACAGAGGGGGTAAAAAAAGCACCGCTACATTTTTAAAAATTCCATTAGAAGTTTTCTCTTAAACATAAGTATGGTAGACATAAAATAAAGAAAGACCTGGAATGTCTGCTTGTTTCACTTTAGCATGGTTCATGTTGGTGTTCATCTACAAAATCAGTCAGATGTGAATAAGAAGATGATTGCAGTAAAATTGTTTCAGAAATGTGAAAAAAGCACACATTGAAATTAAGAACTTATTAAAAAATAATGAAATTTTAAAAAAGATCAAAAAACTCTCCCTCTCTTGTCATTTAAAAATACTCTTTATGATTTGCTATCAATATTCTGCTTCTGTCAAAATTTAAGAAATCAAAAATTGGACTTTTTCATTCTTTGTCTCTATTAAAGCAGCATTAATTCACTTGTAGAGAGACAGTATTTTCAACACTGTTTTGACTGAGATAATGTACTAAAGAGGAGCAAAGCACCTTATATAAAATAACTCTTGCTATTTCTACTCTTGCACAAAGTAAGATACTATAAAAAGACGCATCAATCCATGACTTAAAACTTGAAGATTTTATGAGATAACTATTCACAAACTGGAGAAGATCTGGAATAAACCTGCATATAAATAGTGATTCAATATTTACAGATCCACATTTTACCCTAGAATTTATTGTAGGAAATTTCTGACTCATCAAGAATATTGCTTTATGGTAACTTAAGAATAATAGTGAATTATACAGTTAAATCAAGGTCACCTGAAAGATACTTAACATATTAGTCACAAGATCTGGTAGAGCTCATTAAATGCATTAAAAGCATATATGAACTGCATGAAATGAAGATTTTTCATAGTGCTTGCTTTATAAATTTGCCATGAAAAATTTTTTCCTTGCTAATGAAAAAAAAAGAGTATTTGCTAATTATGGCATTTTCCCCATTCCTATTCTTTTCTTGGTCCTCATGTTCATGTATATATAAAAATTACCTGAGGTAACTTATTAAGCAAAAAATAATTGACAAATAAAAAACCATAAAACTTTAATAGCCATTAAAATTATTAGAATTTATATTATGTGTAAAAAATTTTGTTCTTGTTTCTGGCTTGTTATAGGACTCTGGGACAAGGATACCATAAGTTTGAGTTCACTATAGAAAGAGAAGTACAAGACGAAAAATTATATACCTATATATATACCCATAAGGAGATGCTTCTATTCCAAGAATTTTATTCATCTGCAGATGAATAAATATAGTGAAGAACTTAAAGGTGGGGCAGGTTTTATGTATCAGTCCCTGTCCTTCCATTTTAATGTTTTTATTCACTTTGATTTTGTCTCGCTCCAATTTATAGGAGGGAGAGGAGGTTCTTTTATTATCTATATACCTGGCAAGAGATTAAGAAACAACGGTCGGGCATTGTTGTTCTATTGACCACGACCACCACGGTGATGATGGCCCCTTTTCAATGCTTCAAAGTGGCTGAGTCAGCTCTCCTTTGAGTGACAGCTCAAACCCAAGGTGGTTGAGTCAGTTCTCCTTGCGGTGGCAGCTTCTGGCTCTGGGATCTCAGCAGGAACCTCCTTTGTTCTTATCTTTCTGGCCTTGCCAGCAGATAAGAGGAAGCAGGGAGGCACCAACTTGCATCTTGCCTTCGCAGAATACGATGGTATCATCCCCCAGCCTCCCATACTAAGCTGGAGTGGTTTAGTCACAGGCCAGATCTTCCACCAGTGAACACTCCTGAGCACTCTCTTCCGCTCTTCTACAGAGCAAGCAGCTCTGGGGGAAGGGGCTTTCAAATGTTCCCAAAGCGATATCGATTGTCACACAGTTAGCACCCATCAGTTGCCTCCTTGACAAGTCACTCAGAGTCTTATCACAAGAAAAACCTCAGGAAGCAAGCTTTGAGCCAAAAAACAAACAAGGAATCTCACAGATTTTTACTCAGTGTTCATCAAAACATGTAAACGTTAAACATTGCCAAAAATGAAAAATCGAATCTGAGCTTCTCCATTGGTAGGGGAATGTTCAAGATGGGTCTTAGGATTCCAGTGGCTGCGGGATGAGGTTCTCTCTGTCTT
The DNA here is from genome assembly GCF_019232065.1 of Centrocercus urophasianus. Lineage (NCBI taxonomy): Eukaryota > Metazoa > Chordata > Aves > Galliformes > Phasianidae > Centrocercus > Centrocercus urophasianus. Next base: position 9,838 of record NW_024884777.1, on the reverse strand, counting down.
GGTTGGATTTCTGGCTCCATGGGCTGAGGTGGGTGAGCAATGGTCCTTTTTCAGTAAGCCTGGAATAGCTGTTTCAGAGGGTGATGGCTGCAGAATGAAAAACCTGAATTTAAATCCTGTCAAGTGGAGGCAAGAATAGGACCCAGGCCTCCTACACAGTCTGAGTGTTGTAACCAATAGGTTATTATGCAAATACCCAATGGCACTGAGATTTAAGTGACTGTGATTAGTGTGCTTTGTGCTGAGCTCAGTGCTATCAGTGTGTGGGAGGCATGTTCAGAGTAGACAAATCTGGTTCAACAGTGCTGTTTAGTTAGTAAATTTCAAAAAGCCAGAGCTTGGGATGCTGTCTTCAGTGAAGGTGGCTGATCTTAAGGGAATAAACTAATAAACATTTTGGTGTCAGGTGAAGAGATGCAATGAAAATTTAATCACTTTCAACCTTGTGAGCATTATAGTTAGAATTTTTTAAAAGTAGTTCCCTAATTCAACTTTGTAGATTTTACATTAGGTTGCTTCACTGGATCTATTTTTGGACCTCAATGGTTCATAACAGTTTACAGATTAGCAGACATTTTTCATTTAAGCAACAGTGAAGCATAGCCCTGGTATAAAAAGCTGGCTTTCTGTTGATTATGATTGCTGCAGACATTTTCTTTGTCAGAACTGAGGATACCTGAGGGTGGCCTGCCAGGGAAGTAGTACGGGAAGGAAGCAAGGGAGAGCAATTCTTTTCCTGGAATGCCTACCTTGCAACAATCCAAAAGGTCAAATACTTCTATTTCATTGTCTCTCCTTGATTCTTTGTCAAAAATTTAACTCTTACGTAGATTCTGTCTGTACTGTCCCAGTTTCCTTTTTCAGTAAAGGGTTGTGAGTTTGGGTGGTATTGGGTGTTTTGTTAGGATTGTTGTTTTTTTTTTAAAAAAAATTATTTTTATTATTATTATTTTTTTTAATAACAAAAATAAAACAGTAAAACAGAGCTAGCTGTATCTAGGCTTAGGTTATAGTAATGGAATTTTTCAATGAAGTCTTGACAAATGCATTTATCAGGTGTTGGCTAAATCAACTTAACCAATTTGTGTCAAAATAACTGTGCAGGGGAGGACCTCAGTGCTTTAAGCTGGATTTGCTAGGACATTAGGAGCTGCCAAGTGAGCAGCTATTCAAATTACCATGCCTTCAGTGCTTAGTCTAAAAAATTAGCCTGACATATTAGGCGAGTGAATGTTAGCTTCAAAATCCATGTTTTTTGTTTTTGTTTTTTTGTTGTTGTTGTTGTTTTTGTTGGATTTTTATTTTTCTTTTTGTTTGTTTGTCTGTTTGTTTGTTTGTTTATTAAAGATAGGTTCTGGACATCTGAGAAAGCAAAGTAATGTAAACCATATTGCATTTGCATGACATGTAACTGGAAAATCAAAGTGTTTCTGAGCAAGACTAGCACTGAATTAGCAGTGATAATTAGTTCATTACTTTCACTAACAAACTAAAGCAAGCCCCATTTGTGGCAAAAAATCCTCAGAACCTTAGTGCATGTATTATTGGTTTTCTTTTCAGAATAAGTTGAGCTTTCCACCAGAAGGTGGGTCAAGAATGGGTTACTCTTCCAATCTCAAGAGATTAGGACTGGAAAGCAATTCGGAGAGTGTGAACAAAGCAACAAAATTACTTCTTGTCATAACTTTTGAAGAAGAGAGCTCTGGTTAAACAGAAACAAAATTAGTGTTTGCTGCGAAGGGAGTGCTAGGAAAAGAATTAGATTCTCTCCAGTATTAAAAGGTTGGTTGTTTTTTCACAAGTACCTACAATGTGCGTTAACATCTGGTCATTACATTGACACTTACATGTATCCAGTAACATCTAGGTCCATTGCTTATGATAATAACTTTATGGACATATGGTCTTCCAAAATGCAGATTGGTTTATCCAAATTGTCAAGGCAGCTCTGGAGAGAATTCAGTCCTGCAAATTTTATGCTATTTCATTTTACTTTGCTAAGAGAGGAAACAGTGCTTCTCAGAGCTTAACAAAATACATTCTCAGTTTTTAATGCATGGTGTGTGGTATCTACTGTAATAATCGTACTAAATGTAAAAAAAAAGCCACAACAAAAGCCTGACAAGCAGATGAAAATTGAATATATCTAATGGATTTGTTCAGCAATATGTTTCTGTATAGTAAAGGTCGAACATCAAAGAAGAATTGTAAGAATCTGCAAGACAGTCTTTTAAAGTTTTATTGCAGTAGATGTTTCAAGCTGTTTGGAATGATTTTGTGGGCAATAGTGTTACCAAATAACCATTAATAACATGCTATTAAAATGAATAAAATGCCATGGGAGAATTTTAACTTTTAACAGCCACCAGTCTCCCCATTTAATACTAGACCAGGCTGCCCAGAGCCTCATCCAATCTGACCTTGAACATCTCCAGGGAGGGGGCATCCACAGCCTCTCTGGCATTATGACATTTTTTTCATATAAAATGCTTTAAATGTATTTTCACACTTCATTTTGCATGTCTTTTTTTATATTTTTGGTAATATGAAACAGGGTTCAGTATGTTGATTTAGGATTACACGGGAGCTGTTAGGTCATAGCCTGAACCAGTGATTGAGCACCTGGTGAAGGGGTGTGACCAGCCCTGGGAACACAGGGGAAAGCCATTCACTTGTGTGACCCTGTGTGCACTTCTCCCTAACCTCCTTTAATGGCTGGCAACTGCAAGGGAAGTATCTCTACTCTGAGTTCACCTTCTTCGGGGTACTTGGCTAGCCCTGATCTTTGGAAAGGGGAAAGCAATTTCTTCTCCATTACTGGATTATGACCTCTACCTTTCTTGGGTGTTCTGAAACTAGTTTAAAGAAGCTATATCTGCTTATCGCCTATCCTTACAAGGATTTACTTAAGCTGCTCTGAAAGTAGTACCTGCTATTTTTTTTTTTCCCTGCAGAAACTACAATAATGGACGCAAAGAACGCTACAACTCAGCTACAAAACTCTATTTTTCAACATTATCACTACTGAATGCACCACAAACCATCTCTTTGTGCTCACATCCACAATTTGGTCTCCATATGACATGAATGTCTATGGGTGCCATTTCTTTCTGCATGAAGGAATTCAATTCAACTGTCATTTCTTCATACAAACTTCCATGTCAAATACCATTCTGTCAAACTGCCCTTCTGCTGCCACCTGTTCTGCAGCAGTAAAGTTTAGTGGTGTAGAGGAACTGTTAGGTCAGGGCTTGGTCTGGTGATTGAGCACCTGGTGAAGGGGTGTAGCTGGTGCAGGGAGCACAGGCACATTGTTTGCACCTGTGCTTCTTGTGTGACCAGAAGAGGGGGCCCAGGGTGGAGCCACTTTGGGCTGGTGTGAAGGCTTAGTACTAAAGTCGGTCTTGATTGTAGGCTGCTTCCTTTGAAGGAGTGTTGTGTAGCCAGAGTGCTTGTTTACCAGCTGGGTGAGTTCCATTCTTCTTTCTGTGGTCTATTTGTAAATGCTTTGTGTGGTGTTGCAAAGAACCTGTCAGAAGCAATTTCACTATTTCATAAGTAGAACAAATGGTATATTGTGAGAAGTTTCTCTACTGCCATACCACCACCATCTATCTCTGATGCTGTGAGCCGACATAACAAAGTGTAATAAAGTGGGAGGCATTATTTTCAGAGCATCCCTTGTACATACTGTCTGTCATTTTTGGCAGATTTTTTAGGTGAAAATATATCTGTAAATGAAAAGCAGTGCCTCATCTGTAGAATGGCCTTTTTTTTTGATGACTTGAAATAATTCTGACTGATCCAACTGTGCTGCTCTTCAAAATGACGTCTCCATTCTCATCTGATCTGTTGCAGACTTATTTATGTATCTATTTTAGAAAAGTTTCAAATAGAAGCTTTAGATTAAAGTACTTCATGCCATTTCATGTGGGAATTGACTTCATTTGCCAGAGGATGTTTTTGAACCCAGTAAAGTACTATAAATATATAGAATAAAACTAACATATGTGAACTTGATGACTATAGCAAGCAAAAAGAGCTTACAGTGCCAACAGACAAAGGATGGAAATGCAGATTTGTAAGTGTGAGGCTATTATTATTTTACAAATTAGACATCCCTAAGTTCCCAGTGCTTGAATTTGAGAGAAGCCTACTAAGTAATTCCAAATTTGTAATACTTCAAATTCATAAATCTTAGAGAATAAAATCAACAGTTGCTGTACTGGAGTGGTTTTTGTGTCCTCTTTGTATCTCTTCCTTTTTTTTTTTTTTTTTTTTTTTTTTTTTTTTTTTTTTG
>NW_024884777.1:0-5438 GCF_019232065.1 Centrocercus urophasianus | reverse complement strand
TTTTTTTTTTTTTTTTTTTTTTTTTTTTTTTTTTTACATGACTGTGGGTCTGTAGCTGGAATTTCATTTGTCCTGTGACCTAGTGTAGCTGGCTGAAGTATGTCTTTACCTTTTCATTGAATAGATGAGGCAGCATTATCTCTAGACAGCATATGGAGGAGGTGGTTGAGGAAGTACGCTTCTGCATCTGAGACGAACAATTGTTTCCAGTTTGTATTTAGCTCACATTTCTTTCTTTCTTTCTTTTTTTTTTTTTTTATAAATTTGATTTCTCTCACACTTAGGGAGGACTTTAGTCCAAAGCTTGTGTGTTCTTTCCAGCTGTAACTAATTACAAAATACGCGATACTTCTCCCTTCAAGAATAGCTCTCCTCACAGCAGAAATCTCATTTGATTCGTGAGTCTTGATGTAAATTTGTCATTGAGAAGAGAATGCAAATACATGTGTTTATGAGAGAGGGGGAAAATTCCGAGTGTAAAGAGAGGAAGACACTAATATTTTAGGAAGGATCGAAGGGTGCATATATATGACATAGCGAACTATTCATGAGAGTGTTTTTGTTAATACTTTGTTCATATCCAAATTTTAGGCTTCATTCTTGACAAAAGGTGAACAACTGTTTAATTTTGCGTATTTTACTTAGCTGTGTGGTTTGGATGATGAGAAAAGATCTGCTCAGCAAGCAAGAGGTGATAATAAAGACTGTAGAGTTAATAGTAGTCTCTGCAATAAAAAACAAACAAACAAAAAAAAAAAACCAAAAACACCCTGTAATCTTTCAGGAAAAGTGCTGGCTATAATGGCTATGGAAGTATTTGCTGAATGACAGTAACTGGGTTTTGTTCCAATATAAAAGAAATACAAAATTTCCAACTAATCTGCTTGAAACATTAAGCCAGGTTTACCAGGACCCTATTTCTTTTTGCAAGTCCTGGGGGCTGATCTGAGGTTTTGGATTCTCCCATCCTTAGTAATAGGAGACTAGATCCAGAGGTTCAGTTTTTGGAGTCTTTGTGTTTTCTTTTCCCTTTGTGTACAGTCTGACAGTGAATTTCTGCATATCAGGTCACTTTCATAGCATGCAAGACAGTATGCTGCAGAAATATATTTTATTGAGGACATTGAATAAGAAGGTCTTGAAACTTGTAAAAGACGGCAGTCTTTTCTGTGATGCGTTCTATTGGAATTAGAAAGTACCTGGAGAACCTTCACCTTCTGTGGAGTGAAAGGGGACTTCAGTTCTTTTTCTCCTACTATGCAAACCCATTAGTAAGTGCAGTAATGGTTGCACTTAAATGATTTTGTACAAGTCTGTGTTTTTGTTTTTGGTTTTTTTTTTTATTATTATTTTTTATTTTTTAAATATTCCTGCATTGTATGTAGAGCAAGAATAACCCTGTGCTTAAGTGAATCACTCCCATAAGTTCTCTCTCGATATCATCTGCAGCATTTGGTTATCAGTTGAAGAAAGGAATTAACTGCTGGCAACAAGACAGGGAAATCATTCCTGTAGATATGAAAAGCTAGCGCTGCTGCTTCACATATAATATAGTTACGTACATGATAATTCTTGTGTAAAAACTTAGGCTGTGATACCACAATATTTGTTATGTGGACACTAACTTACTGCAAAACTATAGCTAGTATCTGCTGTGAAATGTGCTATGTGATTCTTTACTGTTTTTACCATCTTACTTTTCACGGTGTGTAACAATTGTCAGATGATGTCCTCTCTGTTTATGAAATTTGGAGAGCAGGAAAAAAAAAAAAGCTTTTCAAGAAGTACTGCTCATCTGCCCCATCTATTCACTAATGGCAGGCAGCAGTATTCAGTATCCTATCTGCAATCCTTAATATGTTTAAAACCTAGAAGGGATTTTTTCCAAAGGAAAATAATAAATAACAGAGTTACACAGCTTTTCTAAGGCATGGAGGAGTTTTTAAACTAGTAGTAGTGAGGTACAGGTGAGGAGAAAGGATATTTTTGTCAGAATTTGAGGGATCTTGATGCCTGACTGTAGCATATCTTACTGGTCATGAAATTAAAAATAATATATTTTTATATTCAATTCAAAATTATTTTTATAAAATCAAGGAAGAGTGTAAATTCTCATGGTTTTTTTTTTTTTTTTTTTAAAATCTAAAAACCGTTTTATAAATGCAGTTTTTGCATTCAGAATGAAAATGTATTTGTGATTGTGAATATTTACATATAATACATGTATTTTTGGTAAGCCTTCTATTGCTAAGAGTAATGAGCACTGCTATGGTGTAGCTTTGCGTATCCAAAGCCAGGATATAAAGCTTCCTCTTGCTTTTAAGAGCATGGATTAGGAAAAAACTGTATTTCAAAATAACTTTTTTAATACAGACTGTCAGCTTCTCCTATCATGGAGTCCTGCGTAGATCACTAGACTCTCCCTCAGGCTAAATAAGAGCAAGAAATTTTCTTCTTTTTTTTTTTTTTTTTTTTTCAACATTAAAAAATACTTATGAACATATTCATATGGGAAGTTCTCCAAAATATTTTGTTTGTTATGTCTTCTAGAAGAAGACAATGTAACATTCTAAATTAAATATATATATATACATATTTAAAGTAAATCCTATTACTACTGGCTTTCCTGCAAATAAAGACTTGGGAGGGTTCTCCTTTCTGTTGTAATGTACTTAGGAACCATTTTGGACTCTGTAATTTAGGAAAATAATACATAATCTTTTGGTATTAATTTATTTTGCTAAAATCTTCATAATATATAATAAGAAAATCAATTATGGAAAATAGGCTTCAGGGATTGGATATTAGATCAAATTAATTCCTTGTATCAAATTCACACAGCCTCAAAAAAGTGCTAAAATGTTTTTCAGTAGTAATTTATCAATCTCATGCCCAAATTACATGTATGAGATCTCCTGAAGAAGGCAGTGGAATTACTTGTGTTTTCTAAGTTTGATGCATAGTTAAATGTATTGCTAAATTGTGAGTTTATGTCATTATATCCCTATTTCTCTTAAGATAGCCGTGTAAGACTTAAATATCTAGTCTAATCTTAGCTTGCTAGGTAGACAATTGAGAAAGCTGTTTATATGTGATTCATATCTTACTAAACTTTATATCTAATCTGAAATGGAGTGAGTCACGCTACTGAAATATTCAACCATCTCTAAAATGGGAGGCTCGATTACTAGTTTAGATTACATGACTAACTTTGGGTGCTTAAAGTGAAGTGAGAGGCATCCCATCCGTACTGTTCTTAAATTCAGGTGGAATCTGTGGCCATTAAGGTTTCTAGAAAGCTGTTCTACCAAACTGAGTCTGTGTTACAAAATGATGTATGTGAAACAAGAAGAATGTTTTGCGAAGACGTAATTGGGGGGAAAAATAGAATTGTTTTGTACATTAAGAAAGGCTTTAACTAATGTTGCAGAATGTGGATGGTATGTCTGTGAGGTGTAAAATTTTCAACTTGAAGTAGATTCAAGTAATTTTTAAAGAATGTCTTTAGTTTATGTTACAGATGACAAAGTGATATTTGTGGGTTAAATTATACGCGACAAAATATTTCTCATGGAAGAACTTGAATTTCAAGAAATAAAACTGGGATGCTCCATTTAAAATGTGACTTTTTATACTATCCAGTACTGGGTAATTGCACATTATCTTTTTCTATGAAAAACAAAGAAAAAAAAAAAAAATCAAGAGCAAAAACCTGACATTTTAGAATCTCTGAATTATGGATGATATGCACGCAAGGAGAAAAAAAGAGAAAGAAATTTGCTACCTAATAATATATATTTGAGTATTGTTTATTGTTTCTAAGGTTTTTCTGTGTAGACAGTTGAGAAATTAGTTTAAATGCTGAATTTTCCCTTATTTTAGTATTTTGAAGAAGTGTGAGCTCTGCTTAGATTTCAGTTGAGTTAGCTAAGCCTTATATGCTTGTCTGAGACAGGTGCCTAAAGTCTAGATAGGAGTAGAAATTGTATAATCCTTTTTCATAGTGTTTTCTGTGTGCTTAATTCCAGACAGATTCCTTTTTGCATGGAAATTTTAATCCCTCTTTAAAAGAAACTGAATGTGTAATAAATCTACTTGTCTGAAATTTTATTAAGGCAAGGATTACAATTTGGAGGAATTGAGTAGTAAAGTCACTATGACTTAAGTAAAAATTCTGGTATTTAATTGTAATTTGCTGCTTTTTTAAATTGCTCATTGATGTGAAGAATTCTTATAGTCTGTTATAGTAGCTGACGCTGTTTTAACTGTTTAACAGATTCATATAGATAGTGGAGGCATACGATGTTTCCACTTCCCAAGCACATTTCAACTCCAGCTTCATTATTAAATTAAGCATAACCATTTACTTTGATTTTTTTTTTTTTCTTTTTTTCTGAGGTAGAACTGGATAAATAGATACAGTATTTGCACATTGAGGAAATAAATGTTGGTTTATGAACTGGGAAAAAAGAAAGTCTTGAAGTATCGTGCTAGTCCTTTAAGAAATGGTGATATTCAATAAAGTTATGGCTCATAGTAGTAAGTGCAGTAAAAAATAAAATCATCACTGCAGATACCCTTGATGCCATGTGGACTTAAATCAGAATATCTGTGTGAAGGGAATGTCATTGCAAAAAAATTTACTGGTGGCTGTTTTTAATGCTAAAGAAAAAGATCAAAAGAAAGATCTGTCATGTTAGAATGTTCACCAGGCATACGATTAAAAAGCTGGCACTGTTTTGCCAGAGAAGTAAGGACTTCATTGCATTAAAAAAAAAAAAAAAAAAAAAAAGCCAAAACTTGCAAAGTGTTACTATTTCTTTTCTTTTATGCCTGAAATCTACTAAAATTTACTTAGGTTTTGTTTGTTTGTTTGTTTGGTGTTTTTTTTTTTTTTTTTTGGCAAATTACTTGCTGGCTGTTAGTTCTTACATATAGGACAACCCGACATAAATATGTCACTGATATCTGATTCAGGCAGGTTTTTAAATGTACAGATACCTCACAATTGGGAAATGCTTGAAATGTGCATCTACTCTCATTTCCTTCTGTGCAAATACCTTTATAAGGGGAAAATTCCTGTCTGTGCTATGAGTGTAGCTTGGTTTCATGGTTCTGCACACATACAGCATGAGGAAAATCTGTGTTTTGTTGAAGGATTTTGTCAGCCCTCTCAGTCATTACACTTTTTGAAAGGTAAATGCTTTAGAGCAGATTATGTTTGAAAACAGCAATCTACTCTAAGTTTTGCTTCAAGGAACATCTTCCCGCCATGGTAGATAATCATTTCAAGGTTTCAGACACTTTATCCCAATGTGCAGTTGGCTACCATCCAATTATTTAATAAGTTGCTGTGTCTTAATTGACAAAGAGTTAAGCTTCCATACTTTAAGAGAAAAATGTGTGTTCTGTGCCTTGAGTAACATGGCTTTTTGGGG
>NW_024884776.1:9211-24747 GCF_019232065.1 Centrocercus urophasianus | reverse complement strand
TCTGTAAGTAGTTTGGGTGTTTCATCATTAGCACTTGTAAAACTGATGAAATGGAAACTAGAGATGCATTTATTTTCTCTTTGAAGAGAAGGATCAAAGATCTTAGAGGCCTGTAGTCTCACTCCTGGAGATGTTTGACGATTGATGAAAAGTGCATGTCTACACAGGTAGGAAAAGTTAGGAGACTTCTTTAATACTATTTCCACTGTCAGTTATTAAAGTGGCAGTACAGCAAACATATGTGACCTAGTATGGAAAATTCAGCTCCCTAAGTGAGTTCCAGATGCATGTGAGAAGAGATACAGATAGCAATTTCTGCTGTGTTGGCATTTCCATTTCTTTTCAACCCTTGGTAGCAAACAATGTCTGGAAAAGATGGTCATTTACTATGAAATACACAATGTTAGTGACATAATGGTCTTTGTGGATTCTCTTGTGTCTTGGTTTAGCTGGTTTTTGGCTTCAGAAAAAATACATGTCAATAAAACACTGACTTTTTTAGTTGTTGCTGAGCAGTGCTGTACAGAACCAAGGATATTTCTCAGCTTCTTATACTGTCCAGACAGTAAGGGGGACTGAAAAGGGCACAAGATGTTGGGAGAGGACAGAATCTTTTTTTCTACTACCTGTGAGAATCTAACATTTTTAAGAAATATTATGTCAAGTGAGTTTGACATATGAAGCAGGTGATAAATAGTGGACCCCTCTGGCTGCACCGAGTGAGAAGACTTCAAACGTTACCTCAGCCATGCCACCTGAGCAAGTGCTGATGCTCAAGGGAGAACAGAAGTTCCCCATGCTTATCTATCCAACCTGTAGGCTACCAGGTGTCAAAGAACCAGTGTTCTCAAGGACAGCACTGGTCACAGAGGAATGAATGCTGATTTTCCCAAAGACACATATGTTTATCGCAGTGTTTGTGACACAGTCTGTTATGTGTCCTCAGCGCTAACCATCAAAGTTCCTTTACAAAAAACTGGTAACAGTAATTGAAAATAAGTATTTCTAGAATACTCGTGGGTATGTATGCTTTTTGTATAAATTAGTTCTGGCTAGGGAGCCAGAACTGGCCTCTTCTCAGCAGGGCATTGCAGGAGGACCAAGGGCTGGCACTGGGAAACCTTTCCCCAGGAGATGGGCTGCCCAGAGCTATGCCAGATCCCTCATGGGAGGCTTGGACTGACACCAGGGGTGATCCTGCTGGCAAGCAGCTCTGGCCACCATGCTGCTTTCCACCTCCCTGCTATAGGAGTTATCTTGTGACTGTGGTTCTGAAGATGTGATATTGGTTGGTTTAGCAAAAGGAATCAGTATATTAGTTTAAGGACAAATATGTTAGCAAAAGTAATCAATGAGTGCTGGTTCTAAAACTTTCCAGTTTAGCTTTGTGTTGTATGTGAACAGCCTTGCTTTTCACGATCCCGCTTCACAGAAGCACTGAAGTCACAATAAACCACTTTTATCTCTGCACCCACCAGACGCAAGGACTTTTCCCTAGGATTTCGCACATATTGTTTTGGGTCATAGTGCGCCAAGATAGAAAGTTGCTCATTATGGCATAACAAGCAATGAAAATTTGCCAAATTCGGGTGAAATAGTTAAGAGGTCAGCCAAGGAGCACTGGAAAGAAGCTGATGGTAAAATGAGGAGGAAGTAAGTGGTCTAAGACTACCAGAAGCCCCTACCACACATGCCCAGAGAGACATAAGCATATATTAGTAAGTTCTTGGAAAAGAATGAATACGTATGCCAGTGTACTGCATATACACATCTTAACTGTTTAAATGTAGAACTCAGACTCTGAGAATGTACTCCTGATTGATTGAGTCACCTGGTACATATTGTGAGGAATAAAGGAATGCTGCTTTTTAACACCACATTGGAGTTAGAGAGTTTTCTTCCCGGATTTTGGAAGACAGATGGATGGATGGAAAACTAATCTTTTTGAAAATGTAAGGAAGAATCTATATATACATATACATAATTTTGAAATTGTAAACCACTTAATTCCTCAATAGTTATGTCTTGTAATAAAACATATCAAATGCAAATACCTAGCATAACAAAGCTAGGTACAAGTATTTTAAGCAAACCTAGAAGCACAACAAATTTTGGACAATATTTTTCAACAACTAGACATGTTGTTCACTATTTTTTATTGTGAAAGTTCCTTATTCATTTCAGAAAGGAAAAACAACAATGAGCTTTTACTTCAAAAGTTCACATAGTTATTGTGCAGCTCTTTGCTTTCAATTAGCATTCTTGAAAATAAAACAGCAAAAAAAGTCACTTGTACAAATGTTTATGGAAAACAGATAAAGCCAGCTGTAAACACCATCAAAGTGGATGCATTATTTTTATTCCAGGCCATGTTTATGAATACTTTCTTACAATGTGCTGCCAGCTCTCACCCTGAATTTGGAGTTTAAAAAGCATTTACAAATTTTTTTTTTCCACTTCCCTCTGTTCTGCCACATTTACTCACTCACACCCATGTTCTGTTTTCCATATGTTATCTCTAAAAAACAGGATTCCTCAAAACTATGAATGCAGAAAAAGCTTGAGGCAACACTTGACACGTTTTCCTTATTAAAATTCTTGTGATATCCTTCAGATATATAAAACTAATTCCAAAAAGCAGTGACTAAAACTGTGCACTTATTGGTGTGCCAGTTGCACCACAAACCTTTCCCTTGCCACTTTATTAGCTACCATTGTACTTTCTGATTAGATTATCCTAAAGTTAGCACTGATCTGTCTGTGCTTTGTGCTATATTTTGATAGGCAGGTCCTGGCTCCTGACTGTCTTAGTGCCGTGCACTATCTTTCCTTTTCACAATAAAAACAAACAATGTGAAGCATTAATATTTTATTATCAGGAAGTGGAAGGGATAATAAAACTGGCTGTCAGATTTCAACACATGCTTGAGTATGCCTGCATATGCCTGGCTTCTGAAAGGGAACCAGCCTTTGGCTGGAAGGTAGAGACTGGCTGTTAGTACACAAGTACCAGTGGTAACAGGTCTACGGCATCATTTACATTACAAATCCTATTTTACATTTACATAAAGAATAGTTGTCTGAATTGCGTTCACATACTGTTGCATACACTGTCCTGTAAGGCTAGATCTGGGCATTTTTCTTAATTACACATTCTGTTGGCAGTGATAGTACCGAGCTGATTATTAATTTCTTATCTGCTAACCCTTTTTATTTTCCTTAAAATTTGCTGCTATTGTAAAAGTTGGTGCAATGGCTAACAATAATGCTACTCCAAACAACATGCTAGGATAAAGCCTTCTGTACAAAGGAAGTACAAAGAAAAAATAATAACAGTAGTAGTAGTAATAAGATTACCTTAATCTTATGCATCTTATGCATTTCTGCATTGAAGAATGCAGACAAAAAAAAAAAAACCTACAAAATTTCAGCCTCATAAAATACATGCTTGCTTTTTTGCTTTTTTTTTTTTTTTTTTTTTTTAATCCCTGCTGTAGATACAACATTGGTGGTCTTTATTGTGTATTTGGGGAGGGGAAGGCTATTTCCTTGAAAGCAGTTCTAAAAAAATAATGGGATTATTCTCATTTTTCATTTAGCTTAATAATACACTACATACATTTGTCAATCAAATTAGAATTACTGTCAGACTGTAATAATGCATTTTAGTTTAGCCAATATCAGTCAGACCTGATTTATTTGCTTAATGCAAATCTAATTGACTTTCAGGCTGCTCTTCTCTTTTCAGCTGTTAACCGACCAAGTACATCTTTAATTTCCAAGACCGATGGCTTGGTAACAGTTGAGAGGAAGAATGATTTGCATAAGGCCCCAGAAGGGTGCCAAAACTCTTCACGCTTTAAACAACAGCCTTTATTATTCTGTAAGTGGATGTGTTGAATTTTCATGCTTTTGTTTCCAGTTCAGCCCTGACAGAAAAGAATAAAGTAGATTTTGCCAGCACCCCTACTGTGCCCTGAGGGAGAAATTCAATGTGCCTCATTTGTCTTAATTGGAGAACCGCCCTTAGCATCAGCTTTTTCTATGAATATATTAGCATAACAGACACAAAAGTCTAAGCCCATTTTTTGCATAAGTAGTTTTTTTCATTTCTAAGAAAAATAAAAACTGGGAAGAAGAAGAATACGTACATCTCCTTGCAGTCTTCTGATTGTTATTGTTGTTGTAAAACACGCTAGGCAGGAAAAATACACCCAGCCCACTTTATCTCTTCAGTGCTCTTAAGAGTTGGGTAGAGAGAAATGTGATAAATATCATCCATGACAGGGAACTGAAAGCTGCTCTTTATTCTTAATAATGTACTAATCCCGTGTATCTGTTCTCTGGCTGGATATGTTGTGTTTTCTTGTTTTTGTTTTCCGATGGAGTAGATAGTTTTACACAAAGACTGATGGGTAGTAACCAGGAATGAATCATGGAAAAAGGAACAATCTTACAAAAGTGAATTTATTAACACTAAGACAAAATGCAGTTATCTCTGTCACAGGAAGATTTAAAGTCCCATGCCTATTCATTTGAGAAGTATTAAATTAGTCGTCACGTTTTTCATTTCATAAAAGAACTCTAAATCTGGACAAACAATCTGTGCAGTGTAAATCTTTTCTAAATCAGGTTGCGTTCAATGTCAGATTGAACTAATGGGATTTAAAGGGTAGTTTTTTAAAAAAGTATTTAGTTTACACATTCCCATGGCTAATATTAATCCTTACATCTGTTAAGCCAGTCATTTACTCCTGGTACATGAAAAACATGGGATATAGGTATTTTTCAGTGAAACGTGATGTATATGTTTTCCTGGAAATGTGGCTATGTTTTAGAAACTGATGAATTCATATTTAGTCTTGAGATTTTTCCCCTGAGGGTCCAATACACTGCATCAGTCACATAGTCCCTTAAATAGAAGATTTCCATGGATGCTAGAATAAAGGCTTGGCTGTTTGAGCTTATTTAGGCATCTCTTAGACATTATGAAAAATTAAAATATCCTTTGGTGCAGGCTTTTTCAGTCAGCTGGACATGTTAATAGCTTTGAGGTTTGATTCCAGCAGGAGCATAGCCCCCAGAGAAACAGCAAGCTCTTAATTCCAATTCTTCCTTCTTCTATGTGGCAATTTATCAAAGCTAGCCAGCACAGTAACATTAGAAGACTTTCACACTTTATCCGCCTATTACTTATTACTGAACCATTTTTCTCTTACATGCATGCCCTCCCTAAAACATGTTCATCTGGGCTTTTCTTATTTTTTGAAGAATGGCAATAGAAGAGTATTTGCTTTCTTGTGCCAGTGGCTCTGCAAAATAATTATTTAGCATGACATAATTTTTAAAGTATGTAGCCATCCCACTCTGAGTTTACATTAGAAGGAAAAGGCAATGGTTTACAATAGTCTATCTGATAATCCTTGCTGTTGAGCAAACAAAACAGCAAATCAGAAAGGCATGCTTGTGCTCATCCTCTCTCTTTTTGTTTGCTTCCTTTCCTATTCTCCTGTACTGTTTGCCTTAGATTCCAACTGGAAGCTCTTCAGACATGTCTAGTTTAGAAGGAATAACTCCACAGAAATCAAACGGAACATCCTCTTTGACTACATGCTGCCAATAAAATTCTTTTAGTATTAAATTATAATATGGTTTATTTCCTAGGAAAGAGATTAAAAACTGATAACATAAATAACTGAAAGCAATATGTGGCACATCTTGAAGTAATGAGATGGTAAGGGAAATGTCTTATCTCCATTTTGTGTTCTCTCATTTCCAGGTTTATGCAAATTGCAGCAAATGGGTTGTGTATTTAAAAAAAAAAATATGTTAATCTAGGTTGCAGCGCACATTGTGGAATTATGCCACTGTCATTTGTTGTTGTATTCGGAAGATGCTATGAACAGCAACCTTCTGATGGATCAAGGAATACTCTCATTTTTCATGGCACTAAATCCTCTTCCAGTGCTGAACAAAACAGATGGTCCCAACTCTAGGAATATATGCTTTAAATAACTCTCTGTTGATTATTTTCACATGTGCCACATTGCATATTCACAACAAACTCTTGTCCTGTCATGTGTATTTGCATTTTGAAAAGTGTTTCATTTCTGGAGTTTCATAGGATGGGATGGCCTCCTAACCTAAAGACTCTGCTACCATATTTGTTCACGTTGTTTTCATATTTGGAAGTAGGTAGCTATATTTTCCTTCATTCTCCCGGAAATAGTTTGGAATCGAGCATGCCTCCTGTAAGACTCTATGGGAGCAAGTCTCTACATGACATAATTTGAAACCTTTTCTAGAGGAGAATAGTCAGTAGTATCCATATAAATTAAGAAATGCTAAAGAATAGTTACCTGCTATCCAAAGAATGCAAAGATGCAATAAAGGACTATCTGGACCTCTATGGAAAAATTAAAAGGTGGTTGAGGAAGACAACAGTACACCTATAATTGGCTGACAAGAATGAATGTTCACAGAGTTAACCAATATCTTCTTTTATAAGGAACCCTCTCCTTGTGAACTGGAAACTCATCTCAATACTAGTGGATTCAATGCTGAAATTAGATGCATGCATTTATTCACGGAAATATCTGTGTGTAAGCACAACTGTGAAAAGGACATGAACGTGTGTGTATTTAATCATGTTTTCTTTTCTCTGATTTCAAATAGGTATCTACTTAAAAAAATAACCTTCCACTAAATTTTAATCATATGTTTCCAGTTATACCACTCCTGATCTGAACTTCTGTGGATTCATGGGATATGGCTGCATGTGCAGTGGCTTTATGCTCTCTCCATTCATTATGGAAAAAGTATAAAAGTTCCATTTGTGATGTTCATAATGTTATTCCACATCACTAGTCATTTAGTCCAACTTTGCACTCCTGGAGCATTGAAGGAGGTAAGGATATCTTGTGCATTCCAGTGGGTGTTCAACCAAAAGGAGGTATTTACATCTTAAACACACAAACTGTAACTATTCATACGTAACATAAATAATGTTCTTTTCCAGAAGTATGGTTTTCAAGACATAGCTGCTGAGGGTAAGATGGTTTCATTCTCACTGCTCATGAATAGGGCAGTGTGCAAATCCACAAGCCACATATGTTATGTGCAGTATCTGTGTCTTAAAAAAAGTTTTCTCAGTCTCCATGTTACACAAGGGTTACCACAGTAAGTGCTTTTTCCTAATCAAACTGTTGAATTTAAGGCAAATAAAATGCATACAGCTTCTTGGCATATTCTGAACTGCCTGCTCTACAGAGCTGTAGTTAATGGAACTTTTATGAAAATGTTCAATATTTACAGAAATCTTATTTTGATCCCATTCTCTCTGTTTTCACTGGAAGTAGTGTATGTTTCAGTGGGAGCAAATGAAGAGTTGCAATGTATTGCAACACTGGGTCTGTGGTGATAAATTGCATAAATAAATTCTACGCAGAGAGGAAAAAAGCCCTTTCCAAATACTTTTGAGTGATTAAAGGCTGGAACATTTGAACTGACATGCACATAACCTAATTAATTTCTGTGAACAGATTCCTAATGTTCAAAGGATGATTATGTGAAAAAAAAAAAAAAAAAAAAAAAAAAAAAGTTGTGCTTTCTTTAATATTCTTTTAATTATTCAAAAGCTGGAGAGAGTTCAATGCCCATTTGATGCCTGGTTTCTAAACGGTATGCAAATAGCACACTGAATAAAAAACTTAGCATGACTGATTTTTAAATACTGAATGAATTATCTGCAAGAAACTACAGTGATTGCATATTCTTCATTTGTTTATAGTATAACAGGAGTATGAATGAGTATTGGTGCTTTCCGTTTCATAGTAGACTCCAAAGACTGTCCTCTGCAAGTGAGTCTTATAAAAGCCTATGGGCCATATCAGAAATGATCTGAAACTTGGAGCACTTTGTAATGACTCTTCTGTTCAGCTTTCCTACAGATACTAAAATCTAGCAAGTTACTGGCCTGCCAGAAAGCTATCAAAGGGCATTTGTCACTGGATCAAAATCAAATATGTATTCTGGCTTTTAAGGAGGGCTTTGTTGGACTAAATGGCTGTACCATATTAGACAGTTCTACAAGATTAATGATGACACTGGTTGTCCAATTTTAACCCTTGGGGCAGAATTACAATGATGTGCCCTTTGCATGCACCTGATGTTATGCATCCTTAATGCACAGTTCCTTCTTCTATGAGTTGTAATACTGGTCCATGTTTCCTACTCCCTCTACACGAGGAAGATTAACATGGTTTGGGTGTAATTTATCTTGAGGAGGACTGAAGCATGTACAGAAGTATGCTTGCTGATGTTATATGGGTTAATGTCCTAATCACTTAGAGCATTTAACAAGTGCATGACTCTGACAGAATGAGGCGTCTGGTATATATTTTTTAGCCAAAACAAATGAATTGTTCTTCTCCATCATTTCAGATGGAAAAAATATTCATCTGAGCAATGCGCCCTCAATTAGCCTTATATTCTTTTACCTGTTTCAAAGCCTGTGACTCTTTTGCTCTACTACAATATGAAAGCTTACTTTCACAAGAAAAATCAAGAGTTAAGGTAGTATGAGAAGATTTTGCCTTGATCCATGTATTCTGAGACTGACAAATAGTACCATTGGCCCTGCTTAGATTCTGTGTTGTGTTTTCTTTCTAGGTTGTATGCTGAGCAACTGTCTTGTATTTCCATGTGCCCCAGTAATGACTTCACATTCAACTTCCAGCTTCAGTGATTTTCTTTTCACACAGTACGAAGTTGCTTACTCTCTCCTGCTGCTCAGGTCAGAGGCAGTTGAACTTGGAGGTCAGTGTGAAGAGAAAAGAGTAATATAATTGCATACCACAGAGGCCAGATGTTTAGTAAAATCACAGGGAAACTTGTCAGGAAACACCATTGAAGTTCCTAAGAGATTGACGGCTTTCCCAAAGGAAAATGAAAAATTGTATTCCAAAAGGACAGGCTCTTGTTCCTTGGCAAAGAGAAATAACACTTTCTTATTTTTACTATTTATTCTATCATAAATCTTCTCTCTCCTTTCTCCTTCTTAAGTTTCTTTACATTTCTTTTTGATCCATTCAAAGTGTGAATTACAGCTGGAAAAGCAAGAAGTGTTCTTAATTTGTGAAATGGCTTTGTTTTTCTTCATTGTTTTAAAACGTTAATGAAATTGTCAAAATCTTAGACATTTATTACTCAAAAGTGCAGGAAGTATAAAACAAAAGCCTCTCTTCCAGGTACTTTCATTAGTTTAACACAACAGTTTGAAAAGTTTGACCTCTGCTTTCTTCAATATTACGCCATTGCATGGCACAATAGCTAGCAGAACTAATGAATTCTGAGTGTGAAAAATCATTATGAAATATGAGGCTCTTTGAAAATCTAAACTTAAAATGTAATTTCTATCACGTCATGAAAAGCAATGTATTGAGGAGTAAAAATGTGGGTAGACAAATCCCAATTAACAACAGATGGGTAATGATCAAACTTAAAATATCTTAGAAAATCAGTTACATCAAATACAATTTTAAAGTGATTAGAGCTGTGAATATATACAATGTCATCCATGTGTTTTCTCCCTTAAAGCAAAGAATTTGAAAGCAGAATACTCACACACATGATTTTGCAATGTCAGGTTTAAAATTGCTACAGAATCAAGAAGTTCAAATTTAATATACGCATTTTGTACTTGATTAGTTGAACTGGCCAAATGCAAACTGTGAGATGATCTCAGGTGAGAAATGTGGGGATTACAGTCTAGTAAGCACCAGCAGTCATCTTTATTTTTGCAGGGGTAGAAATTATTGCACGGGAGGAACAGATTTCTAGTACTAACAAGTTAATATATTTTTATGGTTGATATTAAGAACAATGAAATGAATTTAGTTTGGATAAAAGCTAGTATATTTCCTAGTCCTTCCTTTTTTTCATACAATTTTTTACTTTCTGCCTGATTCAAGATTTAGACGAAGTTGGGATATTCTATTAAAAAAAAAATAAAAATCAGAAAGATATATTTAACTTCTAAAAATGTAAAATTTGAGTTCAACAACCTCCTAAAGATTTTTGAAAGTCTTTGTAGCATCACAGATTTTAAGTCTGGAGAGAGAGGCAGAAACCTGGCCCTCTTTATTCTTATTATTAGCATATACGCAGCACTTTGAAGAGGAACTATCTTTTTCCTTTCTCCTAGCCTTCGATTTTAACTTCAGTATCTTGTTTTCTTCCATTCTTATGCTTCTGATATAAAAAGAAAAAGAAACTCAGAGGACGAGCTTCCCATGGATGACTTCTGCTATCTTAAATAATACTCAGTTCATAATGGATGAAAATCTCTTCATTTGGTCAGTGTGTACTTGAATCTGAAGGCCTAGTTTCTATACATAAAGAAATGTCTTTCTAAAGGCTTACATTCTGAAATAATTCTAAAACTGATAGTCTTAGGAAGTTCACAATCAATTTTCCACATTTCTCCCAGCTTCAGAAACTAGCTGATTTTCTTATTTCGCCTGACAGCGTATTATCTGAATAGTTCACTGCATGGAAACTAAACACAAACATACAAAGCTGAGGAGCTGCTTTGTCTTGAAGAATTACAACACGTCATGACAGTGTTGGCTTTCTGATAAATTTACACCAGGAATTTCTTATAATGGTATAGAAACTATTATAGAAGGAGTGAGGAGCACTGCAAAGAAGGATATTTGAGAGCTTACATGTCTTTCTTTACACTATTGAATATGGAATCACTTTATCTTCCTGACCTCAATACTCAAAGTAAATTCAGTTTACATTGTTGATTCTAGTAACAAATTAATCACTGACAATCTTGTCTCTAGAAGAGCTTACTCTATCAGGCTCAACTTTCACTTATTTTGCTGACAGAACAAAGTTTTCCATTTCAAGGGGAGGCCTAACTGAACTGCATTATACGTCCAAAATATCATTCTTCAACAAGATGTGGATGCACAGTCTTTTCTAGCACAATAATATTTGCTGCATGTGTTTGAATAGCTCTTTGCATTAAATCTCCTTGACACAGCCTAAGTCTCTGATGTTCAGTTTCCTTCCAATGTAACTGGCATCATTATGTTATTCCTTAGTTGTCAGTTGTAGGTAAGTCGGACAGTTCTGCCCTTAGTGATTTTGGATGTGGAAAGATTATTATTAGATTTTCTATGTAATATAATATGTCAAGACTTTTAAAATCAGTATGGCCTCTCCATCATGTAATAAAATTTAAATCTCTCATTTCCCATCCTACAATTAGAATGTATTAAGCTGTATCACCGATCCTGGGTAGGAAAGCACACAGACATTAAGGTATTTCTCATCCTAAAATTATCAAGTCTGGAATGTTTTAACAGAAAGGAAGAGTTATGTGCAAATTTCCATTCTCTTTATATAACATTTATGCAGCAAAGAATGAGCTGAGTACATGATTTTTCATTTCTGGATAGCTAGGAATAGTAATGCATGAGCTACACAAGAGAGCATTAATCTCTAAGCTGCTAAGAAACGGAATGTCACAGATAGCCACTTGTTCTTCACTGGTGCTTTCTCAGAATTGAGTTTCCTTTTTTCACCTTACAAAATTCTTCATGAAAAGAAAAAAGAAGATCACACTTCTGATTATATTAGCTTACAGCAATGTTATAGTCTCTAGTACGTTGATTTTCATATTGTGTCTATAGCATTAAGTTCTCATGTGTCATTTCTTTCTTCCTAAGGGTATATAATTTATAATGATTTTGGACTTCCCAGAGGCTAGTGAGTGCTAAGAAAAAAATTGTGGCAGTCATAGTTTTTATTTTTCTTTTATTACATGAGATTAGAGACAATTTCTAAATAAGATATATATATATTTTTTTCTGTTCTTACTGTTTGTGATTTTAATTTAAACTTGCAGTGATGGATGCGTGACATTTTGGCTTTCGTTGACAAAGTACACATGCATTCACACTCATGTGAATTCATTTGTGTAAGCCTTACAGTACAAGTTCCTCAGAGAAAAAATTTTATCAGATCAACTTACTCTCCAGCAGTCATATTCAAGGGGAAATAAATCCTCTCCTGCTTAGTGCTTCTGTATCACCTTTTTGACATCTTTTAACACCGCTTTAGCATTGCTCCTCTAAGAATGCAATTGGGATCAGAGGGATGTGAGGTCCTTGAGCAATCTTCATGTGCGAAGAAATGAATTTCACTCCTAGACAATAATCAGTGTTTTCAGCATGTGGGTTTTTTCAAATAGAAGTGATAAGTTCCACGAGCTATTGTGAGTTCCCTGTAGTGCTAATGTCCTCAGAGATGTGATCCTGTTATCATAGAATCATAGAATCATAGAATGGCCTGAGGTGAAAAGAACCACAATGATCATCTAGCTTCAACCCCCCTGCTATGTGCAGGGTTGCCAACCACCAGACCAGGCTGCCCAGAGCCACATCCAGCCTGGCCTTGAATGCCTCCAGAGATGGAGCATCCACAAACTCCTTAGGCAACATTTTCAGTGCATCACCACCCTTTGAGTGAAAAACTTCCTCCAGCTGACACAAAACTTCTGATAACTTGCTGCGTGTTAGATCACCATTATCAGTATGATGCCACATAGATAGATGAAGTAAGAAGTCTGTTATCCGATAATATAGCAAAGTGTTTTATCATACGAATCTCTTTTTCTAAGTTGCAGAAATTTAAGATACCAGAGAAAACCAACTTTATTTATTTATGCATAGGTCCAAACACTTTGCCTATACACTTCAATCACAATAACTTAGATTTTCTGCCCTTCTACTCAGATGGAACTTCAGAAATGTCTGTAGTATTTAGTGCATTCATTACTAGTTCAAGAATTTTGCCAGCCAGGTTGTCTCAGATGTCATTACAAACACAGAAGTTGATGTAGTTTTCACAAAGAGAATTGTGAAAGTGTTTGTGTGTACATGAAATGCTCATGGCTCAGTGACCCTCAGCAGAAAAATGTAGTTCCTAGAGAAACCAGGCCTTCAATTAAATCATTATTTTAAATTATTAAAAGGAATTAAACCTTACAGAAGATTGAAGAGATACAGCACTTGACAAGAGCTACAGTATGTTGTGTAAGGAGTAGAAAGTAAAGTAACATATGTAAAAATCCATTCCCCAAAGAAAAAAAAAAAGAAAAGCAGAAAGTTTGCCAGGCTGCTGAGATTTCCTCCTATATGCAGTGCTCCTATTGCCTTGCTTACAATTATTTTTTCTTAGGCTTCCAGTGTTTAAGACCGTGGGCATCCCGTCTATTTTGGTGCCCATGATGGCGTCACCTGTAGGATACCTAACAACTTCAAGGTGTATGCTTTTGTCAGAGAAGAATCTTTCTGATTGGTTTGTATGATCTTGCCTGACACACATAGGCTTCATCATGGAAATTTTTATTCACCATTACCAAAGCAGATGAATTGCAATGTTGTTGCCAGTGTGACTGTTAGACTTTCAGCTGTCTGTGTGTGGGGATATAGGTTCTATGAAAATCTGTTTTGCTTATGAATGAAAAAATATATAAATATATTTGTTCCTTAAATGTGGCTGAAGCAATATTTCTTTGCGTGCAAACGAAAGCCATTCTTATTTAATCAGTTCAGTTAGTAAGGAGATCTATAGGCAGCCTGGACTCCAAGTCACATCCAGTCATTATGAAAATGGCTTACCTTAGATTCACTCTATTTCTTTTGGTAGTGAAAAGTGATGGAGGAATTAATATATTAACATTAGCTTCTCAACTATTGCTTTAGTTGTTTTTCTGGAGCTGTATGTTGGTCCTACATACAGAGTATTCTAAACAGTGAATTTCTAGAAGAAATTTACTTACAAAATGTAAGCAATAACAAAATCAGAAGTGTATATTTTAGCACTGTGTTGCATGCATAGACTATGACAGCAATATAATTTCATACTGTTAGTTAGTTCAGAGCTCAGGGTGTTGAACAGAAACTAGTCAACTTCTTCAACTGGAGAAGTATCTTAAGCATACAGTGACACATCCTGTAGTACATATTCCAAATCCCACTAAAATGAGAGTCCTTCTATCATTTTCAAATGTTTATATTAGCGTTCAGAGGCTAAACAAACCTATGAAAGAGAGACAGATACCATTTTGTGCATTCTTCTCTAACTCCTTGAGAAAATTTCCCCATGTATTTACCAGGGGTTGAAAATTTCTATTGGGAAGATCCTTTTAAACATATGACTTGTTTGATGTTACCCCAGGTGATCAGCAACACCAAATTCACTTATCAGACAGGCAATGCTGGTAAATTCCTGTAGAGTTAGATGATTCATTGCTTTTATGGATGCTACTTTATGTCTTGCCATTTATTGTAGAGCAGATACTATTGCAGACCAATTTTTGTGTTTCTCTTTTACGATTCATGTTTCCACTTGCTAGAAAATATGTGGATGTGGTATTATTCACCTATTTGAATTACTGTTTTTTGACCATTACTACTGATTTTCTGAATTGTATAAAATGTAGCGCAGACTAAAGGCTCACCTCATGGCTTGTTTCTGGCATATTATAGCATTGTTATAATGAATCAAATTAATACACATACAAACAGTGTTTTTCTATGGGATTTGAGTGCTTAGGGAATTTCGAAGATCAGGAAATTAAATAAAATACTTAATTCTGAAATGAATTTCAGAATATCTAAAAGTTTATCTTTATAGGTCTTATCTATGGTGTGTTTCTTTACTCTCCCTTATAAGCAGTATTTGAAAGCATGATACATAAGTTTACTAGGACTTTTACCCTTACTTTTCTTTCCCAAATAAGGTTCTCCGCTGAAGCTGAGAAAATTTTCTTATTTTTCAAAGAAATAAAAAACTTGGAAGCATTCCTGTGTTATTAGTGGATGTCAAAGGCATTTATTATATAAATAAATATATAAATGTATATAAATTATGCATAAATTCATACTTAAACAAAGACATTTCTGTAACACTTGTAACACTCATGTATCAGTGCCTCCCAACACACAAAAAAGACACCAGTGACTCAGGAATACAGACCTTCTCTTATTTTCCAGTTTGTCTTTAATTTGGTACAGTGCTTACTACTGTACGGAGAATAACTGTGACAAGAATACAACAACAGATAACATTGGTATTTTGAATTCCAACATTTCTTGAGAAATTATGAGGTAATATTTGGTGTGAAATACTAGTAGCTTAACAATGTTCAGTGTGAAGTATGACAATTTGTTACTGTATGACTTCATCACTGTAATACAGGCAAGAAATACAGAGGGTTGTGCTATGTAGGAAACAGTTATGATTGTCAAACTGTTATGCTTTTGGTTCAGAAAGGCTATACCCGCAAGACCAAGAAAGGAGATTTACAGGCTTAAGAAGTCTACAAGATGATGCTCAGGATGCTCAACGAATTTCCTAATTCATTGCCAAAAACATGAGGTGAAATATTCTAGGGGCATATAGTTAAAAAGATATTAATAAAAAAAAAAAAAAAAAAAAAAAAAAAAAAAAAAAAA
>NW_024884776.1:0-9111 GCF_019232065.1 Centrocercus urophasianus | reverse complement strand
TAAGGATGGTTTTCACTAGAGGAAAATTCATTATTTACATCAAACAGATAAAAATTTTTATAAGCATCATTTAGGACAAAAGAGGACTTCAGCATATATATACATACATATCATTCATTCATAGAAAACTCTAGAAGTAAGTCTCTGATTTATTTCCATGGAAACTACAACAGATTAAGAGCACAGTGACACTGTTTGATAGAGTAAATATTCATCTATAAAATGTTATTTTTCAATATAATCACCAGCATTAACTATATATATACATATATTTTTTTTTTTTTGCTAGGGCCTGCATGCTGCTCTTGTACAAATCTGCAAGAGCAGAGGAGACCATGTCACTGTCACCACAGCTGAAACTCACCACCCATTGCCTCACTGTGCTCACATCCACTGTTTGGTCTCCAATGAATGTGAACGGGCGGTATTTTTTTCCACATGGAGAAATTCAGTTCCACACCTTTGCTTCATCCACACTTCTGTGACAGATGCCATTTTACCAGACTGCCTCTCTTCTGCCATCTGTTGCATGAATATCCAACAAAACAAAGTGGGATATTGCTGTGAAGGTTCATCCTTTGCTGTCATACAGCAACATCTGCCTCTGGCATTGTGGGTCAACATAATAAAACAGGAGGCATTAATTTTGGAACGGTCCTTGTATATTTATGCACTTCCAACCATCTAGAAATGTTAAAGTATTGCATAAATGATAACAAATGAAATCCTCCAGAAACATTTTACTGACAAGGAAATTAAGCTAGAGAGGGGCTAACAATCTTCTCCATATCTGCATAAATCAAGTCAGCCATGCACATTCCTTGTTATTACTCAGCATAACAAAGCTTTTGCAATCCATTGTTGGAGAAGATCAGTGAACAAAAGGAAAGGAGAATTCTACTTCAGGATGAGATGCTCAAAGAAGAAAAACATCACTCTATACTAGTGTCAGTTGTGAAAAAATCTGTTTCACAGAGATGTTTTGAGAAAAGATACGAGAAAAAAGTCCTCACATTCAGTTTCCTCACCTCCTTTTGTTCTAGTCACAGATTTTTAATGCCATAGTGAATTGTTTGCCATATGTGTCCAAAATGTTAGAAGGAATAGTATGATAACAAAAGGTGTCCCTTTCTGTGCCAACATTACAATGCTAGGAGTGAACCAGATCCAAACCTGGGAATTTTCGGCCTTGAAATACTAATTATAATGATAAGAGAATGTCTCAGTTTTGTTATTCTCAAAAGCTTAGCTTTATTTACTTGAGAGTTCTTGAACACTGTCCATTTTAAAGACGGTGTGAGAATTTTTAATTGTTTGCACCTTCACAGAGAGAGAGTAGGAGATACAGGACTGCTGTGCATTTCCACCATACTATAAAGGGATGTGATCATATTACATTTGTTACTTGAGTTTGGGGAAATGGATGAGATAGGATTAGAAATACAAAGTGCATTGTCCTTGTTTCCATAAAAGGCACATGTAAATTGCACAGCAAGTTTACTGCTGTGTCTTTGCCAGAGGACCCATATTAGTTTAATCCAGTTAAGATACAAACAGCTAATGTACTCTTTATTTGTGCTGTGATAACAATGGGAAATTTATTTCACAGTTCTTTCTTCTGGGGTAAGAGGAACTGTTTTACAGTTTTCCGGTTTGCAAAAGAGTGGGAGGAGCCAGGGGATTATGTGCATCCTCAGCAAGGTAAACCTGGATTTAATTTATTGTTCAACCTAGGTGAGAGATTTTTGTGTTTACAGAAGAGGGCAGTGTTAAGTTTGAGAATTCTCAATTTTGAGCTGTTCTGGAAATGAATTTAAAATTCACACTTCTCTATGAACTTTGTCTCTTCTTGAGATGGTGACTGTGTGGTGCACGCTTCCCAAATCTTTTCTTTTGGATTTCTTTTGTTTCTCTCTAAATTGACCTATTAGACTTTAAATTTGAACAGCTTTGGTTTCCTAGCCTATTTACATCTGTATCTCTCCGTGAGCATAAGTCCAACCACACGAAATAATCTTTGCTCTCTTTCTTAATTTTACCTGATTTGCATTTGGAGTAGCAAAGTAGATTGATTTCATTTTCTTCCATGGTAGGCTGAGAATTTCACACTGATGATTTCTGCCCTTGTTTACAGGAACTGAGCCAGTTTACAAATATAATCAAGAACTCCTACCAAACATGTTTCTTACCTTATTGCTCTGAATTTTGCCTAGCATGGATTTTGCCTTTTCATAATGTGTTTGTGTTTAGCTTTTGTTTCCATCACTGTCACATTTCCAGTATTATTATTGCCTTTTGATACTTACACGTGGTGCTTGATTATGGGGTCACATGCAATTTTCTTTTTAGAATATTTACTGCTGTCACTGAACATTCATGAGCCAATCTTAAAAAAGACTCATACATATATTTTGTGATTTATGATTTAAACTACATGAGACAGATCAGAATCATAGGATAATTCAGGTTGGAAAGACCCTAGGAGGTCTCTGATCCAATGTGCTGCTCACTGCAGGACCAGGTCTGAGGGCAGACCATGGTGCTCAGGACATTTTTCCCATCAGGATCTGAAAACTTCCAAGGATGGAGATTGAACTGACTCAAAACAAAGCATCACAGAAAGCAAATCAAATGTGCAGTCCTGCACATTTTTTTGCAGGACTACTATTCTACACAGGTATTTTTTGGTTTTTTTTTTAATATCACAATAGCTGTCTGGTGCAATAAGGCTGTGAACAAAATTCTGCTTGGAAGTTGTGTATAGGAAACACTCAAAAGATACAGATTCTTTGTATGTTTATTTATGAATAGCAACTAATTACTCTCCTTAATTATTAATTTCAAGGTAAATATTTTAAAAAATGACCATTTAGTACGACATGCTTCAAACATTCTATTTTCAGTATTGCAGTCTCTATGGATTAATGTAAAATTCCCCCATCACTGCAAACAACAGGTCTAATCTCCCCACTCCATTTCTTTTCAATTCTCTTTCACTTCCCTGCATCTGGTGGTACAATCCTGAATTCTCTCATACACCTCTCAATAAGCTAGCTAAATTTATGATACATTATCCAGGTCAGTTTTCTGAAGACATATTGAATACAACTTGATTCGGTACAAAGCCAGGAAAAGAAAGAACAAGATATGAAGAGAACAGAGCTGCTCACTTCCTGGAGAACATAATGTGAGATTGCTCAGCAGTCCTCATCTCTAAAATTTTCTTTAAAATATATTTTAAATAATATTTGAAGTACAAGTTTAAAAATGTCACTTTTACTTGATTAAATAGAAAATAATTCTATAAATGTTCACTTTGAATCAAGTTACACTGATGATTTCATTTTTAGTAAAACCTGTTTTCGACGTTTTCTTTTTTCTTTAAGAATGCCATGAATATGTGTGTTTCTACATGGACTACACGTGTGCATACACTTAGACATTAACATAATGCATGCACTAACACTAATATGCATATATACCTACATTTCCCAGGCATGTTATGTTTCTTGCTATGTTCTAATCTTTCTATCTGGAATGTTTGTAACAAGAACTACTACGCTGTCTGTCATAGAAATGTATCTAAATTTCTTTAAACACCAAATCAAAATGTGCTATCTGAAAACAAACTTACTGAAATATACAAAATTGCTGTCATATTGAAAGAAATGGACTACAAAATACTGGGGAAGGATCTTACTATATGTTATATACAGACTGTAGACAAAGAAACAAAACTCCAGCAATACTGAAGAATAATCATGTAATTAAAGTCTATTGAAGTGAAAATGTTCAGGATACGGTGCTAAGTTTGTGTATTCTGACAACTAAATGCTTAGCTATGCTACTTTAATATTCTGTTAATAATAGACTTCTCTATGAAATAAAAAGAAAATACTAAATGCTGCAAGATAATTAACTCGAGCAGTTTTCAGTTGTGAAATTTTTGCTCTTAGTTAAAAGCTCCATTCAGACTGAAAAGCTCAATAAATAAATATCTCCAGGTCTAAGTCAAAAGACGAATAGAAAAATGACAGCTGGAAAGGTTTCAGGGTTCATTATTCTATCCTACAACCCTGCCCAAACATCTCATTTTGATTCCTTTCTGTCAAGAAACAAAAGCATAGAAACACTAAAATTGAGAACTCAAAGGCAAGAGAGTGCCATTTTAGACCTGTTTCAGATGCTCTGTCCAAACAGCTTCCAAACCTATCAGCAGTGGGCAGACAGTTAGTGAATTATAAAGTACATTTATTATTTATATTTACACCCTTTGATACTTCCAGATGCAGGGAGTCTTTTGCCATATTTTTAAGTGTACTGGAAAACTTACTTAATCACTAGATTAAATAGATCATTAATTGTAATTTGTTTCATTGTTGTTGAGAACTACTCCCATACAATGTCATTAGCAGTTATAGAGAAAATAAAGCGTTTAATTTCCCTTGAGAGTGGAAATATGAATAGAAATGTTTACTTCCTCTCATGTAATCCAATATTCTTTTTTAACGTCATGATACATGCCAGGCAATCAAACATAAATAGCTGATTTCTTCTGCTGTATGTCCTCACACCTAATAGAAAATTAAATATCTAATGGAAAACAAGATTATACTATTATAAGAAATGATATACTAAAAGAAACACTATACTACTATATGAGAAATGGATTTCAGAAACATTGAATCTGCAGGTTTGGGCTATTTTCCTTTTACTGTTTAATTTCTTTAGCCAGCAGAGAAGAGTTTTCAAACAGGGTATGGCAGCCTGCACCAGCTTCAGGTCAGCCCTCTCATCATTAAAGTAGATGAGTGGGCTAAGCTCACATTTTCAGATTTGGATCAGAGACATCCTCACAGACATATATATAAGCATGCCTGACTTCTGTGACAAAACAGCCCAAGCAGCAATGGCCAATGGCCACAAGTGCAGGGCTAGGCACAGCACGGTGCAAGGCACATGGGCTGCAGGAGGTAGGGGAAGCTGCACACACATCTTGCAAAGCCTGCCCCTATACTGAATGATTCCCCATCCACGCAGAACAAAAACCTTTGGACAAGGAGTTGCAGAGGGTCTCCTGGAGGATATATTATCACCTATGGCAGTGAACCCTAGCTCACGTGCAGTGATTTTCTCAGTGAATCACCTTCTCATGTTCCTAAAATCAAAGCGTCAGCAGCTTTTAGTCGTGTTCGTTGAGGAATCAGTGCATGTCTCATTGCAGTCTGCATCATCCACCTAAAATAAATCACTGTAAACGTGTAGTCCCTTTTTTAAGGGAAAGAAGAAGCTGCAGAAGGGATCAGTCTGCAGCGACTTAAAGTCCTGTGTCATTTAATCACAAAGTCAATAGCTCTCTTCATCCAAGGGTGAGAACGCTGCTAAAACAAACTGCTTTCTGTTCTGCAGCGATGCCTGAAAGAGTTTGCGCTGCAATAATCCCAAATCCAGGGGCAATCTATTAAGAACTCAGCACCACCGATCCTGAGAATCAACTGATAAGCACATTCTACCCACCTCCCCCCCCTCACAGGTTTTTTTTTTTTTTTTTTTTTATTTTTTTTTTTTTTTTAAGCTTAATCCTCTTAAAGATTGTGCTAAGTAATGAAAGGATGGGATGAAAGAGGCCTTTTTCATTACTACCACATAAACTGCTCGTGTAAATGTTTTATTAACACACTGCCTGACCAGTATTTATTTCTCCCCTCCCCCACCGCCATGGTTCTGCAGCAGCCGGCACGGTTAAATGCGTGATTTACAGGTTTAAGAGGAACGCTCCCACACTTGAATGCTGCACTATTCTTTGGAGAAGGAGAGATTAAAAAAAAAAAAAAAAAAAAGCATTGTGGAGGATATTTTAATTTACAACCCTTCGTCTGTGCTTTGTAAGATCTGTATGTTCCAACTGCACACTACTTTTGTTTTTCATTTGTTGTGTGTTTCCTTTAATACGTAGTTGTCTCTTGCAAGCACCCTCAGAGGCAACCTGACATTTATTAAGCACTATGGGTTTGAAGAGATATTTATATATTTCCACATTATTGGAGAGAAAGGCGAAGTGATTCAAAGGAGGCTTGCCCTTATGTACTCTGATGTACTAGCAATGCATTGCACTTTAAGCCCAAGTATCCTGTGGTATCTGCTTCTACAAAGAAATGTAGAGAGAGAAGGTTTAAAAATGTCAGGTGAAGGCATACAGCAAAACAGGTTTTTTGTTGGTTGGTTGGTAGGTTGTTGGTGGATTTTTTGTTGGTTTGTTTTTTATGTTTGAGAGAAAAGGTGTAGCTTTCTTTATCAAAAAAGGCATCACATGATATCTCAATCTTGCTGTATGGTTGCAGTCATGAAGTTCCTTGTTCTAGAGCTAATCCTGTGAAGTTTGGGTGTCCAACATTTTGGCTTGCCTGGGCCGCACCAAGAGAAGAGTGATTATCTTGGGCTGCATCTAAAATGTATAGCGTAGTTAATGCATATAAATAACTAAAGTTATTTTAAAAAGATTTTTATTAAAACATAAAAATAGCAACAAAACCATAAAATTGGTAGGACATTTATCCTTTTTGTAAAATTAATGCATCAGGCTTGCTCAGTGGCAGTGCATGCAGTACTTGGTGAGTTCCCAACGTGTTCATCAGAGATTTATGATGAAACATAGAATCATAGAATGGCCTGGGTTGAAAAGGACCTAAATGACGCCGAGTTCCAACCCCCTGCTATGTGCAGGGTCACCAATCACCAGACCAAGGTGCCCAGAGCCATATACAGCCTGGCCTGGAATGCCTCCAGGGATGGGGCATCCACAACCTCCTTGGGCAACCTGTTCCAGTGCCTCACCGCCCAGTTTACTTCTCCTATACATTGTCCTTTAAAGTCAGTTGTTCACAAATACACATACTGCCAAAAAGCGGTGCCATGCAAGACATGATTGTGAGGGACATTTTCCTCTGGTAAGATAGAATGATCGAATTTTTCTTTTAGTTGAATATCTGATTACAACTCTATATATTCCATTTGAAGTTTTCCAGGTATTGTATTTATGTTGATTAAAACGAAGTCACAAACTGCAAACAAATGATGATTTTCTCAGCAATCTTGAAACCATTTCTCAAGTTCCTTCATCAAAACAAAAAGCAAGGGCTGCACATTTTTTTGCTGTTTACAGGTCTGTGTTTAGGCAGTATATCAGAAGCTGTGCAATTATTTGGCATAACTTGAGTTAGCACTGTACTGCACCCTGCCTTGGTTTCAGCTCAAGACACTGCCAGTTGCATACCAATGTGTGGTTGCTGGTGAGCAGTTGGTGCACACTTGGGGATAAGTTGGGTTGCTGGGCAGGGAAGAGACATTGGCATGATGGTGTGGAACAGGAGGTGTCTGCATTACGGGCTGTACTGGTGGCACATGTGTTGGGCATGCCTGCTCTAAAGCCTGGCTGTTATTCATAATCTTATTCAAACAGAAATAAGGTATTTTTCTCACAGTCATCATTTATGTAGAAATAAATACCACTTTCGATGCGTGCAAGCTTCCAGGATAACAACATCCCACTGTATCTGGTTCATCAGTATCAATGTCAAGTAGATATGTTAAAGCCAACAGGAAGGCTTCACAGGAGTTAATCAAGATTTACAA
This sequence comes from Centrocercus urophasianus, assembly GCF_019232065.1. Lineage (NCBI taxonomy): Eukaryota > Metazoa > Chordata > Aves > Galliformes > Phasianidae > Centrocercus > Centrocercus urophasianus. The sequence goes on along the minus strand of NW_024884776.1, from coordinate 1,479 downwards.
ACAGCAGTCCAGAGTAGATTTGGCACATCTTGCAGAACATTTGCAGAAATGCAAAATACAATTTATCAATTTTAAAATACAGTTTCACAATTTACAGGAGGCATTATTCTAATCTAGTAAAGAAAGCGATAGAATAACATATCCACTATTACAATCACCTCTCTCTTTTGCATGGAATACAGGAAAATGTTATCATATTTGCATTCTATCGCAGTTCACTTTACCTAAAACTAAGGGAAAAAAAAAGGAAAAAATGATTTGAAATATAACCCATACACTGCAATCAAATACTTATTTTCAACACTTATTTTTCTCGTGTCAAAAATAGCACTCGTATTGCTACAAATCTACTACAGTTAATACAGGGACCACATTTAGTCGGGTGTATAGAAGACTGTTTGCTGCCGTGACCGTGATCTGTTTTCAAAGTGAATAGATTCATTTGGATCAAAAGTCTCCCTGGGGGTAAATGCCTAAATGCATTCAACCTTCGCAAAAGTTGAAAACATCAATACCTTCATAAAGCCACTTTGATTTATATTGACTAAGATTGTGCAGCTAATTCACATACATTGTTTACTTCACAGAGCTTTTAACATGGTATTTGATTTATAGAAATAGTGATTCAATTTCTACAAAGAAGTGCAGAATAAGACCTCCCCCAGATTCTTTCATTAGTTCAAAAATGCTGAAAGTCAAAAGAAGCCTATCACTGCAATACAAAAATTGCTCAATAAATGTTCATGTGCACTACATTTTTAACTTGCTTAGTAACAGGTAATAGCAGTGTAGATCTGTCAGGTAAGGGGCAGTCAATTATCTAAGCATGTCACTAATGTGACTGCAACAAAACCATTGATTTATATCTCAGCAGAAAGCATATCTGAAGTGTTTTTCTCTTGTTCAGTTCTGCACATAATAATAAAAATTAGGAAAATTCTGAAGGCGTTTTCTTTTTCTTTTTCTTTTTTTTTTGAAGGTTTTTTTTTGTTGTTGTTTTGTTGTTTTGTTTTGTCTTGTTTGTTTATTTTTAATAGGTTTTTTCCATTTAGAAACTGTAATCTGTGACCCTCAGCAGGAAGCAATTAAGGCACGCTGGTAAACCCACATAAATAACATGCCAAATCCCATAGAAATAATTGCAGTGCTTACATGTGGTATGAGTTTAGAATGTTTGTTTGATGCTACACCAAATACAGGCTTAAAAATGTCTTTTATAGCTCATTAAGCAGTTATAAACCAACAATTTTTTAAACAAAAGTTTTCTCTAGTATATGAAGAGGAGCAGTTCAATTACTTTGTATGTTTTAATTAATCTTTCCTGAGATGTACTCTTTCTAATTCTTCTTGCTTTGAAGTCAGATGCAAGAAATTATGAATATGTGTATATATACCTGGGCTCACAGATATGGAAAGAATGAAAAAGAGAGAGAGAGAGAGAGAGAGAGAAACAGGAAGAAAGGGGAAGGGGAAGGGGAA
>NW_024884775.1:22642-23524 GCF_019232065.1 Centrocercus urophasianus | reverse complement strand
CTTCTCATGCACCCTTCATCCAATGCACTCTAAACCCTCCATCCCATGCACTCTTCATTCCATGCACCCTCCATCCAATGCATTCCACCCTCCATCCCATGTACCCTTATTCCCATGCACCCTTCATCCCTTGTACCCTACGCCCTCCATTCCATGCACCCTTCATCCAGTGCACTCCACTCTCCATCCTATGTACCCCTATTCCCACGCACCCTTCATCCCTCACATCCTACACCCCACATCCCACGCACCCTCCATCCATCCAGCCCTCTACACCCTCCATCCTATACATCCTTATTCCTTTATCCCTCATACTCTACACCCTCCATCTCGTGCACCTCCATCCAATGCTCTACACCCTCATCCTCCACTCCGTCCCCACCCGCTGCCGGTTCAGCACCGCGGACAGCGCCGCGCCGGTTCCGGTGTCGGTTCCGGTGTCGGTCCCGGTTGCCACGTGGGCACTGAGCCCACCACGCACCGACAGATGAGAGGGGAGCTCTCCTGCTCTCCTTTCCCCTGAGCTCCGAGCACCGAAGCGAGCAGGGAGGAGAGCTGGGACCAACGGGAGCCGTGCAGGAAAAGCACAAGAACCCAACAACAGCATCGTCTCGAAAACCCAAAGAGATGCCGACCTCTCACCGGGAAGCAGCCCTCAGACCCCCGCACCGGCTCAGCCCACCCCCCCATTTCGCAAAGCGAGACGACCACCCCCCCCCTCAGCACTCCAGCTGCTATCCCAGGTGAGGCGAGCTCAACCCGACGCCCTCCATACCCACCCACTGCCTCCTGCAGCGCAGCCTCGGTTTTCCCCTCTGCGAACCTCTTGCACCGCCTGCAAGGAAACGTCCTAAAAACGCCAGAAAAAAATAAGTAAATAAA
>NW_024884775.1:0-22542 GCF_019232065.1 Centrocercus urophasianus | reverse complement strand
AAAAATAATTAAAAAAAAAAAAATACGACGTCCTCTCTGCAAACCCACAGACTGAAAACGCTTCTGTCCAGACTGAAGGAGGCTTCCGCACGGGTTTGCACCTTGCCTCTGTACTGCTCGCTTCTTTTTTTAACGATAGGGGAAAGCATAATAGTTTATTTTAACTATGAAATATATTGCTATATTACAAAGGTTATTGTAACTTTCAATTATGGTTTTGTACCCGACCTGTTGTCGGCAGGCAGCGACGCCCGCCTGCTGCCCATGTCTGTTTCTGAGTACAGTCACTGCGGGGCCGCGGCTGGTGGGAGCTCCCAGCACAACCCCCATCCCGATCCCTTCCATCCCAAGGCGTTAATCCCCGCTGGGATCCTAAATTTGTGTAGCACCGGGGCTTTGCTTTTCGCTTTTCTCAGCCTCCTGAAAGCCATTCCTTCTCCTGGTCCCGTTCAGCTGCGGGATGGAGGCTTTGGGGATGGAGCGGTGCAGGGCGCATCGCTTCTCCCTCGCTTTTGGACTTCAACAACCCAACCGTTTGGCTCAGAGCAGCCACACCGGCGCAGTGCGGTGCTCTCCAAGTTCAGGGATCACCCATCCATCCTCCTTGGGGTAGGAGGGCTGTGGGGTCCCACTCTCTTCTTCCTCTCAGGTCAACGTGTCCCCAGCTCGGGGACGAGGGCATCCCCACATCCCCACTGGTGGCAGGTAAGGACTTGGCACGGGGAGGCCGTGGGGTGCCTGGAGGTTTTGCTTCCTTCCATCTCAGGCTGTGCTTGTGTAGGACGGAGAGGCAGCCCCAAATTTAGGAGAGGGACGCGGTGAGGTTGCAGGGATTGTCCCAGCTCAGCCTTGCCGTCCTCAGTGTGCACTTGGGGGGCATCTCAGCACTGTGTGCAGGACGAGGTCTGTAGGGAAATAGTCTTAAACCCCCCTTTGCAGCCCTGCTCTGCGCTCCTGGCTGCTTCCTTCCATGTGGAGCAGCAGCCAGGGTTGAGCACCTGGGACCAACTCCTGCTGCCTTCCTCCAGCACAGCAAAATCCCTTACGCAGCTCCTCTATCCCCCCCCCATCCCCACAGCGCTGTCACTGTTATCAGTTATCACTATCAGAGCCCATGAATGCACCCGGAGCTGCAGGTTGGAGAGCTGAGAGGGCTCCTTGCAGGGCTGAAGCCCCCCCAGCAGCTCCAGCTGCCCCCGTTGAGCCCAGCTTGGGGGGTTCCTGGGGTTTGTGGCCAGGCTGGAGGAGAAGGGCTGGCTCCTTTCCTTGTGAGCGGTGGTGAGGGCATTGCTGACCCCCTTCTGCTGGGGCTGAGGTCTGTAGGGTGCTTGGAGCCCTTGTGCTCCTCCTGTCCCCAGCCATCTCACAGCCCTGTGACCCCCAGGTAGGTTTGCTGGGGTATCTCCTTTTGGGGGGGGGGGGGAGTTGAAGGATGCTGCTGCTCCTGCTGCTGCTGCTGCTGCTGCTGGGGGACTTTGCTCTGCTTCCTGCCCCCATCTTCTCCCCACTCAGCTCCCTAAGGGCTGCAGGGAGGATTTAACGGGGGGAAGCCCTTCTGCTCAGGGGGTTCTTGCTTTTCCCTGGATGAGCCCCATCTGTGCCCCATTTCCTGAGCAAAGGGCAGCTCTGCAGCCCCCAGGATGCGCTCTTCTCCGCCTCCTGCCCAAATCGTTCCTCCCCTGCACTGCACAACCCAACGTGGCCCCATAGAGCTGCTTGGGGCTGCGGTGAGGATCCGGCCCCACACTCCTCCCAATCTGCGCATGGCCCTGAAGAGGGGAAGGGAACGGGCCCTGCCCGTCCCAGCAGCATTGCCATAAACCGAGCTGTACCCAGAAACAGGCGCGTTTTAAACTATGGCTTTAACCTGTTCACTGTAAAAAGTGCCTTGGACTTTAATCTGAAGAGGTCAGTATCTATAAATATTTACCTGTGCGGGTGTGTAAGTATGCAGATCTCGATGTATAGTTACACACGCAAATATATGACGTATACGTACCTACATAAACGCTTCAGACCCCTCTGTTCTGCTGGTCCTTGGAGCTCTGTTCTGGGTGTTGGATGGGAGCTGTGTTGGCAGGGAACCGTTGCGATGCTCAGGGTGGTCGTGCTGTGGGTGCACTGGCATTGGGGTGCTGCCTCTGAGGGGTGCAGGTGGCGGAGCAGCCCCTCACCAGGGGGGTGCTGAGCTCCCTGCATCTCAAGGAATGGCTTTGTGTCCCTCGGGGTCTGTGCTGGGCTCTTGTGGTTCCTGTATGAGCTTTAGGAAGACCCCGCAAAGAGAAACTTTCCTTGCTGACATGCAGACATAGGGAAGGATGAGGACAGTGGCACCAGTGCTGGTTTTCCAGTGGCTGCTGCCATCTCTGCCTTTGTTGGTGGGGAGGGGGGGGGGGATGAGACTTCCCTGAGCCGCAGTAGCAGGCTTTCTGCTTGGGATGGCTCTGCTGTGCCAGCAGCCCACCTGCACGAGGCTTCTTGTGCTGAATGAGAGCCCCTCTCCTTTGGCACTGTGCTGATGCACGCATTTTTTTCCCTCCTCCTGAGCCCAGTGTGACCAGAGCTGCTCCCAAAGCTCAGCCATTGGATGGGTCACCTCTCACCAAAGAGACAAAATCTGGCTGGGATGTGGGACAGAGCCTCGACGGAGCGCTTTGAGCTTTGGCTCATGGTTTAACACCCCTCCCTTTCCCACCCCCCCCAAAAAAACCCAAACCCAACCAACCCAGATGCAGCCCCACACCCGCAGAGGAAGGATGGGGTGACACGCAGCGATGGCACCGTGACAAATCACTCAGTCGAGCATTGCTTTGAGCCAAAGCTGCCAACTTTCAAACCACCTCCAGCGTTCCGAGGGGCTCTCAGAGGGCTGATGAATGCCACGCCAGCTCCATTTCCCAAATTAGTGTCTTAGCAGTGCAGAGCCCCGTGCCATGAGTGCAACTGTGCGCTGGTGCTGCCCATGGAGACGGGAGGGATTCGTTTAATCTCTGCGTGCGGCGCCAAATCTGCTTTTATTAATGGTCGGGATTAAGGCAGGAGGCAGAGCTGTGTGTCCCCATGTCCTCTGCCTCCCAGCCCCACGGAGGTGGTGGTGGTGAATGAAGCTCGCTCAGAAGGAGGAAAAATCAAGAGGAATCAATGCTGTTAAGCACTGCGCTCTGCAGTTGCTTGAAAAGCAGATGGAGGTTCTTAAGAACAGTGGGGAACTGCTGGCCTGCACCTGAGGAGGGGAAACCCGTGGGCACGCTGCCATAGGCCTGAATCGACGCCTGCTGGGAATGTGGGAGCAGCTCCCAGGGATTGCAGCAGGGCTGCTTTCCGTGTGCTCCCATTTCCCATCTCGGGGGTGGGGAGCAGAGCAGCCCTGCCGGGGGGGTGGGGTTGGTTCTGCCCTGGGGGTCACAGCGCAGCTCAGGGCCGTCTCCCGCTGTTATTTCCATCTCTCACAGGCTCGTTTCACCGAGGTAAAAGCAAGGCTGCTAATTTCATCCCCTGCCGGGGCTGTTAGTTACCGCTAATTATCCACACGGCGGTGTGAGGTCTGCAGAGCAGATCGCGCCTCGGAGAGGTCTGGGCAGCGTCAGTGGAGCAGCTCAGCAATGCCGTGGCTCGGCTGCTTCGCGCCCCATGCCCAGCACTGCGGGGCTGCGTGCGACGGCTCCTGTGCTCCCCACAGCTGCTGTGTGCTGATATCTCCCTGCCCGGCTTGCAGTGTTTGCACAGAGCTTCCTTTTCTCTCCCCGACGTGCCTGCAATCCCCATGAGGGCGCACGGAGGATGCATCTGCATGAGGAGATGCCAGGAGCAGCTATCGTCGCTTCCCAGCGCCCGCTGCTCGCACAGTGAGAAGGGTTCCTCAGCAGGAATCGGCTGTGAAAAGCGGTGGTAAATGACACTTTGCTGTGCCATGGGTATTTCTGGGTTTCCTGCTGGGTTTCCCGTGCTGCAGTGGTGGAGGCGCTGGGGGGGGGGCTTTGCTGCACTCCCTCCCCCCCCAAGTCCCTAGAAAAGCGATCCCTCCTCCACAGCAGTGCTCTGTGCATTCCTGCATCTGCTGCTGGGGGGGAGAATGCAATAGAGGGGTTCAGAGGGAGGAAACCCTTCCAGGTGGTATTTTTGGGAGCTCTGGACCGTGCAGGCTTTGGGGTCGCTGCTCCAGCACAGGGCCTGCATGGCTTTACTTGTACCAAAAATCGGTTGGGAGCAACAGGTTGCGTATTAATGAAAGAGGAATCAATTAGGCGGCGAGCTGCTCAGCCACCTGGTGCTGCTGACTATTTTTTCCCCCTCCTTTTCTTTCTCCTTAACGCTCTGCTGCTGCCTCTGGGGAAGTCATGAAAGAAGCGAGGCACGTTCCAGCTTCTCGCTTGCTTTTAGATTAAACAAAAAAAAAAAAAAAAACGCCTTTTGTGGGGAAATCTGTGCGGAGCATCCAATTAAAGAGCCGTCCCCGTGCCATCCATCAGCGCCGGGCTGCGGCTCGGCTGTCAGCCGCTTTGTGCTGCGCCAACAGAACCATTTGCAGCGATCAGAGGGGGGAAAAGCAGAGAAAAGGTGTGAGGGGATGCTGTGGGAGGCGCAGAGGAGCTCAGTGCGATGGAAGCACTTCGGAGATCTGACTGCAGCCGGCTTCTCATTGCAGCCTCGGTGCTCGACAGCCCCGTAAACGCACAAAAAGAGGGGCTGAGCGCTGCCCTTCCATTGCAGAGTGCTGACCCTGGGGAAAATAGCAGAGGGGTGGGGGGAAATCAGCCCTGCCGTTGTGCCTTGGGGTAAAAGGGGAGCCCTGAGATGGGGGGCGGGGGGGGAGTGCAGCCTCCAGGATGCCTTTCAGCCTTTGGGTTGGGGCTGTGCCCAGCTGGGGATTGCAAAATCCCTTCGATTTGGCTGAGCACACAGCAAAGCTCTCTCTCTCTCTCTCTCTCTCTCTCTCTCTGCAAAATCAGATTTAATATTAAATGCAAAAGGGGGTGGCAAAGGGCAGGAGGGAACCTGGGCTGGATGGCACCGTAAAGGTTACAGAACAGAATGTTAATGCTGTCTGTCAGGAAGCTCCCTGCAAGCTGGCAGTGGGAAGGCTCACTGATGTGACTGATGAGCTGCCTGGGAGCTGCTGCCTTCATTCAGAGCAGCACTGGGAGCCCCTTCTCACTGCTCCCCATCCAAGGACTTCCTTCACACACACACACCCCCCGAGGGGGGGGTGAAGGCTCTGAGCAGCAAGAGCCATGCAAGAACACAGCTCCCTGAGCAACAGCAGCGCAAGGCTGAAGGCCAAGGCGCCCAGCAGACATTGACAGCCATGAAAACGTGACAGATGAGCCCACCAGCAGCCAAGGCGAGGGCTCACGTGGCAGCCTCAGCCATGGGGAACGCTGCTGTTGTCGCAGCCAGCGCCGAGCTGCTCCCTGCTGCTGCAGCTGCACAGTCACTGCGATGCTCCTGCAGCTGTGCCATCCCCACCCACAGCCCCACAAGGCACTGGGGAGGCGCAGGGAGAGCCCCCCCCTTCTCCCCCCCCTCCATCCCCTCTATGCTGTATCGGGATGAGCAATCGCTGCTGATGTCTGCAGAGCAGCCGTGGCAGCTGCTGCTGTGCCATCCAAGCTCGGCTTCACACCTCTGCTGAGCGGTGAGGAGCCTCGAAGGGAATTGCTCATGCAGCGTTGGGTGATGCTGCTGCTTCCCCTGCCTTTGTGTCAGCAGGGATTGCTTCGAAGTGGGAAATCCCGTTTGGGATGCAGCACTGAGCTCGGGGAAGGCAGACCCAGGGCTGGAGCTCTGCGTGCAGCCCTTTGGGGTGCGAGTGTCAGCTGCTCCTTTCCTGCAGAGATGGAGCAAATGGCATTCGTGGTGGTTCTGCAGGTTGAGTGACTGTTTGTTAAAATGGGCCGCCACCAGCACCACCACTGAGGTACCAGTGCTGCAATGAGAATCTATTGGGGGAAAACAAACAAACAAACCCCCAAAAAAACCTTTGGAGGGGAATAGGAGCAGCAGGAGCTGCGGAGATCCGACATGGGGCTCACAGCTTTGCAGCTGCACCCAATGCAGAGCAGCACTGTGGAGGATGCAGGGACTGAACCCCATTCCTTGCAGCACTGCAGGGCTCAACGTTGCGCTGCAGGAGCTCAGAGCACAGCCACAGGGCAGCACCTCCGCTCAATTAAAGCTTCCAGTCAGCTGATGGAGGAGAGTAACAAAATGTCCCCGTTGCAATCGAGCCATCGGCTTTTATCTCCCGGTGGGAACAGGCTGATTCAACAGCGAGGAAGCGATATTTCAGCACGTCTCATAAAGCAGCTCTTAGATGGAGCCCGGCGGAACAATGGCCTTCCAGCAGCGGGTCGGGCGGGGGAGCTGTGCCACAATTTATGGCATTTCGTAAGAGGGAGCGGAACAAAGGCGGCACCTGAGGCGCTCGGTGCCTTGGTTCGTGCTGCCATCGTGCGGGGGGGGACGAGCTCGGAGTCGGGGGTCCCCCACAGCCTGTGCTGGGTGGGGGTACGGAGCAGCACGCCAAGGCTTTCAGCCCCTTATCTCTAAATTAACCCACGGATCGTCCTGATAACAGCTCGGCTGCTCCATCTCTCCCACTGCGTTCCTATGGAGACCAGCTGGAGCTTGCCCAAGTCTCCACGAGTCGTAGAATCATAGAATCCTAGAATGGCCTGGGTTGAAAAGGACCACGGTGATCATCAGTTCCAACCCCTTGCTGTGTGCAGGGTCGCCAACCACCACAAAAGGCTGCCCAGAAAACCCATAGGGTGCCATAAGGATCCATAGGGTGCCATAGGGACCCATGGGACGCCATAGGGACCCAAAGAATCATTGACTCATTGAATGCCCTGGGTTGCAAAGGAGCACAGCGGCCATCAGCTCCAACCCTGCTGTGTGCAGGGTCACCAACCAGCAGCCCAGGCTGCTCAGAGAACCCATAGGGTGCCATAGGGACCTGTAAGGTGCCATAGGGACCCAAAGAATCATTGAATCATTGAATGCCGTTGGGTTGCAAAGGAGCACAACGGCCATCAGCTCCAACCCTGCTGCGTGCAGGTCTCCAACCAGCAGCCCAGGCTGCCCAGAGCCACATCCAGCCTGGCCTCCAATGCCTGCAGGGCTGGGGCATCCACAGCCTCCTTGGGCAACCTGTTCCATAGGATGCAGAACGAATGCTGATGGAGGGGCTGTGATTCTCAGGGATGCAAGGCTCCGTTGCTTCGGTTGTTCCACGGTGCAGCCGTGCGGGGATTTGAATCCTCTGCTCTGCCCTAAGAGCTGCAGGGATGAATCACGTTCACGGAGGTTGGGTTATAGGCTGAGAACGATCACCAGCAATTAAAAAAAGAAGAGAAAAAAAAGAGCAGATTGAGGGCTGTGTGTGGAGTGTGAGACGCTGCGTGCCCAGGCTGGCAGCGCCCGACCCTGCAGTGTGTGTGTGTGGGGGGGGGGAGTTGTGCAATCACGAATCCTCCTAGGAAATGGGAATTGGGGCTGGAGGAGAGGATTTTGTTTTGGAAGACAGGTATTGCTATTGAAAAAAATAATAATAATTTAAAAAAAAAATCCACCAAAAAAAACCCCAGCAAAATCAGCTTCATAAAACCACCCCCAAACATGAGCAATCCTGGGTTCGGCCCTGCACCTGACTGCCTGCAGTAATTCCAGCCTCATTTTGATGCCAGGGGAAAGCAGCCCCATCGGTCCCCCTGTTTGCCCCATAGGTCCCCCCATCAGCCCCATCCCTATGATGCCACGTCCCCGTGTCTTCAGGTCCCCGTAGAGCTCCTATAAAGCACCCTCAGCCCCTGCCCACCCCCAGCAGAGGGGAAGCTGAGGGGCCAGGGGCTCCCGTGGGTGCTCACACAGAGACGTGGGGCTCCCTGTGGGCGCACAGTGCGACGTGGGGCTCCCAGCTCCGTCTCGCTGGCAGATGGCACACAGTGAGCAGCAGACGGGAACAGGCTGCTCTGTGCTGGAGAGCTCTGATGGGTTTAATGGGGAGGTGGGGGGGGTGAAGAAGGGGGGAAGCAGGATCCATGCTGAGAGAGGAGGAGGGGGGGGGAACATTGTAGTGTTCCTGGAAAATGGCGCAGGGAATGGGGGCTGCAGCTTGGCTGGGGGAGGGGGCAGCTCCACGCTGCATAAGATGAATTGAAATGGGAAAAACTGGGGGTGGGGGACCGCAAGGGACAGCGAAGCCTCGTGGGGCGCAGTGGGGCCCTATGAGAGATGAAGGGTCTGCTAGGGGTGGGGCACACAGAAGGTGAGTGAGCCCCATGGGCTGTGGGGAGAGTTTAGGGAAAGGGGAAACCCCAGGGGGGCTTTGGGGGAACACAGGAGAACGGGGAGGGGGGGTTGGAGGCCCAGAGAATAACGGGGACCCTGGGGACGGAGGAACTGTAGCAGTCACAGAGCCCAGGAGGGCAGGTGGGGCAATGAAGACCCCGCACTGACCAGACCCGACGCCCACCCGGCACGTGTGCATCGCGCATTGCGCATGCGTCCGCTAGGCAGCGCTCAGGCGCATGCGCATCACGGCTATCACAGGGCGCATGCGCAGTAGCAGGCACATGTAGAGTGAGGCCTCGAGCGGCCGCGCCCACAGCAACAAGCGGCGCCCGGGGGTGGGGAATGGAGGATCCGGGGATCGGAGCGGTGTCCTCCGTATGGAAGCGGCCTAGGCAGCCCCACCACCGCCATGCGTTGCCCTGCCCGAATGCGGCCTTCGCGCCGTGCCCTGAAGGAAGATGGCGGCTGCGATGCCGCGCGGCGTAGATCGATGACGTCATCATGGCGCGCCCTCAGCGGCGCCGGCGGCGGCGGTAAGGAGCGGGAAGGGGGCGGGGGGGGCAGGGCACGGCGTACCGGGAGGCACCCGGAGCTCTGTGGTGGGCGGTGGGGGCATGGGGACGGGACGGCGGGATGCGGGGCTGTGCCTCCGCGGTGCGTGAACACGGAGGATAAAGAGAATTTTCGTCTCGTGGCCGCGGCGGCGCTCGGAGACGCGCACGGTGGTTCCGGGACCGGACCGGAACCCCTCCCCGGGTCCGCTGCTCCGCGCCGCCTTCAGCACGGCCGCGCTCCTCCTTTCCCCTCCTCCCCAACAGTTTCGGGCACGGCGCCGCGTTCCAGCGCTGCCCGCCCCCGGGCGGGGCGGAGAGAACGGTTGCGGGGACGGAACCGAAAGCGAAAGGATCGGCAGCCATCTTACGGGGTTCCCCGGGACCGGTACCGCCTCCGGCGATTCGGTTTGGCCGTCCGGACGCAGACCGGAGCGCAGGTAACGCGTGACGGGAAGCGCTGCCCCCCGACGCTCGGTGCTTCTTTGAAGCGAAAGGAGCCGCGTTTTGGGAACAAGGCCGGAGTCGGTGCTCGGTGTGATTAAGGAGCAGTGAGCTGAACGTGCTCTGCTGCTTTGGGAACCGAGCACTCCGTGTGCAGCCTCCCTTCTTTCATAGAACCGATCGTAGAACGGCCTGGGTTGAAAAGGAGCACAATGATCATCAGCTCCAACCCTCTGCTGTGGGCAGGGTCACCAACACCAGACCAGGCTGCCCAGAGAACCCATAGGGTGCCATAAGGGATCCATAGGGTACCATAATCATAGAATCATCATAGAATCCTAGAGTGGCCTGGGTTAAAAAGGACCACAATGCTCATCTCGTTTCAACCCCCTGCTATGTGCAGGGTCACAAACCACCAGACCAGGCTGCTCAGAGGATCCACAGGGTGCCATAAGAAGCCATAGAATCACGGACTCATAGAATGGCCTGGGTTGCAGAGGACCACAATGACCATCCATTCCAACCCCCTGCTGTGTGCAGGGTCTCCAAACAACCAGACCAGGCTGCCCAGAGCCTCATCCAGCCTGGCCATGAATGCCTCCAGGAATGGGAGTACTGGAAGGCTGTAATGAGGTCTATCCAGAGCCTTTTCTCCTCCAAGAAAAGGAGCAGCCAAGAAAAGAAGGACCCATCCATCTCCCCCCATCCATCTATCCAATCCTAGAATGGCCTGGGTTGAAAAGGACCACAGTGACCATCAGTTCCAACCCCCTGCTGTGTGCAGGGTCTCCAACCACCACACCAAGCTGCCCAGAGCCACATCCAGCCTGGCCATGAATGCCTCCAGGGATGGGGCATTCCTCCTCCTTTTCTCTCTGTCGCATCACCCTTCAGTGCTGCAGCACTTTGGGAAGTCGGAGGGCTTCCTTTGCAAAGAGTTTTCCAATGCTGGGTGATGTGGGGGTACCAGGGAAGGAGCCCAACAGAAATTATGCATTGCTGCGTGTAGGAGGGCTATGATATGCCCTATGTGTGACTGCTTCTCTTTAAGCAACACTTTAAAAGCTCGGAGCTGCAGCCCAGGGGTTGGCACAGCCCTCAGGGTGCGAGTGAAACTCGGGCTGCCATCGCAAAGCACCTTCATGGCATTACAAAGTGCTCACCTATCCGATTTCTGTGTAGGATATCGCTTTACTTCTGCAGTGTGATGCTTTACCTCTGTAGGTCGTGTGCAGTCCACAAACTAAGGGGGAATTTGGGGTTTCGGACTTCAGCTGCAAATCTTAAATCCTCCGTGAGGCTCTTGCAGCTCTGTTCTGTGCCACGTTGAGCTGCCTCACCTCCTCCCTCTGCCTCTCAAGCTGCAAAAAGCAGACTTGAGATTCTTGCCTCCCTGCGGACACAGAAGTGAAACTTGCTCGTGGCTTGGAATCACCCAGTGGTGCCAGAAGGTATCACCAAAATTCAGACAGCCTGTGCAGCTGGGTTGATGTTCAGCCCAATGAGAGCAGTGTATCGCTTTCTTTTAAAGCTGTCTTCTTGTTAACCTCAGCCAGGGTTCCTGGCTGCTGGGTTCTGACCTGGGCAGGTGCAATTTGCCAGTTGTGCTCACATGAATAATTTAATGTCAGTGGAAAGCAGGAAGGCTTGGCGGGATGCATGTCTCAGTAGAATGGAGGCTGTTCAGACTGCACCTCTGGAAGCATATAACTGTGCGATTGGGTTTTTAATTGGGTTCTTTTTTTGTGTGTCTTCCCAGCAGGTATCCACTGAGAACTGGAGAGAATCGCTGCTCCTGGTGTGCAGGCAGCCTGGACACAAACGTGTGCTCAAGCAGTGCGCTATGAGCAGAGGCACTGCTCGAGGCAAAGGCTCACACCTCACCCGAGCAAAGCATAACTGCTCCAACACTCGCCCAGCTTTCTTTAACTGCCCCCAGACCTCACAGAAAACGAATTGGGAATCCTCTTGGCACCTAGCAGAGCAGGATGGTGATGTCTGCTTAATTCAGAGACCGCAGTCGTACAGCAAGCTGCGTGCTGGAGGATGGCAGGCTGCTGCTCCTGCAGGGAGAGAGCAGGGCGGCCGTGGCAAAGCAGGATGGCATAAGTTCTCCAGCAAGCAGCAGGTAGAAACACCCCCACATCGTCCCTTCCCTCATTATCACCCTCAGCAGGACTTGCAAAGAGATTCGTCTGCCATCAGACTGAATTTACAGAGACTGTCTCTTGCTGGGCAGAGCTTGGAACAAGAAATTCTGAGTATTTTAGGGCAGCTCCGGGAGGGAGAGACTCGTACGGTTCACGATCTTGTACGTAAGCTTAAAACTCAAAAGAAGGAGGTCAATCGTGTTTTGTATCAGCTCCTCAGGGAAGGCAAAGTGCACAGGATTGTTGGGACACCGCCGCTGTGGAGGATTGCCAACCCAAACACGGAGGGAGAAGGAAACCCTCCTGAGCACGGGGTGGGGAGCACAGACCCAGCTCCTGAGAGCAGAGAGGAGAGGAGTGCAGCTTGTAGGAGAGACCCCAATCCCACCATGGCTGAGACCAAGGACAAAATCTGCAACTTCTTGTTCAGCGTGGCGGACACGACGGCCATCAACCTTGCCAGAAATATTGGATTTTCCAGAGCAAAGGATGTGAATTCCTTTCTCAGTGCTTTGGAGAAGCTGGGAGATGTCCGCAAGCAGAACTCCAGCCCTCCGCGATGGTCCCTGACGAGCAGGAAGCGTGAGCGGATGGAGATGAGGCTGAAGGCCACTGCAGCACCAGCAGATCCTGCGCCAGAGCTGGCTGTGCAGCCTCCTCCTGTGCCTCCAGCTCTGCAGGAGGTGGCTGCAGCTTCACCAGCAACGACAACAGCGGAGCAAAGCATGGGAGATGGGCAGCAGCCGTCAGAGCAAAGCGTTCGGAGCGATGCTGCTGGCAGGGAAGCAGCCACGCCTGAGGACTCCAAGCCCTTATTTTCTGGCTTCAGCAGCTACGATAGCTCTGAAAACGGCAGGTGGGCTTCGGATGATATCCCAGATTATCTGAACACTATCACCAAGCAGTCGGACGGGTCAGAATCCATCATGCACTCCCAGTCTTCCCCCAGCTACGCCGCTCAGTTTAACACTGTCTTCCCATGCACGCCCGTGGAGAAGCTGCTGGCGTGCCAGGAGAAGAACCCAGTGAGTGGCCTCACCGAGTACTCCCAGTTTACCTACCAGCACTGTGAGTTCACCATGCTGGAGCAGAGTGGGCCCTCTCACGAGCCACGGTAAGAATGCTTCCTGACATCCCTGAGCTCTTTTTGTTTCAGCTAACTTCAAGCAGCTTCGCTCTGGTGTTGTCCCAAAAGGCTTCTTGTTGATGTTTGCTGTGGTTTGGGCTGATTCATTTCTGTATTTAAGCACGAATCAGCTAGGCTACGTTTTAACCCCAGCTTTGCTGTGGTAACCCCACACAGAGGTAGAATTCATCTCTTCTGCTAAATGCCCTGTCTGATTTGGTCCCTTGGCTTTCAATTTTGGTTATATTGAGAGAGTAAAACTGGCATTTCTGGGGTACCTCTGACTTATCCAGATGCAGGCACGAAGGAAGCCCCAAACAAAGCAGCTGAGAGCAGCGAGTTTGGGTTAAATGAGGTGAACCCACCCGTGGTGTCTCTGTAGTGTGGAAGGTCAGAGTGCAGCACGATGCTGTGCTGTGTGGAGTCAGTCTCTGGGGTCCCACCTCGACTGCTGAATTGTGGCTGTTCCTGAGCGAGATGGTGAAAAGTATGTATGTGCCACACTGGAACACGTCAATAGACTCGCTAGACAGGAAAATTGGCCTAATTTCTGAAGGCAGAGTCCCAGGTCTTTTTTGTAAGGGGAGATGGAATGGATCCATCTCTCCTATATTCAGCACTGGTGAGGCCGCACCTCGAGGGCTGCGTCCAGTTTTGGGCCCCTCACTGCAAGAAAGACATTGAGGGCCTGGAATGCGTTCAAAGGAGGGCAATGAAATGGTGAGGGGTCTGGAGCACAGGGCTGATGAGGAGAGGCTGAAGGAGCTGGGAATGTTCAGCCTGGAGAAGAGGAGCTCAGGGGGGACCTCATTGCTCTCTATGGCTGCTGAAGGGAGGCTGCAGGGAGCTGGGGGTCGGCCTCTGCTCTGGTGTCATCAGGGATAGGAGCAGAGGGAACGGCTTCAAGCCACGGCAGGGGAGATTGGATGGACATGAGGAAGTGTTACTGTTCAGAAAGGTGGGCAGCACTGCAATGGATGCCCAGGGAGGTGGGGGAGGCACCGAGCCTGGGGGTGTTGAAGGAAAGGCTGGATGTGGTGTTGAGGGACGTGGTTCAGTGGGAGCTGTTGGTGATGGGGGAACGGTTGGACTGGGGGAGCTTGGAGGTCTTTTCCAACCTTGGTGATTCTATGATTCAGCCCATCTCCGGATCCTGTGTGACCCCTTGTTTTTTTTCTGGAAGCGAGTTTCCTGTGCACAGGGCTGGAGAGCAGGAGAGGAGCTGCGTAGCTGGAAAAGCAACCAAACATGAGAGGTGTCTGTGAGGCAGCCCCTCCTGAGCTGCTGTGGATGCACTGGGTGGCTCACAGCACTGCTGGCATTCAAGGAAAGTGCCAGAGGGACAGAAGAGCCCAGATGAGGTGCAGGCAGAGCAGCGTGGGCTGCTCTCAGACTTCCTGCTTCCCTGCGCAGGAGATCATAGAGTCATAGAATGGCCTGGGTTAAAAAGAAACCCACAATGCTCATCTTGTTTCAACGTTGCAGGGTCACCAACCAGCAGACCGGGCTGCCCAGAGCCACCTCCAGCCTGGCTTTGAATGCCTGCAGGGATGGGGCATCCGATAGGATGCGGCCGAGCTGCTCTTTGCAAGGGGTTGTTGCATCTTTCCAGCTGTCTCTGTGGCTTGCAGAACAAGGCAGCTCGTCCCTTTCTTGCAGAACGAAATCTAGAGCTGCTGCATCTCTCCTAAGCAGCTCTGGAGGATGCTGTGAAGTGAGACACACACAGAGCTCTCCTTTCTGCTCATGGCAGCAAAGGTTTGCTCTCAGCCTGGAGCTGCCTGCTCGCTCTCATCGGCTTCCAAGAGCAAACACTTGCAGTGAGAGCACCACGGCTTTGCCTCTTGATTGACCCTGCTGATTTTTGTCTCTTGGTTTTCTTTCAAAGGTTTAAGTTCCAGGCATTGATTAATGGGCGCCCATTCCCACCAGCAGAAGCAGGGAGCAAAAAACTTGCTAAACAGGAGGCAGCAGCTAATGCCATGAAGATCCTGATGCAGGAAGCAGAGAATGGATACACTGACGGACTGAACAGTGAAATACCATTTGTGTCTGACAGCTCTGAGCTGGAACAGGTGAATCTTGTCATCTTGTTTTTGAGTTTGGTCAAACGTTGCTCGTTGTGAAACCCATCTCCTCAATCTTCTCGTTGCAGTCTTCGCATTCAGAGCCAGATCTGTCGCCTGCTCCGGCTCAGCTGAACCTGCTCCCTGGGAAGCACCCCATCAGCGTGCTGATGGAGTATGGGCAGAAGTCTGGGAACACGATTGAATTCCTGCTGCTGTCTCAGGATGGCCCATCTCATGATCCCAGGTACGGCGTGCTGCTGTCAGCCCTGGGGAGGGTGGAGGCCCTTCCTTCCCTTATCACCTTGCTGTTCAGAGAGCTCCTGTGCTCCTCCTGAGCTGACCTGTTACTGAGGAGTCTGGGCATGGCTCCTCCACAACGTCTGTCTCCAGAAGGAAACTAAAAGAATGCCTTTTCTCAGAGCAGGGATGCTCTGCTGTACCAAGAACAGCTTCTAGTCCTGTGCCCTACCTGGTAGCACTGCTCTGGGATTTCCAGCTTGAGGCCGTGGTGGTAGATTCAAACTGGAGATAATGCAGAAGGATTTAAAGTTGAACAGGGAGAAAGGGATAATAAGCAGACTGAGATGTGTGTGCTTAACGCTCTTCGTATGCTATGATGTCCTGTCAGGTTCAGCTACTGTGTGAAAATGGGTGACCAAATTTTCCCTGCTGTGGTAGGAAACAGCAAGAAGGGAGCAAAGCAAATGGCAGCAGAGGTTGCTGTGAAGATTCTTTCTGGAGAGTCGGCGCCACGTGTCCCACCTGAACAGGTACAGGGAGCTTCTTTGTGACACCCAGCTGTTTTGTTGTGTCGCATTCCCCCTTTATGGCTTGCATTTCACCCCACGAGGTCACGTTGTGACTCTGGTAGGGCTTTGCAGAAGCCTGCAGTGCCGTTGGTGCTTAACAGCCCTGTCCTGTCCAACTGTCTTCCAGCCCGTTGCGAAGCCCCAGGGTGAACACAGCTGTGCTCTGCAGGTGGTCGTTCCTGATGAACCCAAAGCAGTGAAAGCAAAGGGTGTTGGGGAGCTCATCAAATACCTCAACGTCAATCCGGTCAGCGGCCTGCTGGAATACGCCCGCTCCAATGGCTTTGCTGCAGAGTTCAAGCTCATTGACCAGACAGGACCTCCCCATGATCCAAAGTAAGTGGCTGCGTCTCTCCGGGTGGAAATCTTGCCTTGTTGCTGTTGTCCTGGAGTAGAGAATGTAAAATCCATCGTGTGCTTTGAGATGACAACAGGCTGTGCTGCTGCCTCTGCCGGACCTGCTGAGGATCCACCGCCTGCACTCTGCTCTTCTCTGCGCTGAGAGATTCAAAACCAGGCTGAAACCAAAGGGTTTCTTCAGCTCTCAAATGCTCTGCTGTCTTTACAGGTTTGTCTATCAGGCGAAGGTTGGAGGCCGCTGGTTCCCAGCTGTAACTGCACACAGTAAGAAGCAGGGCAAGCAGGAGGCAGCTGACGCAGCGCTCCGCGTTCTGATCGGCGAAACGGAGAAAGCAGAGCGCCTGGGAGGGATGAGCATCACAGAGGTAACGTCCAGCTCTAAGGCTGGCTCTGCTTTTGTTGCCCTCTGTCTCTGCTGCTGCTCAGCCCGGCAGAAAAATGCCCCAGATGGTTGTTCTCTGAAGGTGTAGATGAGCTGAGGCTCTGCTAAAACGGGCTGCATATTTCCCCAGGGCGCAGCCACGCTCTTCGCTCCTTCTGGTGTCTGCTTCAGGGCTTCGTTATGCTCTGATACTTCCACGAGCTGCTGAAGTGTGTTCCTGTGGTGGTACAGGAATGCTTTCATTTTTATTCTGATTTAAAAAAAAAAAAAAGGAAAGAATCCATTCCGAATGCCTTCATACTAGACTGAAAATTACATCAGCTCGGAAAGAGCATCAGACACAAGTGGAGCTCTGGCTGAGTCAGGATGGAAATCCCAAACCTGAAATCTCACTTTGAGTTTGGTGATCTCTCCAAAGCTGCATTCCCAATTGGGCAGCTGTGGCTCTAAATAGCAAATCCATCAGGGAGGATGTGGTGGGGGGCGGTGATAGAGGAGGCAGTTGCAGGTGCAGTCTCCTACCAAGCAGCCAGAGGAGGAATTCCTGCAAAGCCAGCCGCAGAGATCCTTGGCTGAGTCCCTGGGAAAACAGACGAGGCTGGGTTTTGCTGCTTTGCACTGGGGTTCCCCCTGGCAGTCTCAGGAGGCCGTCCCTCAGCTCGTTTAGCTCTGCCAGGCAGGCAGCTTGCTGCAGCTAATGATGTGCTTGGAGCAGAGCTCGGAGCGCTGGAGAGGCTTTCCCAGAAATACCCCAAAGATCCCCCCAGCCCTCCATGTGTTCAGCCCTGAATGGCTCTGCCTGCAGTCCGTGTTCTGTGCGTTCCTGCCTTCTGCTTGCTTAGCTGTGTTTTGGGTTAGCTGCTGCCTGAGCTGTTTTCTTCCCTGCCCTGCAGCTCCCCGTGAGGGGCAGCACCCTCCACGACCAGATGGCCATGCTGAGCCACCAGCGCTTCAACGCTCTGACTGCTTGCATCCAGCACAGCCTGCTTGGGAGGAAGATCCTGGCTGCCATCATCATGCGGAAGGGAGACCAGGACTTGGGAGTGGTGGTCAGCATCGGGACAGGTATGGGCTGCTTCCAGCACGAGCTGTGCTCTGAGTCCCCCACTGGGTTCCCCATCAGCTCCAAGCAGGGAACGGCTGCTGCTGGAGGCTTCGGAAGGGCAAGCAACGCTCCCAGGGCTCACATGGTGTCACAAGTGATTTAGGTGGAGAGAAAGAACAAAGTGATCACACCTCCAGCTGTGTTGCTCTTAATCTTTGCTTGCATTGCTGTGTGCTGCTGTGTGCATCGGAGCGTGGGCTCCTTCAGATAGCGCAGGTTCCCCTCTTAGTCACAGCTGAAAAGCGCTGAGGCTTGGAGGGACGCTGCCCTAAAAGTGTGGCAGTCAGAATCTCTGCTGTCCGTGGAGCAGTGTGGGCTCTCTGTCCCTTCTTTTCCTCCCTGGGTCAAGGTGATAACCTGGAAGGTAGGTGCTTCTCAGGAGCCCAGGGAAGTGAAACTTGGTGCGATGAAATCTTCCTGCGAGGCTCTTGTCGTGGCTTTGAGCGAGACAAGCCTTCCGTTTCTCTCTTATTTTTCCCCTCAGGTAATCGGTGTGTGAAAGGAGAAGAGCTGAGCTTGAAGGGGGAGACAGTGAATGACTGCCATGCAGAAATCATTTCTCGCAGAGGCTTTGTGAGGTGAGAAGGGGGGAAGCCCAGGGCTGTGCCTGCTAAGGGCTGTAGCCGCGGCGGTTCCTGCACTGCTTTAACACCAGTTTACTCATGGTGCTGTTAAAAAGAGGGATGTTATTTGTGATAAGGAAGGGCCACGCCTGAACTGTACCCAAATTAGGACCAAACTGGAGACTTGCCAAGAGCCTGAGGGCCTCTTCTGCTGCACTGAAAAGAAAAGCGTGGTGCAGAGCACGCAAAGCACGGCTCTGGTCTGAGCACAGCACTTCCAGGCAGCGCGGGGGGGATTTTGCAGCCCGGATCCTTTGGTGGAACTTGTGGGTGCAGAAGGCGTGTGCTGATAAGTGACAAATCCCTTTGCATCAGCTGGGAGAGCTTTTTCCCAAACCAAACTGCCCGATTGTTCTCTTATCTGTAAAAGCATTCAGAGCTTCTCGAGAGCCGAAGTGAGGCGCGATTGGGCGAGCCTCGATAATTGCCTGCCCTCCCAGTTATGAGCAGCAGCAAAGCAAGCTGCTGTTGTAAAGCTGTCGTGTGCCCTCTGTGCCATCCTCAGCTCTGGAAGGTGTTGAGGGTCGGCCCTCAGCAGGCTGTGAAATCAGAGGGCTGCACTCTTGCTTACCGTCTGTCTGAGCTATTAATCTTGACAGCTGTAGCTGCTGGGCTGCTCTGGCACAGCAGAGCCTGTCAGAGATGACAGCAGTCAGCTTCCCCTCTCCTGCACGCGCTCTTCTTGAGGGGTCTCTGTGAAGCTGCAGTTGTTCTTCAGTCCTTGACGGTGTGTTGGAGACCTCAGGGTTTTCCTCTGCTCCCGGCCAGCAGCAGCCATGAAAGACCCAGTCAATGTAAACAGATCGTGGGCTCGTGCTGATAATGCTGCTCGTGTTCAGCTGCCTCTGGGGCTCTTTACTCTGCGTGCAGACTCGGTGCTGACTAAAGGTGCTGGGTTAACAACCTTGAAGTCTTCTTCACGCTCAGATCAGATGTATACAAACAGCAGAGCTGAGCCAGCCAGCCTCCTTTCTCTCCTCTGCCAGTGCTTCTATCTGCTTACCCAACACAACGCGTATTTGTTATTGCCTGTCAGCTGCTTGGTTGGAAATCTGCTCTGTTCCATGCCTCTCTATGGTGTCACGTGCCATTCATTGGCTTCTGTCCTTGGTTTGATGGAGGCAGAGCTTGGGACCCTGCTTGTCCAGGGCCTGGGCAGTGTGTGGATCGATGTGCATTTTGTCTTGAGGAGCAAAGCCCCTTTTGATGCGTTGTTCCTGTTCTCAGGTTTCTCTATAGTGAGCTGATGAAGTACGACCCCTGTAAACCTTCTCCGGAAGAGAGCATTTTTGAGCCAGCGGGAGGGAGGAGACTCAAAATAAAAAGCAACATCACCTTCCACCTCTACATCAGGTTGGTGTGGGCTGATGCAGGGGGTGAGCAGTGCAGCACCTCCAGCCCTGGCAGCTCTCTGTGACCCGGCTGTAACCTGAGGAGCATTTCACTTCTAGCACAGCACCTTGTGGAGATGGAGCTCTCTTTGACAAGTCCTGCAGTGACCAGGCGAGCGTGGAGGGGCGGGCAGAGCATCAACCCCTCTTTGAGAACCCCAAACAAGGCAAGCTGCGGACCAAGGTGGAGAATGGTGAGTGCAGTTTGCTCCCTGTGTGCTGGGTAGCTGCAGTCCTCCGTTCTGAGCCATCCTGGAGCTCCAGGCTTCCTTCCCTCGCTTTCTGGGGTGCCGTGGTGGGATTTGAAGCAGGCGAGAAACAAAGGGAACGAGTGTCTGAGTCCTGACAGGAGAGCTTTCCTTGCTCACACAGGGGAAGGCACCATTCCTGTGGAGTCGAGTGACATTGTGCCGACGTGGGATGGGATCCAGCATGGGGAGAGGTTGCGCACCATGTCCTGCAGTGACAAAATCTTACGTTGGAACGTGCTGGGCTTGCAAGGAGCACTGCTGTCACACTTCATCGAGCCGGTGTACCTCAGCTCTGTTACTCTTGGTATGAGTCTCATCGTCCCTGTCTGGGTTGGGACGGCTGTGGAGCGAGCTGCAGCGCCCAGTAACCCCCCCTCCCAATGTGGAGACTGCAGGAGTAAGAGACTGAAACGTCAATGTTGGCAGAGCTGCTCCGTTTTGGAGTTTGCGGGTTGGAGGTAGTGGGTGGTGTGAGGTTTTCCTCCAGGATTCTTGATTTTAGAAGGTGCTTGTGAGGGTGAGACAAAGCTTGCGTCGCTAAGGGCGCATACAAACCATAAGCTTCCACCTAGGGGTGTGCAGCAGTGAACTCGCTGCTGCTGATCCCCGTGGCTGCCAGCTTTTAATGCTGTCGTTCTCAGGGCTCGTCTGTTACCTGCGTTGTTCTCTGATGCCTTCATTTGTGCCTTCATAGGTTACCTGTACAGCCAGGGCCACCTGACAAGAGCAATCTGCTGCCGCATGGTGAGGGATGGGGATGTGCTGCAGAAGAGGCTCCAGGCTCCGTATTGTATCAACCACCCAAAGGTCTGTGCTCCTCTCTGTGTTCCCATCTTCTCTTCCACCTCAGCCCTTCATTCTCACTGAGGTCCCTGTAGGGGTGTCAGCTGGTGGCCGGTAGAGCAGTGCGTCCCATCTCCCTGTGTCCATGGCTTCCTGGGGAGATGCAGACCGAGGTTACTCTCCTAGCCTTCATTTTAGCAGCAAATAGTGGCTTCTTCACCTCAGGAATTCGGCTGAGCTGAGTGCAAGGGTTGGAAACTCCTCAGATTTCACTTCTCTCAGGTGAGATCAGACCCAGCACCACCGCCTCCCGAAAGGAGCACCAGTGGAGGACCTTCAGCGTGGGGTAGCTGAGGTTTTAACACGCAGAGCACTGAGCATCAGGGATGGAAAGCAAAGGCCGTAGCTGAGTGCAGGGCTGGTGGCTGCTGTGTGCCCAGGTCACCCTCTTACCCCCATCTCATGGTGTTGGGAACCCCCCCCTTCCCTCTGTGGCTGCAGGTTGGACGAGTCAGCGTGTACGACTCCGCCAGGCAGACGGGCAAGACAAAGGAGTCTTCAGTGAACTGGTGCCTTGCTGATGAAAGCAAAGTGGAAGTGTTGGATGGCACAAAAGGGAAAGTAGACGGGTAAGGAGAGCTTTTCCTGATGCTGCTTTTCTGGCCGGGGAGATGGGGTCAGTTGTATTCTTACAGCAAGCATTGCAGTATCTGCTGTGGGGAGGGGGATTTCAAGCTGACTCGATGCAGAGCTCTTGAAGCAGAACAGATTGTGCCCAGGCTCTGCAGCAGAGCCCCGGGGGATCTCATGGGCCTCTGCCACAGGGTTGTCCCGAGTCCCGTGCTCCTGTCGGCTTCTCTGTGTCATGTCTTTCGCCGTTGCCTTTTTCTTCCTTCTCAGCCCGAAGCTGGAGGTGTCTCGTGTTTCCAAGAGGAAAACCTTTGCCCTGTTCCGCCAGTTATGTGCCAAGACTGATTGCAAAGAGCTGCAGAAGCTCTCGGTGTACTCAGAAGCAAAGGAAGCAGCCGTGCAGTACCAGCAAGCCAAGCAGTGCTTCTTCGGTGCGCTGGAGGAGATGGGCTACGGCAGCTGGATCTGCAAACCACAGGAGGAGGACAACTTCTCCATCTCTGATGCATAACCAGCTGCCCTGGGTGGGTGTGTGGGTGAGCGTGTGCAGGGTGTATGGGTCCATCTTTCCCCACTTTCCTCTTGAGACGCAACCAGTAGTTGCAGCAGTTTCCTCTGTAGGCCTTGGCTGCCTTCTCTCTCTGCTCCTGTTCCTCCCAGTCCTCTTTTAAACCACGCATGAGAATCGTTGTCTCTTTTTAATTTGAAGCTAGGGCAGCCTGAGTTTGTTTGCTTTCGTGTTCTCATCTCTGTTTGTTTTTTGGTTTTTTTTCTAAAAAAAAAAAAAAAAGAAGGCACAAGAAACCAGAAGGGACCGCAGCCCTGAGACATTTGGACCATGTGCTGCAGCTCCCTCTGGCAGATTTCAGGGCAGGTTCTCTCTTTGGAGAAAGCTGGCAGGCTGTTTTATGTCTCGTGTTCTCCCTGCTGTTTGGTGGCTGGCAGCTTGGCTGGGCTGGGACACAGACTGAGCTCTGCACAGCTGCCAGCAGTGCATTCTGTGTTAATAAATTTTAGGTATTGTTACCTGGCTCTGCTCCATGGCTGTGTGAAGTGCTCAGGACTGAAAGGAACCCTGGATGTGGAGCCGAGGGCTCACAAACAACAGAGATGAGTTGTTTGCTAAGCACTGAGCTGTGGTAATGGTGGATGAAGCTTCTTGCCTTAACCAGGGGTTTTGGGGAGCAGAATTTGAGCCCTGGGCAGAGTTCTCCCACCTCCTCCTTGTCTCTGGGCTGGGGAATTCACGTTGCTTTCCTGCTGGGAGGCTGCAGGTGAGGCCGTGTGCTCCTCTTACGTCTGAGCTCAACCACACGTCAAGCAAAAGCGCTCTTGTGGAAGGTGAGAAATGCCCAGGAGGGCTCAGGGCTGCAGGGCAGCGCTCAGCCTCCTTCCTCCTCACTGAACAGGGTGACAGTGACAGCTCCAGCATCCGGGTGTGGGATGGGAAGCAGCAGGAAAGCAAGGAAGGGCAGCCTGGCTGCTTCCCTGTCCTGCTGCCGGCTGCTGGGGGTGCTCTGTTGGGTTGCTGGGGGTGCTCTGTTGGGATGCTGGGGGTGCTCTGTTGGGATGC
>NW_024884774.1:70792-73264 GCF_019232065.1 Centrocercus urophasianus | reverse complement strand
TCTGGAAGATGGGACAGCTATGGAGCTGTTGAGTGCAATAAATGCATTTGATACAAATACTGATTTAAAATTCTGCTTTTCACGTATACTCTGAAGAGCATATTCAGGTTCTACCTTGAACAAATAACCTCTGTGCTAATGGCAAAGTGTTGAAAGTGACTAATTCTTACCCAATTTTACATCAGCAGAGCTGAGGATCTCTATATGGACCAGGAGGCATAAATAGATTAATATGTGACTGATGCAGATAGCAGATATTCAGGGCTCTAGTCCCTCTCGACTTTATATTCTGTAGCTACTGGAAAAAAACATAAATGAATGAGAGGTGATTGTAAAATGCCTTACTTCACCATTCGATCAAAGCCACACTTGTGCTTGAGTTCATAGACACAGGGATTTCACTGCCAGCCCATCAGGAAAAGGGTTTCCTTTAAACTCAGGGCTGCCACAGGAAGGTAATGTAAGGAGATATACCCCGAGTAAGAGTACACAATTCTTGCAGAGAAACCTTTGTTTTCTTTTTACACACGTACTTTTACACTGTAATAGACACACACATATGAAAATATAAACTAAACCCTATGCACTGTAGGTGGAGGAACATAACTCTGTTATAAATATGACTCTTAATGAAGAAAGACAGAAGAAAACCTGGTTCACACTCTGAAATAATAGTAACGCTAGGAGCTGCCATAAGAATAAATTCACACTTTTTTTCCTCTCTGTGCTCCAGCATTTGACTGCAGACAGCCTTTTCCAAAGGATTTTTTTGTTTGTTTGCTTTCTGCTATTACAGAGTCATAGAATTGTAGGATCACTAAAGTTGGAAAAGACAGCTAAATTCATCTAGTCCCACCATTAACCCATCGCCATCATGCCCACTAAACCATATCCCTCAAATTGGAAAGGCTTGGTTTCTTTTTGTGAGGACTTTGCACCATGTGAAATCCTGTTTCTTGTACCCACTGCTTTTAGTAAGAAATGTCCAAGGAGTTGGGACACATTTTGAGCTGTCTGACCCAGTAGCTGATCTGCAATCCCATTTGTGTGTGAATAAATTGAAAATCTTAAATTAGTAGGCAAAAAGACAGGGAAGACCATAGAAAACATGGAATAATTTTTGGAGCACTTTTTTTTAAGTGTGCAGCACATCATTTTGGTGGAAAATGTCATTTTATTCTGCTTGAAAATCCTGACACCTGGAGTTAGCATTCCACAGCAGAAATACACATATAAGAATTTTAAATTGATCCTCAGAGCAAAATCCACCTGGAAATATTTTGTTCTGATGTTCCACTGTTTTAGCTCAGTCAAATGAAAATGTTCCATCTCACTGGCAGTGAAACACAGAAGAAATCTCAACTTCATAACCCAGTATATTGTTAAACCCAAGGTTTAACTGTGAGCACTCAAAGCAATCTGGATGCCTCGAAAGAGCTGAAGCAGTGCGTTTTCCCTCGGCGTCGCAAAATATTTTGTCACTTTGAAAGTGAAGCGAGGCAGTTGAAACAACTCATTTCAACCATTTTCACATTAAAAATAAAAAATTAAAAATAAAAAAATAAAAAAAAATCACTGCAGTCAGCCTGATCCCAAGACGATTTTGATAAGAATACATTTTCTGGTAGAAAATCCCACTCTCAAAAAAGGGCTGAGCAGCGTTTTGTGGCGTTATCACAAAGGCATCGCTTCAGATAACAATGAGGTGGGGATAAGAGGCATCTCTACGGACTGCAAGATTTTTCTTTGTTTTGGGGGGTTTTGGAGGGAGGGGGGAGGGAAGTTACCTTCAATGAAGCTTGAGCTAGCAGCATCGTGAAATCTGCCTTAAAATGAAGGAGGAGATGCAAAACTAAAATCATGGAGAAAAATGATTCTGTTCTCACATGTAAGGAGATCTACCTTGTGTGAAAAGGAATGTGTGACGTTTGTGCTGTAGAGCTGCCTCAGTTTCCCTCTTGCTTTTGATTTTGTTGATGTGCTCAATTGCAAAGGCGGTGTTCAAATTTTGGGTGACAAAAGCAAGGAAACAGATTGCATTGTGAACAGTCTCTGCTAGGGAGATTTTTCTGCTTTCTGAATGGAACCTGGTAAGACTCAGAAAAATGGGAAAGGTGCACGTATCCAGCAGTTTGCTGAGAGTTGTTCCACTGCATGGTCTGTGAAATTGTCTGATTCACAGAAGAAAGAAGAAAAGGGGAAAGGGAAGGGGAAGGGGAAGGAAAGGGGAATGGGAAAGGAAAGGGAAGGGGAAATGAAGGGAAGGGAAGATAAGGGAGGGAAAAGGGAAAGGGAAAGGGAAAGGGAAAGGGAAAGGGGAAGGGGAAGAGGAAAGGGAAAGAGAAAGAGAAAGAGAAAGAGAAAGAGAAAGAAAAAGAAAAAGAAAAAGAAAAAGAAAAAGAAAAAGAAAAAGAAAAAGAAAAAGAAAAAGAAAAAGAAAAAGAAAAAGAAAAAGAAAAAGAAAAAGAAAAA
>NW_024884774.1:0-70692 GCF_019232065.1 Centrocercus urophasianus | reverse complement strand
AAAAGAAAAAGAAAGAAAAAGAAAGAAAAAGAAAGAAAAAGAAAAAAATGCATTAGGTGAAAAGTCCTGATAATTGCCACCAAACTTTGCAAATGGTTTTTCTGCTGGCTATGAATGCAGAAAGAAACAGATTTAGGGCAGTGAAAGAAAAGCATATTCCCAGGATTTCCGGCTCGGGAGTTATCTCCAAAAATAAAACAAAGGTCAGGAAATACATGTTGATTTTATTATCTGTTTTGTGAAGCTGTCGCACCTTGATGCAGGATGGTGCCAAGGATGTGGCGGAGTCCTGGCAGCGCTCTGCAGGGCTGCGGCAGGGAGCGGGCGGGCTTCTCTGCAGCCACAATTGAAGGTGGCATTTGGAGTGTGCAATTACGCACATCCTTTCTTTTCTCATCTCCACTGGCTTTTGCAATCCTGCTGCTCCTGCTACTATTTACTGCTGAGGGTGGCTGAATTCTTCGTGCCGCCTGCTTGGCCTGAATTTCATCACACAGACACACACATACACAGAGCATCCCCACCTCCAGATGAATGCAAAGGTGGCAAAAAAAAAAAAAAATTAAAATACTTTTAATAAAAATAACAATAATAACAGCTCTTCATTTTCCAGCTGTCTCTCTTTATTGCACGGGAAAGGGAAGGCTGCTGGGAGAGAGAAAACTGGGGAGCACAGGTTAAAAATGGGCACAACTTGTGTTAATCTAGCCTTTATTTTTTTTTTTTTTCTCTCCTGCTTCTCCCATTACCTTCAATTTTGCTGCGGAAAAGCATAATTTTTTTTTTCTATACAGCTATGCTGGGAGCCCTTTGGTTTTGTGCAAGCACAGGAGCTGGTTTGGTGCCCAGGCGGCCACTAGAGCAGTCACTTCTTTGAGAAATCTATGAGAGCAGTTAGAGTTGTTTGAGTCTAGAGAGAGTTAATTCCTCTGCCCCAGAAGCCACTCGATAATTCTCATGCAAATCTTACACAAATGGCATTTTTTGCCCTGCAGAATGTATAGCAATCAGGCAGTGTTATCCTAGAGTGTTTAAGAATGGCTGGAGGAGAGAGTTAGTCAAACATAAAATGCGCACCTCCGTGGTTTCAGTTGGCTTCTCAACGTGCTTCGTCAGCCCGTATCATAAACCAGAAGAGGAAAAAAGAAAAAAAAGAAAAAAAATTGTATATACATGGGTGCAAGGACATCCCATGGCCCTGGACTCCTCTTTTTGCACCCATCCTACTGGGGCTTTCAGCCATCTCACATCTCTTCATGCTTCATCAAGGAGGGGGTCAGGCATATCTTGGGTGAAACAAAAATAAATTAGGGAGAAGAGACTTCTGAAAGTGCTAACAAAAATGTAAACATATTATTTGAGGAAATGAAAATCTATGAACCCACCAACATTAGAATCCTTGAGTGAATCTTGGATGTACCAGAAGTTGGTTATATTCATCCTATGCCCACAGCAAACCAAGCCACAGGATGGAGCAAGTGTTGGAGCTTTTTGCCCAATTTCTCCTTGCATAGCAAAACGGTTGTTCCAAACACTGGTTTCTTTCCAGCAGCCCTTGCATTTCTCCTCAGTTTTGACTTGAAATGTGACTTTGGCTTTCAAGTATAAAAGAAGAGAAACAAGAGCTGACACTTGCATCAATATAAAACAACAGTTTTTGCCTCATTTAGACTTAGTGCCACGAATGGTTTTGCTTGCTGCTTTTTAAAAAGGAAACAAAACAACATTTGACACTGAGCGCTAGGTATCTCTTTCCTTCAGGAATCTGCTCTGCTGCAAATTTTCCTGTTCCCAGCCACAGAAGTGACTTAGATGGGATGGGAAAATCTCAGTTCCAATCACCCTGCTGAAACAAGGGCCAGGTGAGCTTTGCTTAGACTTTATTTGTGGATTAAAAAAAAAAAAAATCAATTTTCAGTGCAAATAAAATTACAAAGAGGATTTCTGTTTGTGGTGTCTTATGGGCAGACGATGTTCTTTTTTGCTTTCGTCTTCGGAAGCATCTCAACTGTTTCCAAGCATCCAGAAGCCAGCCAAGTAAGGGTTTTCTTTAGCAAATAGTGCACTGTTCGCAGACTTCCCAGTGCATATGGTTGACTGTGTCGCTCTGAAATCACACTTAGAGTTTGCTAAGGATCATTCAGCCAAGGACTTGTGTTTGCAGACTAATCCCCCGGTTAGATTTTCTGTGCTTCTCACCACACAGGGTGGCAGTGGATGTGCATTAAGTGCTTGCATGCTGTGTGTTTACAAACACATCCGACCACTGCGGGTCGGCTCTATGAACGCCGCTCGGCAGCGGATGCAAATTGCTTTCGCTCAGTCGATGAACTCCGAGTGCTTCACAGCAGCCACAGACCTGGTCCTCTGCATATTCCTCTGCAGTGCATATTTATCTAACTAATCTTCAAGATATTAGAGATAATCTTTGCCGTTTTCCTTTAATGAATGGCTGACAAGCTTGCCTGGAAGCTGGTACTGCAGAGACCACCAGAGAGAAGAAATCAGATATCCTATCTCCAATCGTTTATCACTATCAGATCAGGGAGGGAGCTTTTTCCCCTGCCTCTTTCCTCAATATCTCCCGGCGTGTTCAGTTATTAACCTCACTTAGCCTCCAGCAGAGCCTGCAAGACCGAATCAAAAGGTTCACATTTTATTCCCCAGCTGCTCCACATCGGAAATCTTGGGGCAGAACAAGACAACGTGAGCAATAAGTAGGGACTGGGGAATCCTTCCAGATCTTGGCCACAAAGGGGGTTATTCTTCAAACCATGTCATTCACACTGTGATGCTGCTGAGTCGAGAAGCAAGGAATTACTTGCTTGTTCTCAGCTCCTCACCGAGGGCTGGGATCTCATTACCTCTTCTGGACTAATGAAAGAGGGATGCCAGCCAAGGATGCTGAGGGAACAGAGGATGGTGGAGCAAAGAACACTAACAGCCATAGTGTCTCCCCTAGTCAATATTCATTCACCAGATTTCTCCCACAGCCATCCCAATGCAGAGTCAGAGCTCCGTACTTTCAGAGCATTTCTATCCAAACTTACATCCTCCAGGGTTTCTGAAATCCCAGAGCTAGCAAGATTCAGTGCAGCTGTGCTGACCAAATTCTGCGTCCATTAACTACTTAACAAAATTTCCCATGCCATCACCCGCAACTGATCCAGGTTAATGCTCCTCCTCATTTCCAGGCCAAAAGCCAAGGACGATCTTTGTAGAACTGATTTCCTTCTTACCCTTGCAGTTTTTGATTTGTAAAAGGCTGCAGAGTGAGCACTGCAATCATCTGGTTCAGGGTGAGCTTTCTTACCCCTCTACTTATACATGCGTAGAAATATCCAACAAAATCTTCCTTCTTAACACAACCCCTTGAATAAAACAGAAGGATCAGCTCCTTCGTCCTCTATGCAAAATTGATATGCTTTCCTCAATGTGACAGTAATTTCTATGGTTTCTTGCTGCTTTGGGCTTTCTTTTCCTCTTTTAGGCAGCATCTGGGATCTTCAGTTAGTTATTGTAATCTGTATGACCAGGAAGTTTTTTTTACAGTGAAGGTGGTAAGACATTGGAACATGTTGCCTTGAGGTATAGTTGATGCCCCATCCCTGGAGACTTTCAAGGAGAGACTGAATCAGGCCCTGGGCAACCTGATCTAGCTGTTGTGTCCTTATTCATTAAAAGGGAGTTGGACTACATGACCTTTCAAGGTCCTTCCAACTCTAAGGACTGAATGATTCTGTGATTCTATGATTCTATGATTGTATGAAATGTTTCCAGCTCCCAGGCCTAGTCACACATCCAGTGCTTTGCTCCATCGTGGAAAAGATGATCTTAGTGGCCTTTTCCAACCTCATTGATTCTATGATTCCCTTTTTAGGGTGAACTCCAGCATGTTATCTTCTCTCTGCTCTGTACCTTGGTTTCACTCTATTGTCCAACTACAAATGTAAGCGCAGGAAGCTACAGTTTCTAGGGACAGTGGAGTCACCATCTCTGGAGGTGTTTAAGAAAAGAGTAAATACAGTAGTTAGTGGGCAATATTGATTGTAGGTGGACAGTTGGACTAGATTATCTTAGAAGTCTCTTCCAGACTTTATGATTCTATGATCCTATGATTTCTGAAATGAGTAAATGAAGGGCTAGGAACTGTTCATCCTCACTGGCTCCTAGGAAGCACAGACCTCTCAGAAGCTGTTTCTTCATTCACTCCCTCAAAATTTAGATGTTTTAACTTTAGACCATAATGATGATTTCCACCAAAACCATCTCTAAGGAATAGCTATTATTTGCAATATACACGTACTGTATCTTGATGATTGCAATGAATGTCAAGGGACATTCAGAGTATATTAATGCGAATGTTGAAAGAAATCTTGCCAAAATGCTGAATGCCAAGTTTGGAAGCCATTGAAAATCCTCTGGAGAGTTGATATGACAGCAAGAAGGGTCCTCAATAGATCTTGACAGCTGTTCAGATTTTCACTCACAAGATGTGAATGACAAGCTCTTTACACTCTCCCCATTATTGGGTAGATATGGAGATTAAGGGCCACACATTTGAATTAAAATCCTTGGGCTAATCATGTCATCTCCCTAGCATAGGCAGACCAGACACATATGCAAGACTTCTTGGTTTGTTCCTTGGGATAAGGAAAATGGATTACAAAGGCTGATGGACTTTGGAACAGGGACAATGTGCATAGCATGTTAGAGACACCCTTTCCCACCTCCATCTTTGGTTTTGGGGTCATATCCCTTTTCTTACATGCCTCAGATTGGAACATACTTGTCCAAAGGGCAATTCCCTACCTCTTTTCATCATCACCCCAGCTTGTCTACCACATTGCCCTGCCAGCTCCCCTGTTCCCCTTCTTCAGGAACCTGGTGGGAAGGATCTCAAAGAGTTAACCTTCTTGTGCTCATCACCATTGTCCCCAGTGTATCTCCCTGGAGCCAGCAATCCTGCTGAGGATTTCAGCAGGGCGACAGAGACACTTAGCACATGCCGCCATCGGAAATAGAGCGGCGGTGGTGAGATGGGGCTGAAAGCAGATCCTGCTTTCAGGTGACACCGAGGAGGAGAGATAAGGTTTCTCTTGGGGGAGGAGGGTGCATGCAAAGTATTGGAAGGAAGAAGGTGGCATCCACCACAGTCAGATAACCTCTGGCTATTTATTCCCTTTCGCTGACCTGTTGGCAGTTCCCCAACAACTTGAAATATGGGAAAACCAAGATTTTTATGTATATATACTCCCAGATTTGCTGGAAATCAGCGAACCTACTGTTGGGGGTTGGGTTCAATAAGCCAGAGCAGATTAGTGCACAGAGAGAAGATACACAAGTGCAAACCTTCTTCTGGCGAAGTGGCAGCTTAGCTCAGTACTCTCACATGTAGAGCAAACCCATGATATTAACCACCTTTGTTATCATAGAATCATAGAACTATTTGAGTTGGAAGGGACATTCAAAGATAATCTAGTTCAACTCCCATGCAGTGAATAGGGACATTAACAGCTAGATCAACTTGTTCAGACCCCTGTCCAGTCTGATCTTGAATGTCTTCAGGGATGGGGATTCCACCACATCTCTGGTTAAATTGTTTCTGTGCCTCACTATCTTTATCATGGAAAATATCCCCTCTTTTAGTTTGAAATAACTTTCCCTTGTCCTGTCACAACAGACTTTGCTGAAGAGTCTGCCCCAGCATAGAACCACTGGTGTCAGGTTGGAGGTCTCTGAGTTGGCTGGCAGCAACATGCTCCCACTGCACTCCATTACCCAAAAACCTTCATGCAACAAGTGAAGAGCATCTCAGATGGAGGCCAGCAGGCAAAGTGTTAAGAGAAACCATCCTGGTGAAATACGTTCAGTAATAGCTGGAAGAAAGAGAAGGAGAGGAGATTGAAGTCCGGTCGGACCTCTCCTCTATCCCCCCCCATTTGATTTTATGGGCTCTGAAATGTTGCCCATCTGCCCTTGGTGTATTCTGCTCTTTTTTAATTGAAACGGACAGAGGGTATTGACTAGCTATCAAAATTCATATCTATGCAACATTTCATTTCCAGTGGCCTCAGCACTCTGCTGCCTCCTCTCCGTTATTCCCCATCGTTTGAATGTAAAGGCAACTGTCACTTCGATAAACGGCCCCTAATGGTGGACGGAGAGGGTGGGAGCTGGGGGGGAGTCATGGGTATGGGCGGGATGAGCAGCTTTCAAATCCTGATGGAAAACTTAATCAGAAAAGAGGGGGAAAAAAAAAAAAACAAAAACTCCAAGGCCTTTTTTTTTTTTTTTTTTTAATAACTGGGAGATTTAATTAATTGATTGACTATTAAGGCTAATATAATTTTGATGATGTCGCCTATCTTTTCTGCCATTGACTTTAAGTCAGGGTCTCTTTCTTGCCTTTTGGCTGTATTTTTGGCAATAGGGTCCATTGTTATTAAAATTCAATTGAATTTTCACTATCTCTGCACCATAAGCCAGATGAGCCAAAAAGAAGGATGGAAAAGAGTGTCATTCGTATTTATTCTGTTGAACTTCCTCCACTACTACTTTGGCTCTTCCTTTTTTTTGTCTCAGCAGGCTGCTCTTTATGACAGATAGCAAGAGAGAAATGCCCATGCTGTTTGTTCAATTGAATTTTCACTTACTTTCCTCCGTACCTTAAGTGGCTTCAGTAATGGGAGAATTTTCTTAAACTGAAGAAAAACAAAGAAAAATAGAGAAACAGGATCCAATGCAAAGCTGCTTGTTTCTGATGTTGACAGCAAATACACAGAGGTCACAGTAAGGCAAAGGACTCTGCTAATTCTTGCTGTTTTATTCTATATGGTAATACCCAGGTGGGCATCTTCAGTATTAGGTCCAGCTGTGTGACCAGGAAAATAGGTGCAATCTCTTTTTCTGGCATCTCCACACTTATAGTCCAATCTGCAGATTCAGACTGAATTCTCTTTGGTGTAAAAAAGAGCAGGCCTGGCTGATTTGGAGGCAGAGGAATGTCATCTTCAGCTAGATCCACAGCTTAGGTGTAAATAGTGATGCAGAAGTTCTCCTTGCCACTGAGTCAGTCTATCTTTGACATTCTAGCATGGGTTCGTGTTGGCCTTGATGCATAAGACAATTATTCTCTACTTTAGCAGTACCAATTTATGTCAAAACAGTTCAATTCAGGAGAAGACTCTTTGGTCAAGCCACCATGAATGTACCTTGGCGCTACGTGCACGCACCTCCCTGCCACCACCTGCACCTTGTGCCCCACATTTATCCATCACCAGGCAGGAATGAGTCCAGACAGACTGATAGTGATGTACAGCCATTGCACGTGAGCTTCCTTCTTGGCCTCTTGGGCTCGCATTTTCTTTCGGACATTTGGTCAAAGCAGAATATACAAAATATCTATTCCTATCTACACTGCAGAGACACCAGACCCTGCTAGGTACTGCTTGCCTCAGTTGGTCACTCCTTTGCCATGATCAAGCCCATGTAGACCAGATGCCATCTCTATCTACTAAACCCAGTGCTGGCAGATCTGGGAAAGACACTCCATATCCCAAGATGGACATGGATGCAGAGATCATTTTGCAAGCAGGTTTGATCTCCCCTGCGATAGAGCATTTTACTTTGTGAAGCCTCAGTTCTCTCTGTAGTAAAGCCAGCATGTCTCCATATCCCACCAGGTGCAAGAACAAGCTGTTCTTCATCTCATACCAGGCATTGTTCCTTTTGCAATGGAACAGATTGCCATGTTGTAAATTCTCTTTTTGGAAATAATCGAAAGCTACCTGGACATGGTCCCGGGCAATCTGGTGTAGGTTCTTGAGGAGGAGTTAGGCCAGATGGACCCAAAAGTCCCTTCCAACCTCAACCAGTGATTCTGTGAACCTGCTCTTCCCTCCAAACAACAAGCAACATGTCATTCCAACCACTGATTTCATCCTACCCGTGCGTGGCTGCAGAAGCAGTCATCCCAGGAATAAATTCGACAATTAAACTAGCATTATGACATTAGCTTTTAAAACCCTCGCACTATGAAATAATGTCCCCGCGTTAGTGCACCGCACGCAGGAAGCACCAGAGGCGTAAAACTTTTATTATTAAAATTAACATTTAAAACCCGTACCATGAAGTAATGTGTGAGGTGAGCGTGGATAAATCAGACAGCTAAACTAGTAAGGTAGCATTAGTAGTTAGAATCGTGACCATGAAATAAAGTCAAGGTTAGGAGATGGATAAATCAGGTGGCTCAGGCAGAACTTCTTTGTGTTAACACTTGAAATCTCCTGACCTGGGAGAAAGTAACTAGATGGAGAAATTAAAAAAACAACAAAAATTACCTATAAAGGACCTGATTCTGGTATCATACAGCTATAGGCTAAATGAGAAGGCAGTCAAGATATGACTGGGGCTATTTTGCCATTTTGGAGGCTGCAGGAACATTTATGTGGGTTCCATTGAAAGATGGGGCAAATGTTCTTCATTGCAGAGGTCTAGAAAAAGTTCTTCAGTCCTGAATAAAGCTGCAAAATAAGGGCTTTGGGAAGAAAGATATCATAGAATCACAGAATCATAGGACCCTAGAATCATTTTAGTTAGAAAAGACCTTTAAATGCCATCTGGTCCAACTCTCCTGCAATGAGCAGAGACATCTACAGTTAGATTAGGATGCTCAGAGCCCTGTCCATCCTAACCCTGACTTCAGGGAAGGGGCATCCACCAAATCTCCGGGCAACTTGTTCCAGTGCTTCACTACCTTTATCATATAAAAACTTTTTCCTTATATCTGATCTAAATCATCCTTTAATTTGAACCTATTTCCACTTGTTCAATCACAACAGACCCCGATAAATAGTCTGTTTATTGGTAGGTCCACACCAGCTCATCAGCCACCAAATGGTTCAACCACTGATGACTGCAGTCTTGGCCTTGGACAAGTCTATGTTCCCCATGACGCAAACCCACATCTCTATATCCTCATCTATAACCAGTGTTCCCAGTAGGACACCACAGGAAAACCTTTCAGCACTGCTCTACACACAGCAGGATCCTCACCAACTGTCTGTCTGCAAGCTGCAAAACCCAAATCTTGCTTTCTAACATGGAACTTGCTAGGATCTTCACTCACTTTTTTTCTACAATCCATTCCAAAAAGATGCAGAACCAAGGTGTTCTTGCCAACTGAGCAAAACCATCACTGGCTGATCAAACTCAGTGAGGAAAGGTCAGTCACAGAAAATGATAGAAAATTATGTCTCTCTCTTTCTTTTTCTTTCTTTTTTTTTTTTTTCTTCCCTTTGTCCTGTGAATGTTGAAGGTGAACCCCTGGTAGTTTCTTGTAAATATGGTCTTAGGAAGATACACAATTTAGTAACAGCGTCTCCAAATCTCCTGCTGCACAAAGTGCAGCAAAATGATGAGGAAGAGAGAAGGAAAAGGAAAGGTGGCAGTGGGAACGGAGTGGGATATGATGTCATCTTCCTGCCCTCAAAGGAACCTTGAATTATTAATGGAAAAAGAAAGCCGTCCCTGCAACCCAAGCCAGAGCAGCTCTGATTTCATCTCTCAACAACTCTGGCGCTTGACTGCGCCAATTGGCCCCACTTTCACAAGAGAACACGTCCTGCAGGGACAGCTGGTGGTAGGGGCCAGGGGGAAGGTTGTTGAGGGAGTCATGCGGGTATGAGTCTCAGCAACGTCAGCACCGAGATCAGCTGTAACCTCCAACTGCATCCTCAGTCCATCTCAGGCAATGGGATGGGTTCTCTGGGCATGAATAGGTTTTATTGGAAACTAATAATCCTGGGAATGGCCTCGTTCTATCATAGCACTAAGGGTGTGCTCATCTATGCAAGAATTTTCCTCATCCTAGTGCTACCCAGCCATCTTTTGGTGATCCACATGCAATGAGATGCATAATTTTCAGCCTAAATGGAGGAAAGTGCAGAGCCTTCACTTGCATCTTATTACCCAGATTCACCAAGGATATGCTCATCTATGGAGCCACCATATGCCTCATCTATGGAGCTCATCTATGGAGTTTTGCTCATCCCAGTGCTACCCAACCACTGATGTTTTTTTTTTTACCCTATTGTAGACCAGTAGCTCATGGTAAATGAGAACAGTCCTTGTAGTAAGGCTAGCTCTTGCTTTGAAGCTGAGTCTGGGAGGAGGGAGGCTGACCTTCATGGTGAGATGTTCCTGTAGGACAGTGACTGATCTTCTTCTCTAGCCTTGCAACGTTTTGTGAGTCCTCACCTCAGCCAGCATGGCAGAGAAACGGAAAGCCTTAGCAATGTCAAAGCAAAATATTAAAGCTGTTATTTTCCGTTTCAACACTCTTATTTGGGACTCATTTGTAGAGAGAGGGGATGGTTGCAAGCCAATAGGCCAGTTTACCACTTCAAAGACCTTGCATCTCTCTTCAACTCTGCAACCTTACACCATTTTCTCCCCCTTAGGGAGCCAGCACTGGGCTGATTCAGCTGAACAAATGCAGGAGTGAGCTGAGCTGTATCCTGAACTCCAGCTCTTGGCTCAGTCTGCATTGACTCTGCCAACCCAGGCAGAGACATGGCCCTCACTCTTGTGAGAAAGACTATATTGGAAGGGCTGGATGAAATGCCAGTGGAGAACTCATCAGTAGTGCTAGTGAAATCTAGGGAGCAAATTCCTCATTTGAAAACAGATGCTTACATTGGGTTAATAAACCGCACCCTAAGCCACTGTGGCAATACCAAGTGCTCATGCAAAACAGGAGCCTGGATAAACAGTTCAGACGCAGATGACTTTTTTTGCTAAATCGTCGACTCAACAAAAGGAATTGTACCCAATTTTTTACTGAAAATGCTCAGTGGCATTTACCGTGCTTGACAAGTTCTTACTCCTGGAAAGCCTTTGCAATGAACATGCTGAAAATACGGCTTTAAGTAAAGCGGATGTCTACAGGTTGATACAAGCACCTTGTGCTTTGTATGCAAATTGCAGTGTGACTGTGATATATCAAAGTCGAGAAGTGTGGAAGTTCAGTTATTCAAATCACAATAATGGAAACAGATCTTAAATTCACAGGAATGTGTTTGGAGACTGGTATGGAGCTACAGTGCATAAAACAAATGACAAATCCAACAAGGAGTGAACAGTTAAGAGTCTGCAGCAGGCAGCTGCCAAAGAGTAAAGTTCTTGGGGCATTCATAGCAAATTAGCGAGGGAAATTGGATGAGTGATTGAAGATGTCCAGCTGAGTCTGATTCTTGCTTCATAGCAAGTGGTGAGAGGAGGTGAAGTGCTGTGGCTATGACCAACCCTCTTTGCTAATGCTTTAGTTCCAATTTCTGAGAACCACTTCGGAAGGTGGTCTCTTGCAGGTGTAAGAGATGCAATGAGAGAGTACCTTTGCAGTGAAAGCTTCGCTCCTCTGCAGGAGACACTTTCCTCTTTGCTATTGAATTGGTCTTAGAAGTACTAAAGGCAGGAAGACACAACTCTGCCAAGGAGATAGCACTCATATCCTCTCCATGCCTACATGCTCAGCTTCATTTTAAACAACCCTGGAGAAGAAAGAGCTTCTTATTTCCATTCCATTCTTATCTCCCAGTTTTTGCTCTATCATGGAATGCAGCTGGGCTGATTGCAGAAGGCTGCATCTCCCACAGCAGCAGCAGTCGAAGACCAGTAGGATTTTGTTTTGAACATCCCAAAGCTGCCATGGTCTTGCCATGACATTTGGGCTTGCTGTCCCCCTAACTTCTCCCTTGCTTTGAGACCATCCCTTGCAACAGTGAATTTGGTGTCCCCAAAAAGAAAAAATCCATCAGCATTTTCACTGTTTTCCATTGTTTGCTTAGAGCATTTACGCTGAATTTGTGTTTGTGTGCATGTGGATATGTGCAGATATATGAATGTAGGTATTCCTGAAGGTATCTGCGTAAACACATACTCATGTCTATCTCACCAAATAATATGCATGTGCACATGTGAGAATGCATAATGCTTATTTAAAACTGTCCCCAAACCCAGCTGAGATCCTACGGTTCCTACCACAGATGGCTACTCAGGAAGGCTTAGACCCCTGGGAGCCCTCTCTCTGCCTCATAAGCAAAGTGGTTTTCCCCAGAGGTTTGAGGGCACAGAAGTGAGCTGCTCACTCAGCAGCTGTGCTGCAGGGACTGTTACCTACAGGTGTACTTGCAACAAGGTCTATGGGGCAGAATTTTTTTCTCTGAGAAAGATATCTGGGGAACAGAAATCTTTCCACGACATTAGGAGATCCTTGCCTGGCTTTAAACCTATGTCATGTTCATCCAGCTATGTTCATCCAGCACAGAACTGAACCTGGATGCTGAAGATGCCTACAGAAGAAACTGGGAACGTGCACCAACTTCTGATGTGCTGAAAATTATGGGAAACAAGTCAATACACTGTCTGCTTCTTGGGTTTTCCTCCTAACAACCACAAGGAAAAGCTTGAATACATCTTAGTTGCCATGGTGCACCCAAAAGCATAGGGACAAAGTTAAGAAAAGATCTGTGCTCCCTGCATTTTGTCCACAAATCCCTTCTTTCTTTCCCTTTTCTCTGTTTGTTACCCTCAGTACCACACAAGCATCTCCCAAGGAGGACTCATGCCCTATGACTGGGGAAGGGAACAGCAGATTTAAAGTTCTTGGACCTCCAGTTTAACCTGCAGATTTTCTAAGTAACATTTGCTCAGTAAAACATTTCCAAGAGTGGGATTTACTGTCATAATTAATAGGTTATGATTAGGTCAATAACTTTCATCAACCTAGCTAGAAGAGAACCTATTAATGAAACTGTAAAACAACGTAAACTCTACGGAGAAGATAGGAGGGAGAATTTACAACTTCCCAGAAGCCCTAGTAACTAAAGCGACGATTTACAGGAAGTAAAATGAACCGGGTGCCCATAAAACACAACCAAAATTATACCCATATCCAAACAAGACAAATTAAAAAGGTTTAAGTGGATTTCTCAGCCCAAATAAAACAGAGCATCTCAATTGAGAGGAGACATTTCATGTTGCTTTTTATGGAGTACAGGAGGGGAAGATGCATGGAAATGTGAGAGCATATCAAGCAGGTCGATAAGAAATCAGTGGCAAAACCTGACACTCCTGATTGCTCCTTCAGCCTCAGCCCATAGGATGTGCTCCAATGGTCACAGCCAACTCTAGAGTAATGAGGCAGCATGTTCAGCATCCACTTCTGCACCACGGTCAAAATGCAAAGGTCCTGGGTATAAATTTTGAAAGCAATGCATGAAACATATCCTGCAGCCCAGGGAAATAAGTTCTTTCCATTTCAGATGGCTCAAGAGGACACTGACCAACAACAAGAAGTAAACCACTGCAGTCTCTGTCTAAAGAAGGGAACTCCTATGGGCACGTTTCCACATCTCTTGAATCCAGGCTCCAAAAGATCACTAGACCTGTTTTCTAACCCCATTTTTAGTTTAAATTATTTAAAAAAAAAAACAGGCTATCATTTTCTGCATGTACAGCATGGGCTCTCCTGTCAATGATATTTCTCTCACACATGGCAAAGTAAAGGTGGATGAGGGATGCTAGGACACCTGCGACATGAGTTATGATGCAAATACAAGCCAACTTATCTCTTTGTTTGGGTGTAACTCTGTATAAAAAAATGTCATCTTCTCCCTTCCCTTTGAAAGTGCAGTATACTTTCCAGTTCCTCCCATTTTCAACCCTCTTTATAAGAGGAGCAGCCATGTTAAAACACATTTTTTCACTAATGTATGAATTTGAGTGCCAAAAAGCACTGCTATTTTTTGTGCTAGCTTAATGTCTTGGTGAGCTTGGTCTGTATTATTGTCCTGAATTAATTTTCTGTGGAGCTCTGGTGGCTGTGGTTAAAGAGTTTTGATGTTAGACCCTCCAGGAATGGGCAAAGACTTCCTTGTTCTGGACACTTCACAAATCACTTTTTCTTAAAGAAAACTTCTTAGTTTAAACAAGCATAGGAGACACTCTACCACAACCCTCTGCAAGTTCCTCCAGTGGTTAATTACCCTCACTCTTGTAACTGCGTTTATAAAAGCTATTTAATTTGACAGGACCGATTTCCCATAACCCCCTGCTGATCATCATCATGTTCCTGTAATTCTTTATTAATCGAGTCGTCATGAGATGATCCTTCATTTTGCCTGGAATCAATGGCAGGCAATAATTATCTAAGTCATCCTGTTTACACCATTTTAACATACTACTACTATGTGACATTCATTTTATTCCAGCCCCCTGGATTGCACAGGCCTTTATTTACCAACAGTAATGCTCCTTGGTTACATCCTAGAAAACACTTGTACGTGGTTAAGACTAACTTTCAAAAAGCTGTGTGTATTTAAGAGGGTCCATTTAGTATGTTCCACAGTTAACGGTGCCCTTCAAACCATTCCTTCACTTTTATCAGATACAAATCTGCTTTTCCCCCCAAATACAGAACAAATATCTATTGAAAATGCATGCTTTGCACATTTCCCTTCCAAGGAGGAATCAATACCGCGGTTATTATAGTTCCTACTGTTCCCAAAGTATTTAAACTCTTTGCTGTTCTCAGCTCTACTAGCCAGAGATGTCTCATGTCTTTTTGCTCATCTCACTGATTTTCCACAGCATTTCTAGTGCAAATTCAATGTCCTCCACGTCCATTTTTTTCATTTGATGTGTCTCTTGCCACTTTCACGTTGCCTCTAAGCCAGCCAGTTTTTCAAACCAGTGTCACTCTTGATGGAGGGATTATTGCTTTGGGGACAGTTTGTTTTTTGGTTGGTTTTTAAAACCATCCCCTATCATTATTCACATTTTTCCATTCCAGTTCTTTTCTTATTTTTTTATTTTTTCCTCATCTGATTTCTCTTCTAGGTCATTTTAGTTTTCCATGAACTTGACCCTTGTAACATAATGGATGAGCTGTTCTGAACTAATTTGGTTAGCACATGATAGATGCAAACTAGGATGGGCTTTGTCACCCAAAAACCAGCCACGGATGATCTGGACAGCCAGAATCCCTTTGCATGCCAGGACAAGGTCCAATGGGGAGTTCCACAGCCTGACTGCAATCAGATCTGAGATTTGCAATTATCACTCGTAGTTTTTGGAAAATCCCAAGGTTATTTCAAGGCCATCCATCCAACATTTCCAACACACATTAGTCCAGATAAGATGCTTTAGCAGCCTTCTCTTTCTCACCTTTGCCTTGCAGATAAGTGCTTTAGGAGCTGGTCAGCCCACCCTACAGGAGAAAGTGCTTATTGCTGACACATCATCTCCTGCTCCATCTGTGGGAATGTTGGCCAATAACCATTCCAAATCATTTGCTTTTGGGTTGCCCAAGATAGTGCTGTTTTGCCACTTTCACCAATCTCCTCACAGTTTGCTTGCTCAAAATACTTTGTAAGCAGAGAACCAAGCAGAACAGTGGTTAAAGTCAGCACCATAGGATCATAAAGTGGCTTGGGGTTGGAAGGAACCTCAAAGATCATTTAGTTTCAGCTAGTAGAATTTTATTCTCAAAGACTGTATCTGTAGAAGTATTTTTTTTCTCACAAGAACAGAAATTGAGGGTGAAAAGAAAATTTTCCACTTACCTTTGGAAAATTTAGGTTTCCAATAACCATTTGCAAGCTCAAAACAAGATTTTTTTTTCATGTTTGAGTTTTCTCAGAGGAAAAATATATCTGTTTACCTGTTTTGTTGTATTTGACCATCTACCCTCTTCCTTTCCCCTTCTGGAGAAAACAATTCTCTGATTTTTTTTTTTTTTTTTCCTGCATTGGTGACAGTTATTTATATTTCTAGTCCCTTCTACTGCATCTCCCCTTGAATCCGCCAGGCTTGCAGTAATTTGAGATTCACACTCAAAGTAACTGAGTCGCCACTAACATGGGAAAGACTCTGCATGACCAGGACAGTCGCTCTTGGAGGTGACCCTCTAGCCTGAGCTGGTGCATTTAATAAGGGGAATGACAGCAGATTTAACATGCAGCCAAAAGCATACTGGGAGGAATTTCTTTACTTCTTCAGTCCTTTTAGTCCTTCAGGTCATCCTGAATTAGGACAGGTGAATTTGCCAGCTCAGTGTAGCAGATGGTTTCCCTTGGGATGAAGCCTCAAAGACAGTGGTGAACAGAGTTAAATTCAGTTGGTGTCCAGTCATTAATGGTGTTCCTCAGTATTAGGGCCTGCCCTATTTAATATCTTCGTTGATGACCTGGATGAGGGGATTGAGTACACCATCAGCAAGTTTGCAAATGAAATCGAGTTGGGAGGAAGTGTTGCTCTGCCTGTGGGCAGGAATGCCATACAGAGGAATCTGGATAGGTTGGATGAATGGACTGAGACCAATTACATGAGTTTTAACAAGGCCAAGTGCCAGGTACTGCACTTCGGTCACAATAACCCCATGCATGACAATGGGCTTAGGGCAGAGTGGCTGGAAAGCTGTGCAGAGGAGAAGCATATAGGGGACCTAGTTGAAAGTTGGCTGAACATGAGCCAGCAGTGTGCCCAGGTGGCCAAGGAGGCGAATGGCATCCTGGCTTGTTTCAGAAATATTGTAGTCAGGAGGACTCTGGACGTGATTCTCCCTCTGCACTTGGCACTACTGAGGCTACATCTTGAATAGTGTGTTCAGTTTTGGGCCACTCACTACAAGAAAGATATTGAGGCCCCAGAGTGTGTCCGGAAAAGGGCAATTAAGCTAGTGAAGGGTCTGGACCACAAGATCACAAGTCTTATGGAGAGTGGTGGAGGAACTTGGGGTGGTTCAGGAGCCCGAGGGGGCTCAGGGGAGACGTTATTGCTCCCTACAATTCCCTGAAAGGAGGTTGTAAAGAGGTGGGGATCCGCCTCTTTTCCTAGCTAATGGCAATAGGATGAGAGGTAATGGCTTTAAGTTGCACCAGAGGA
This sequence comes from Centrocercus urophasianus, assembly GCF_019232065.1. Taxonomy (NCBI): domain Eukaryota; kingdom Metazoa; phylum Chordata; class Aves; order Galliformes; family Phasianidae; genus Centrocercus; species Centrocercus urophasianus. Next base: position 53,745 of record NW_024884774.1, on the reverse strand, counting down.
GGTTCAGGTAGAGTATGAGGAAAAATCCATTCTCCAGAAGACTTGTTAGGCCTTGGAACTGGCTGTCTAGAATAGTGGTGGAGTCATTGTCCTTGCATGTATTCACGAACCATGGAGATGTAGCACTGAGGGGACATGACTGTGTGGGCATGGTGGGGATGGGTTGGGGTTGGTGATGTTACTGGTCTTTTCCAACCAAAATGAGTCCATGATTCTATTAAATTTGTGCTATTGTATCAGAGTACTCAGATAAGGGAAGCTCACACCCCACTTGACTTGTTTGGAAGTGACAGCCAAGTGAAATAACTGTTGAAAAAGAACTTAGAAGCAGAGCTGAGGTTTCTGAATGTAGTCAAGGTTCTGCTGTGATCCTTCAACAGCATCTCCCAGAGTTTCTCTGTGCCTGTCTATTGCCTTGAGGTGAACAGCTTCTCCAGGGTCTTTATGTATCTTCTGTAATTGCTTGGCTCCCCTTACTGAAAATCCCACCAGTTTTCCATAGTTTACTGGAAAAGAGTATGAGTGATCCTCTTGCAGCTGAGAGTTTGTCATTTGAGGGTCTCATTCAAGACCACCATCAAGAGACTTGTCAACTACAATGGGAAGGACAAAGAGGGAACAAAGCTGCAGCTGAGAGACATTTAATCTCAGATTGCCAATGGGAACTACTTTTTCTGGTTTTGTAGTAGGATAAATATCTTCTAAAGCTGCTTGCTGAGGCTGGTATTCTTCCCACAAACGTCTGTAGCTGGCACAATGCATAAAGGAGAAAAGCAGGTGATTAACAAGGTTGTCTGGCCTTTGCATTCCTTCACAACAGCCCACAGGGCTGCTCAGACTTTTTGCAGGGGTGAACTGGAAATGAATTAGGTACTTTATACGGAATTAGTTATAATCAAATGCAAAAGAAATAATCAAACATACTGCAGGAGAGTGTTGATGTTAAATACAAGCAAAGTTGTATGCCAAAAAAAGAAGGCATTCTGGATTGGTCAGAGGTGTGTTTAGCCCCCAAGCTTTTAATTGGTCAGCTTTTGAAAATAAAAATGAATTATTACACGTGTAAAAACATCATTGCACATGTAAAAGTAAATTACTGTGCATATAAAAACTTTACTGCACATCTAAAAGTAAATTATTGTGCATGTGAAATAGATTTCTGCATATTTTTTTCTTGTACTTCCTGGTCATTATTTTCTCAACACTTGTAGTCTCTCGTTTTGAGCATGTTGAAGTTGCACCAAAGATTCCTTTCCCTCTCTGCTTTAAAGCAGATTCACAATTGTTCTTTGAAGAAGAGTACCAAAATCACATTCCAACTTCCAGAGGACTTGTATCGGTTTTGTGTTTCTGGAGATAATCCCTGTCACCTTGATTGCAAGAGTTATTTTCTAAATAGGAACACAAAGAGGGGACAGTGTAATAAAGTGCAGACACAGCAACACAGGTTCATGTTCACCATCAAGAATTGTACTAGACATGCAGGTGATGGAGGAATCAGACACACAGAAGCAGAAAGTCAGACTCCTCTATAGTTGTGTGAAAAATTTCCGTGGCCGCACATGAATTCCAGGCAACTGCATGTATTAATTATGATCACAAAACTGCCTGCCAGACTTGTGCAGTAGTCTGATAGCCACATGCCTTCAGATCTCTGATGGCCAGAGCTCCACTTCTTGCTTCTAGGTGAAGATTTATGGGCAATCTTTCCCCTCACTCTCACATGCGAGTTTAAAAGCTTTGGCCTGGAGGACAGGCCAAGCTCCTGTCACATTTTATATTGCTGTACCAGCACAAAATAGCTCTTATGTACAGCAGAACTAGATCTGGGGAACATCAGTGTCCCTTCCCCACAGTAGCTGGGTGCAGGGGAAGCATGCTAACATGTTGCTGTGCTCCATGATATCATTGACTACCAGCACAGATACAAGATCAAGGTGGCAATCATAGAAATATTCAATCATTAAGGTTGGCAAAGACCACTAAGATCATCTAGTCTAACCATCAACCCATCACCACCATGCCCACTAAACCATGTCACTCAGTACCACAGAGATACCTCAGAGAAAAGCTCATGAGCTGTACTCAAACACACCACACACACCAGAGCTTGGTACTGGTCCAGATAATTTTGGCATCAACATTTGTCTCCATGCCATTAGAATATCTCTGAGCAGAGAAAGTCAGTGGTTTTTCAGTGTTGTCACATCACAGAGGAAGATGTTCTGCAGGTTTCATGTGTAGGGTCCTCCAAAGCTTCACAACAAAGCCTTGCATTTTTTGAATAAAGATAGCTGCATTCAGCAGCTCTGATTCAGGATCAAGAGGGTCTCAGGCACACTTCCATTTGCCAGGAAAAGATAAAAGAAAGGAGAAGGAGCCAGGAAGAAATGCTCTTGCAGAATTTGGCTCAGTTTTCCATATCTGAACTAGGGATATGCTGAGCGGGACCCAAGCAGAGTCAGTCTCTATCTAGTTCCCATTTTCTAGTTTGAGCTTCACACATCGTTTTTCAAGGAATGGCAATAAGAATAGAAATAAAAGTTGCACACCCTGCTCTGATTTTACCATAAATTATGCTGTAGCCAGGTACTACACATCCCACCAAGACTGCTCCTTGTCTTATCCCTAGGCACCAATCCTTCATCAGGTTGTGATGAAAATGTCACCACTTGCGAAGTGTTCCTGTAGCAAAGTAAGAAGACTGAAACCTTGGTGAGTCACGCAAAGACATCATCAGTTTGGGACAAAAGCCTTAAAACACTCAGCTCAGGATGTCGTGCTGCCAGAAGGAAACAGCAATGATTAGACGTCATGACTTCAGCCTAAAAATAACATTTACCGAAACTTCATGACGTCCTAATGTTGGAGAAGAATCTTCAGCACTTCAGAGATTGGATCATTTCACTACAGAGGCGTCACCACTACGTTGCCATGTAATGAAAAGATTGACCTATGCTAAAAGAGAGCAATGCTATCCAGCCATGACCCCATTCTGAAATATTACACAACATTATCATGAGATTATGTGATTGACATCAAGATTATGAGCTGATCTGATGCAACATCCCACATCAACATTGCCATCACAATGTTTCCTGGCACCCAGAGATAATTTGGCATCTTGGAATCACAGAATAATAATAATAAAATTAGAAAACATCTCCGAAATGATCGGCCTATCCCCACCATGTCCACATAACCATGTCCTTCAGTGCCACAATTTCGTGTTCACTGAACAACTCCATCTTGAGCAGTCTGTTTCAATGCCTGACCACTCTTTCGGAGAATAAATTTTTCCTAAAATCAAACCTGGACCTCTCCTGGAGCAACATGAGGCCATTACCTCTCATCCTATATTTAACAGGAAAAGAAAGAAATATTTGTCAGGTTAAGATCTTTGTCATGCCTGGGATCAAATATTATCCACACAATGGATTGAACCATGATCATTTCTTTAAAGTTCACACTACTAGCCTACAATGATGAACAGACATTTGAATCTGTTCCCTTATCAGTGGTTTTGAAGTTAATGATCAACATCTCTACAATGGGGTCTACTTTGTTTTGAGGCTGAGCTCGTCCTGAAGTGAAGTTTGGGTGGCAAAATCTCGCTCATCTCCTCCAGCTTGCAAATGTTCTGCAGTCTGACAGTCTCAAAAGCCATTACTGCAGATGAAACAGGGAATTCTTAATGCTGAAGCCATGCAGGGCATCCCATGAAAGTGCAAACAATGGCCCATCTCCTCTCTTCACCCACTGCATCCTCTCCCATAAATCCCAGGGCAGTTCGATAACCTATATTCCCAGCCCTTATTACTTCAGTGAATAGTCTATAGTAAGCAGGTGATATACATCCTATCCATAAAGCCTTTGACACTTCTGATTAATAATCTACAATGGTACAAACTAGAACGATGTAATTTCTCGTGTCATGCTCCCTCCCTGCCCTGGCCGTGCTGAAGGCACAGAGCCCTCCCTCTCCCTTTCTCCCCCCGCCTCCCTTCCCCCCTTACTCCTTATCTGACGAAATCATCAAATTTATGGCCAAATTGAAATGAAATGCAATTTAGTTCCCGTTCTGCTTTCAGTCCATCACCTCGCAGGCCAGTCCCAGAGGATCTCCTAACCTAATCGCCGGATGTCAGTAACTTCATTAGTGCTGCCAGCAAGCCCCTGCTTTCTGCTGCGTGTGGCTTCCAGAAATCATGGCTGACACCTCTCTGGGAATTACTGGAAGAAGGAGCTTTCTCAAGTTTTTCTGTTTTATTTGCGTCCAATCAGCAGATTTTCTTCCTCATGGTGATTGGATTGCCATTACTTGACTGGGAGCTTTCTACCCAGAAGATGCCTCCAGCCCCTAAGGTGAAGGTGGGGAGAGGGGTGGAGATGCAACACCCAGAGGCACGTTGCCACATTGTCTTGGGTCATCTGGGCCAAGTAATAGCAAAGGAAATGGTTTGATAGGCAGCACATGACATGGGAGATGACAGAGCTCTCACCAGGGAATGAACACGAGCAACAAGGAAAACCCCAGTACTGTCAAACCCACCAGCATCTGTGGACTTCCCAGCACGTGCTGCTGCATGGATCAGCCAAAGCTACAGTGGAAAACAATGGCCAGGTGGACACTGCAAGAGCATCTTCCCCATACCGTGCCCTGCGGTAGAATCCAGAGAGAATCTCTCTAAGCTCTCCTTGACACATTTGTCCTCCAAACCTCCAGCATTGGTGATACCACCCTTCCCCCGCTCTCAATAATTAATCCCAACCCTTCTCTATCCCCACAGCTCTAAATCGCCTTTGCTGACTTTTAAGCTCCTTATTACTTGTCCTATCCACAGGGAAACATGTGTCCCTCCTCTTCTTGCAGAAGTCTTTTACATAATTGCAGGCTATTATCCCACCTCCCTTCAGTCTCCGGGCTAAACAATCTCATGTCTTCCCAATCCTTTCTCACAGGTCATATTTCCTTGGCTTTTGAGGAGCTTTCCTGGACAATTCCAAGGCCTCCTTGCATTTCCATGGCTGGTTAGCTCATTGTCAGCCTTCGAGACACTTCTGTGCAGGTGCATGGAAGGCTTGTGGGCTATTGGCAGAAAATCTTTCTCCTGCCTCCAGGCCTGAGGGCATGTTCAGCTGTGGTGTGGAGAACCCACCAACTGCTCTTCCCTCCTCTTGCATGGTCCTCCTCTGTCTTCTTCACACCATCCCACGGTCTTTTCTTGGTGGGAACAAATCCTCCTTGTCTGAAGCCAGGTTCAGAGGCAGGCTGACATTCCCTCTCCTTCCACAGAGGATGCTTGAAGGATGCAAGGTACACCTGACAACCCTCTGGGATGAGGTAATCCAAGGGCAATGAAGTATCCATATTTAAGCATTGCCAAGGGCCGGTGTCACAAGATGCAACCCCACAGGGATGCTATTGTGTGTGTTTTTTTTTTCTTTTTTCCAGCACAAAGATTCTTTTCCCATCCAATTCAAATGGCATAGATTGAAATGGGGAGGTTCAGGCTGGATATTAGGAAAAATCTTTTCTTTAAAGTAGTGGTGATGCATTGGAACAGGTGGCAAGGAGGTGGTAAGAGTCAGCATATCTGGAGATGTTCAAGAAATATGGAGATATGGCACTCAGGGACATGGTTCAGTGGGCATGGAGGGGATGAGTTAGCAGTTGAACTTGATCTTAGAGGTCTTTTCCAACCATAATTAATATATGGTTCTAGTAAGAAAACAAGAAATACCACAATCTGAGAAGGTGCTGGCTCACCTTCCTCCCACTTGGATCTTCTTGCTAACAGCATTAACAGTGTCAAGACTAGAAACGGTTTGATCAACGGCAGATCAACTGATTCAGCCATTAAGGACTCCTCATCCAAGATGGTCTATAAATCCCTGGAAAGTAGCCTTGGAAAAGCACACACTCACTTGCATAGTGTAAACAGAAAAGCAAACCAGGGAGAAACAATAACTGAACAATTAACTTCTAGCAACTCCATTGCTTTCAAATGAAGGACTTTGGGAGAATATTGCAAAAGCTGGACTCCGGCTTTGTTCCTAAAATGTTCAATAGTCTCCCAATTAGAAACAGTTAAGAAACACTAGAGAAGATTTTTTCTGGGTTTCTCCCAGCCTGCTTTCTAGGATTTTAAGTGCTTAGTCAATATTGAAAGCAATGGTTGTGTCAGGGAGAGAAAGTGAAAACAGAGGGGAAATTCTTTAGCTAATTCATGAAATCTTTGGTCAGAGCTAAAAATGCATACATATTCATACACATGCACATTCACATGCACATGTACAAATATATTACTGCATCTGTTTGTGCTTTGTGAAACAAACTTCATTGTATTTAGCTCGGTTAATATTTTAAGTCATAACTTAGATAAATTATTTCCCACACCTGCCCATAAAAACATACAGAAATCCCACCAGCATCGGGGAAGGTGTTAGCGTGCAGTTTAGTTCACAAAGGCAGGAAGCAGAAGGAGCCCAAGGAAGGTAAGTCTCATTATCACAAGCAGCTTAGCAAGAAACACGATGCAAGCAGAAAACTCCTGGAGAGATCAGGAGGGTTGCTTGGAGCAAAAACGTGCTTCTGCCTTCACAGAGAGAAGGAAGAGGAGTCTGGGTGTGAGAGCACAAATTATTTATTTATTTGTTTATTAAGAAGGGGGAAAGGTGAGGGAGACTCAGTAGGTGGTGCTCTTCCCTCTGAATCAGCACAGGGTCTGCGGAGAGGGTGGCTGGTGATGCCCCAGTGGAAGAAGTTCTCAAATCCGGCACCTAGGGTAGAATCTTAGCCCCAGTGGTGAATGCACCATCTCAGAAAGATTTGCATTTCAATATATGATTATTTTTATGTGAAATGTTCTACTTCTGACTGCTATCTAACTGTTAAATCCACTCAAATACTAAATGCAGTAAATAAAATTCAGCAGGTGAGTTGAGACAACTGAGGTCCCAAGAGATGTTTATCCCTCAATCTGTTATTCATCACTTTTAAGGCATCTCCAGCACATGCTAGGACAGAATTTGGTGCAGAAATGGGGAGCATTGATTAATCTAATGTTTTAAGAGGAGGGAGTTGAGTAGACCTATCCCTGGGCCTGCACAGCTCCTGTATAGGAGGGAAGGAGAGAGCCCGATTGATCTGGCAACACAGAGCCATATATCAGCACAGCCTCTCCCATTACTTTCCCTGATGGATTCTCATCCGATGAGCTGATCTGAAAGTGATAAAGGGAAGACTGGAGCATTTTCAACACACCACTGCCTCCAAAACCAGGCTCAATAATCCTGCAGATTGATGGCACCTAACCAGCAGGGAGAGAGAGGTGGGCAGATCAGGCGGGGAGTTTATTTAATACTCGCAGCATTAACCAAGCATACATTTATCTGAGTAAATGAGGGGGCAGGACAGATAGTTCTGCCAAGAAAATGTAGCTGCTGGCAAAAAGAAGCCTGTGGCTCTCAGGTGGGTGATGGGGGAGGTGAGATCGGTTTTATGGGTGACCATACAGCCTCTGGTTGTGTTCCTACAGTGACCTCACTGTAAGTGGGTTTAGCCAAAGGGGCACAGCTCTTCCATCCCAGCCCTGCTTTAGTTATTTTGACAAAGTCTGTCCTTAGGCCATCTCAGACACCTTCAGTTTGAACAACAAAGCCATGGATAGTGGTGTGACCTTCCCTCCTTCCCACCACTAGCTGGAGAAGTCTCTGTTTCCATTGCTTTTAGGCTGATATTGTCTCAGCTGTTGACCCAAAGCCAGACCTCATGGGGAACACTTCTTCTGTCTCACTGTTACATTTTCTTTCTGGATCCTTGCACAACCCTTTATAGCTCACAGGCAGCTTTACTTCCTCTGCTGTACTGGTGATGGGGTCCATGGCAGCCTCTGAGGTCTAGGACAAAGCAATGGGAGATGATAATGAAGGACACAAATCTCAAGCAGGATGTCTTACTACCCATGACTTATCAGAGCAACAAGGACTTAGAGGAAAGACCTACATCCAAACCAACTCATTTAACAGCCACCAGATCTCCAGGTGAAAAGGGCATCCCTGGGCTGCCCAGCATCTCCACCACCATCTGTTGGGTTCTCCTGACATTGCATGAGGAGCTGCTAAAAACAAAACAAAACAAAACAAAACAAAACAAAACAAAACACAAAACTTTATCTCACATTGAAACTCACTACCTGATCCTTCAGCCATGGCAAGGAGATCTCACATTGCTCTTTGTGAGCCTCACTCATTCTTAGGGTGCACAAAGCAGCTAGCTCATCCCCATCCTCGTCTTCATGCCCTTCCCCAACTCCATCCTCCATCTGACTCATTCCCCTCCCATCTTTACTGTCAAGGCCTCAAGCCAGCAGGGATTTCAATCTCAGGAGGCAGCTATTGTGCTGTAATTAAACAGCAATTGATTGCAAACAGGGTTCTTTTGTGTTTGGGATTAATGAGAGGAGAGAAGATAAATTTGGTCACCACTAATTAACCCCAATTACAGGAGCAATAAATTAGAAGTGTACCAGGCTATGTGGCACCCACTGCCCCTGTCTGAGGCATGAAGAGGGCACTGATTCCTTCTTTGAGTTCCCACAAATCTGTGGGACTTTCAGGAGTGAAGTGGAGGCCAGTGGGTACACCAGGGTGTGATGAACAGACAGCAGGTGGGATTTTGATGATGCACAGTACATGGGCATGCTGTCATGAGATGAGCAAGCTGTGAGAGCCTTTGTGATTCTTAATCAAAAGCCCACATGGGAACCAACGGTTTCACTAATTCAGACCACTAATCCCCCGCAATTTTTAAGAGCTTTGATTTTGCACGGTGGTTGAACAGGGGCAGGAAAGCTGTGTGTGCTCTGCTCACCTCCTGCAGTGCATTATCCTGCTGCTCTCCAGGGACAAAATCTGTGTGAGGCTAGCAAGGCAGAGGGGAGAACCCCTGCAATTAAAAATAAATCTTTTATCCAGAACAGTGGTCAGGCCTTGGAACAGGCAGCCAGGGAGGTGGTGGAGTCATTGCTCTTGGAGGTGTTCAAGAAATGTGGAGATGTGACACAAGGGACATGGTTTAATGGGCATGGTGGGGACAGGATGGGGTTGGTCTTGATGGTCTTGGGGGTCATTTTCAACCTTAATGATTCTATGTTCCTCAAGCTAGAAGATGACACAGGCTGGAATTACAGGGATTTCCTTCAGCTCATTTCAATCCTGACATTTAATTGCCATGCTGCAATGTGACAGCAGACTCCATCCTGCCTGGTGTCCAAAAACATTTCTGCCTCCTGTGTTTTCATAGCTGAACAGCTTCGAGGCTGGGCCATTGACCCCTGCAGCAACAAAGCATTAGAAGATGAAGAGTGTTTCCCAGGGCCTTCCAAGCTTTTCTTTCATAGAATTGTTTGAGTTGCAAAGGAAATTTAAAGGTCATCTATTTCAGCTCCCCTGCAATGAACAGGAACACCTTCAGCTCAATCAGGTTGCTCAGAGCTTGGTCCAGGCTGACCTTGAATCTTTCCAGTTGGCTTCCACGATCTCTCTGGGCAACTTGTTCCAATGAAAAACTCACAATTGCAAAAGTGTTTGTTCCCCATTCCAAATGAGAGCAAGACCTGCTGTTTACCTAGGTGCAAATCCATCTTCTATGTCAGTGCTGAGTGCATCACAGGAGATGTGGGAAACAAGGAGGTCCTTGTGCTCTCAGAAAGTTGACATATCCATGGGAAGGGCAGTGAAAAAAATCCCTGCCATGATCCAGGAACCATCTGTAGCAGTCTCCAGAGAGGATGACGACAGAACAATCTCAGCCTAAAAACTAACTTTGCAACAGTCTCCCCTGGCAGATATGTGAGCACCTAGGTGTGACCCCAGCCCCACCTCAGTTGGGATGGGAGATGACAGAGTAGCAGAGGGTGAAAATACCCTTGTTCCCTCCCATCAAATGTTGTCTCTTTCATCCCACATCCGTTCTATGCATCTGAGCCCTTATTAAAATTCTCTTCCTCCCTGGGAGGAAGAGTAAAGGGCTGAATTGACACATCTGCCTGGAATCAGACCCACTTCTCATGTCTCTTCACTGCCATCCCAACCTGGGGACATGCACAGAGGGGTCAGTGGGTGCTGGTGCTTGGAGACCAGGGCAGATCCCCATGTCTAATGCTATAATCCTCCTCTCTTTCAGGCAGCAGGAAAGCCCTGGCTGATAGGATCCCAGTGCAGACAGGGTGTAAAGAGCCATGGCAGCTCCAAAGCAAACACTCCCACATCTTCATTCCTTCCACCCTATTGGCCATTGATTTCAGATAAATATCCGTCCAGCCCTGACAGGGCTCAATTCTCCTAATTATAGCCCTATTGACATGTGATCTTTAGCTGCTCAGCTTGTCAGGAGCCATCTATCAGGCAGACAGATTTCTTTGGCTCAGGAGGAAATGAGATGAGAAGGGGGAAAAAAGGAGGAGACAGGGTTGGGGAGGGGATGGATTTAGCAGAATGGCTCTATTATTGTGCTGAAGAGGACCTCTGGCCCAGATTTCAGATTATTAACAAATACATTGCAGAGGGCCCCAAAAACCTACCCGTAGGGTAAAATTATGGGGCCAGAACTAAGGTTAAGAGTTTTATTTTGGGAACACTGTGTATGGATCCCTGCAGATAGTGTCCACATCTCTCTCTTTTCCATAGACACATGAACTGATTTTGCCAGGTTTGTGCAGCCCTGAAATTACAGAATCACAGGATCATTGAATCACAGAATAACAGAATCATAGAATGGCTTACTTTGGAAGAGACTTTAAAGATTATTAAGGTCCAACCCACTGCCATGGGAAGGGTTGCCAAACAACCATATTAGGCTGCCCAGGGTCCCGGTCAACCAAGTCTTGAGCATCTCCAGGGGTGAGGTATTCACAGACACCAGCTGTGGGTAGATAGCAGAAGCGAGATATGGAGTAAGACAGATCCTGGGCTTGTCTGGCCCTGGAGAGAAGTGTTGCATTGAACTTGCAGGGCTTGCTCCTGAACTGGACCCACTGGGAGGCAAGGGGACAAGGCAAGGAGACCAGACTGGGGACATGTTTGGGGGACATACTACCTTCACCAGCTTTAGAACTGTAGAATCATTAAGGCTGGAAAACACCACTAGATCTTCTACTCCAACTATCAACTCATCAGCACCGTGCTCACTCACTAAGTCATGTCTCTCAGTGCCATATCTAACTTTTTCTTGAAAAGCTCTAGGGGTAGTGATTCCAAATACTCTAACAGATGGCTGAACTGGTGGAAAAGACGAACAATTTGGGGTCCTCCCTGCCTGTTCTTCTACGTGCGTTGCATAGGATAGCCAAGGAGTTCCATAGACTGCGAATGGCTGCTTGAATCACATTTAGATCCCAAAAAATGATGACACGTCCATTTGGCTTTTCCAAGATCATGCAGTAAACGTCTATGCTCATTGAAGGGTAGACTAGTGACCTTTAAGGCTTCTTTCCAACTCAAAACATTCTATGATCCTATGATTTTATTATTTTTTCTCCTGAACTCCACATGAGCACACACTGCCTCAGTGGTGATGCTGTTACAGATGGGTTACAGGCTGCATCCATCATCAGCCAACACTGCAAAGCAGAGTGGGGCCGGCACTCAGTCAGCGATCAGGGAAAGAGCCCTGATAGCTGACTCATATCCTGGTCGACACATCTCTGTATTGTGAAAGGACCCAGCCAGCCAGAGTGTCTGGAGATAACAGCCTTAACCGGGGAGCCCTGAGAGCTCAGAGTTCATTTACAAAGCTGGGCTTATTCATGCTGGACTGACTCTCTCTGTGTCTGCATTATCGATCCTCTCTTCCCCCCCAGTCTGCAGTATCAGCCCATCCATGGAGATAGCTGTCTGCAGAACCTGCTTCCACCCAGCTCAGGTATCCAGGGTACGAGCGGCAAGGACTGGCTTTGCGGAAGTGCTGAGCATTCAGAAAATCTGGGTTTGGAGAAAAAAAAAAAAAAAGGCAAAGACCCAGGCAGCTCTCATCTCTCTCTCAATGGAAAGGGAGAAACAAGGTCTGTTTGCTTCTGTGGAAACAGGGGTACAGGATGATGAAGTGATTTCCCAGTGTCTTTGGTGCTCAGTTCCATAGCTCCAGTAAAATGACACATCTCCCACCTCCTAAATTTCCTTCCCTTCAGTCCATTCAGTAATATTGCATTGAGAGACAGGACTGATGCATTTTTGTGACGGAATAGGATGGAGAGGAATCACCATGGAGTGGGCCTGAGGTGCTGAGCTGCATGTCTGGGTGCTGCTCCTAAGATCCAAGCCATGAGCCTAGAATCCCTTCAAGCATTTCCCACATTGCCAATGTTGCTCAGCAGCACTTTTGACCCACCGCATGGTCCTACAGCACCTGTATGCCTTTCTGGGCACCATACTGGGCACAAGTCAATCCTTGTTGAGCCTTCATTCCAGGCTCAGCCTCAGAGGTCTCTGCAGGGTTGACCATTCATGGTAGCTGCACCCATGAAAAGTGAAATGCCCACAAGAAGGATGACACGCTAATGGGATTGTGCTTCTTGCAGATCAGGGGTGTGCACATGTGCATGAATTATTTAGGGCAGATCTGACTTCGCCAAGGAGGAAAACCCAGGGTATTTTCGCTGGGGGTGGGGAGCCTCACTGCTGCAAGACTGGTTCATGGGATTGCAGAAAAAAGATGGAGACCATCTTTCCAACCTTCAATTCAGTACACTGGCCTTCTGCAGATCAGTTTTGGAGAGCATTAAAAGAGAAAGCAAGGTCAGAAATAACTGCAGTCATTAAATAGAGCCATCTTCTCTCCTGCTCCCTGCAGAGAGCCCATCCCATCACTGGCTGAGGTCCCCACAGCCACACTGTCACAGGGCAGGTTCATCCAGATATCTTCACTTCTCCTTTCCATACCAACTCCCCATGTGCTCCAACATAATCCTCCTCCATCAGTTACACAATGTCAGAGTCCTGAAGGTAAGGAGTGGGAGTATTTAAGGCCAGCAGTGACTCAAGTGCTGCTCAGACTCTCAGCAGGGGTTTCGGATGCACCTGTAGCTGATTTCCATGTCACACTTATAGCTGACACATATACATTTATTTCCATGCATACACTCATAACCAGTTCCTGTTCTTTTTATCCCTGTAATTCTTTAAACATCCAAGTAGAGCTTTGCTTTCACATGACCCAAAGCAGAAATAGGATGACACTATTCTTGTCAAATCAAATGCTGCTCAAATGAGAATTTGTTTTAACTCTCAATTAAGCATAAACTTCAGAAAGAGGAAGAGGCTTTGGTTTAGAACTAGAAGAGCTGCTGGCAAACCCAGTGCTGCCCCAGTGCTGTGTTATTTCAGCTCTCTCATTTTGAACTTCACAGTGACACAATGTCTGCTTCTTCAGGAGTTTAATCCCAGGTGACAAGTACAGCCCAGATTCATTACATAGTGGGAAATGGCAAAAGCAATGTGAAGGTGAAGGTTGGGAAGCCTCAAGGATCTCACTGTCCTCCTGCACCAGTTTGACACTGTCACAGTATCGTTGACTCAAGGGTAAATTATTGAGATTTATCAAAGTCAGCATAATAAAAAAATTACAATGAGGCTTTAATGCACACACATGCCCTCTGGCTGACTTTGCTTCACCTGGACACTCTTATGAGCACAGCAAACGCAACATGGCCAGAATGCTTATCCCAGTGCTAGGAATACTTCAGCACAAGAATTGGACTCAGTGATCCTTATGGGTCCCTTCCTACTCAGGATCTTCTATGATTCTATGATCTCATCAGTCTGTGGGGCAATGGGTGCTGAGTCAGCATCCCCATCCTGTCCTCTCCATGTACACCATTCACAGTGGAGAGGGAAAAAATAACACCACTTGACCCACGTTCTCCATACATCCATTCCCCTTTGCCTTCAGCAGAAGCATCGACAGATCCTTTGCTTTAATGTTAGCTGAGTTTTAGCACTGCCCCCCAGCTTGCCATTTATCTAGAAGGCTCTGAATCATGAGTGAGCAGAGTTAATAAATCTACTCCTATGTCGCCTGTAATCAGGCTGGTAAATACAGATCTGTCAGGGAGCAGTAGCCCATGCCACCAGGTTCCTTGTTTTTGGACATGTCATGTTGTTGTTGTCCAGCTGGGATATCCATTTCCATCTGCCCAGTCTGCAGCTACCATCAGCTGCTTTTTCCAGAGTGGAAAATGCTTTCTCCTATGCTGAACCAAGCCCCAGGTGGTGCCTGGAATCTTTTCTTCTTTTTTAAATTCTTTGGAAACAGTTTATCACACACAAAAATTGTACCATCAAGGTTCTAAATGAACTCTACACTTATGTAATCTACCCCTTTGCCTTCATGATGGGCAGCAAACCCAGCAGAGGATCAATTTCATTTTTCCTCCATCTTTATTCACCTTGTGCTTCCCTGTGATCTCACCAGCCCAAGGTGCCCTACAAAGGCTGGGAGCATTATAGGGAAAATGATGGGATTTAGCTCTATTTCCCATCCAGCTGACAGTCCAGAATGTGACAGTGAGTATCCTCCCACAGGACAGGACTGAGAAGCAGTTTTTCCCTTAATGGATGGATGGAAGAATAGATGGGTGAAAAGATGGATGGACGGAATTATGAATGTATGGATGCCCATCTGGGACTAGCATCTCCTGTGAAATACCCTGATATCTTCAGACAACATCACAACTCTGAGAGGGGAAATCAAGGCACGCCAGGAAGGGAAACAGCACACATCAAGTTCATTTAGTTAATAAGTGACTTCCTCTGAGTGTAAGTGGAGGAGAATTGATTCCAGCCAAGTCCCTCAGCAGACAAGGGTACTGCAGGGAAGTTTGGTAGGGGCAGGTTTCCTGTAAGACAGGAAGTCTTCCTCCTACTGTACCGTGCTCTCCTCGTTCTGGCTCTGGCTCTGGGAGGCAATCCAAGCACTACATATCTTTAATTATTAAGCAATTACCCATTGTAGTTACTTATGTGCTACGGAGCCTCCGGAATGTTCCTGCCAGCAGTACCAGGGCGTAAAGCATCCCCTGATGCTTCCTCTGCAGCAGCTAAATCACCCAGCTCCATTAACTGACATCCACTGCATCCCCACACACAAAGACATCCCTCTACTCATCCCCCTTTCCTCCACTAGTGGACTCATTCCTCATCGAGCCCCTGGGAACCCTTCTGGCCACCGCTACCAATTACGAAGCAGTTCCAGGAAGGAGGATGGAGGTGTGACTTCATCCATCATGGCCCCAAGGAGCCTTCAGGCTGAGGAGCATCCTGCAGATTGGCTGATCACGAACATCTAGGGAGGGACTTGACCCTTCCTCATCCTTGTCAGAGGGAGAACTCCACTTCTCTATGGATCCCAAGTGCCTTCAAGTGGCCATTCACCAGCTCTTATTGGTAGACTCTGGGGCCTGACAGCAAGGAGAAAATTATAATGTGTTTTTTTGCAGAAAAGAATCTTCCACCAGCAGAGTTTGTCATATGAACAAGATCTTTAGTCTTGTGGCCAAGGCAGACATGCAGTTGAGATATGTTGTTGTCAGAGCATAGAGGAAGTCTCCTTTTCTCATTTACTTGTGTCCTGGCTACCACTGTCTTTATACATCCTCCATGACCATTGCTGACATCAGACATGATGATCTCCTCCTCATATCCACTGAGAGCTGTGGAGGAAAAGCATTTTTCAGCAGCCCAAGGCAAGGCGAATCCTTTGCTTTCAAGTTCCTTGAAGCTCATGCTCTCCAGAAGAGCTGAACAAATATTTTTCATGGAGCATCACAAAAATGCTGCTTGGGCAAACTCTGATTGCTTCTGGGTAGTGCATTGCAGAGCAGCATTTGCAAGGGAAAACTCTTCATCTGTTTGCAGGTAAACTGGAAAGTCTGGATTTGGTTTGTGTTATTATCAAAGTGTGAAATGTTAACACAAGCACGTTTGGCTTCAAGGTAGTAAATCTGCTTGTTTCCAGGAGGCATTCTGCTGTTCACACATTCACAGATTCTATATTTTCCCCAGAGTTGAGGAGTTCTAAGTTCAGTGTTTCCTAAGCATCATTTCCAAAGTTTCAGCATTTTCTGATGGTCCAGGGAAGAATAGTCTAGGAAAAGGTATAGGATCTGTGCAAAACTTTCCATGATACTCTCCCAGCCTCCAGCATATGCTCTAGAGTGGAATATACACGGGGCTGAGGTCCAATATTGCACTGCTTCCTCTGGATAGATATTTTCTAAGGAATTAGATAATAAGGAATAAGAGTGATTTTCATCCCAAAAGTGGTCATCATCCACTACCACACTTGTGCTAATCATAACATCATAGAATCATTTGAGTTGGACTCCTCTGCAATAAACAGAGACATCTGTGGCTAGACATATGCACCAAAACATACTTACCATTCTTTCTATGAAAGAGGAAGCCCCTATTCCAGCAACACAAAATCAGATGTGCGCTGACAGTGAAATATTTCACTGCTGCTTTACAGATAAAGAGGTTTGAATGGAAACATTGCTCTTAAAATCCCTTAAAATAAATAGGTCACTTTTTGATTGCGGTGCACTGCCTTTACTATTTGATGCCAGATCTTCAGCAAGTGAGACAAACTTAGTGACCTGGAATTCATTCATCCCTTTCTCTCCTTTGGCCAAAGATATTTTCTCCCTTCATCTATCCTCTTTGTCAGACAAAAGCTGAATATTTTCACTGCATCCAAAACTGAGCCATTAAGACAAGCACCTGACTGTCATTCCCCAAAAGTGATTCTTTTGGTAAGCTTTAATTTTGTGTTTGTTTGGTCTCTTAGTGCAGCTTAAATACTCTCCACTTATGCAGAAAGATAACTGGTTATGCCCATGCAGAACCATCCCTTGGACTTCTGCGGTCTGCAAGGGCCATAGAATAGTAGAATCATATCCTGAGTTGGAAGGAACCCACAAGGATCACTGAGTCCAACTCCTGGCTCCACACAGGACCGCTCAATACGCAAATCCTATGTCTGAGAATGGTGCCCCAATGCTCTTTGAACTCCAGCAGCTTGGGGCTATGACCACTGCCCCAGGTGAGCCTGTTCTACATCTACTGCCCTCTGGTGAGAACCTTTTCCTAACCCCTAGCCTGACCCTCCCCTGACTGGTTCCCTCCTCCCCTGACAATGGCTCCATGCCATTCACTTGGGTCCTGTCACTGTCATCACAGAGCAGAGATTGTGAGTTGGCTGCAGGACATCATGAGGGAACTTTAGGTCACCGTGAAGCCTCCTTTCAGCCTCTTCTTCTCTGGGCCACACAAACAAAGGGATCTCAGCCACTCCTCACACCCCTTGCCCTTCAGATCCCTTCCCTGTCTTTGTAGCCCTTCTTTGGGTGCTCTCTAATAGTTTTATGTCAATGGCATTGCTGGGCATTTTTGGCTGTCAGGGCACACTGAACTAGATAGAACTCTCTTGTCTCCTGCCCTGAAAGATTTGCTTATTCATTTCCGAGCATGATGGTAGTGAAGTTCAACATTTTCTCCTGCAACCTGCATGGAAATGCATCCTCCCCAAGCTTGTGGGTGACAACTACTTAAGAAGTGAGGTTGGTGTAAGAAACATCAGAGCTTTGGTCTGGAGAGGCTCTGAAAAGTCTAGGACACTGACAACATCAGTGGAGTCACAGTGATCATAGAATCATTCAACCATTTGAGTAGGAAGGGACTTTTAAAAGTCATCTCCTCTGCAAGAAAGAGAGACATCTGTAGTTAGATCACGATTCTCAGAGACCTGTCTAGCCTAACCATGAATGTCTCTTGGGATGGGAAATTCACTATCTCTCTCAGCAACATGTTCCAGTGCTTCACACTTCACTCACCTTGTCGTAACATACATACAGCCACAACATTTCAGCTTGCAACATACCAGTATTGAGTAATGTCCCATGGACATGAAGTCTATCTTACCTTGAAAGCAAACAATGAGGCGCTTTCCACCTTGTGGCACAGAGAGATCTGCTTTATATTTAATGAAATAGGAAGTATAGATGAAACCCTGACCGGACACAGGAAATTTGGCCTAATGCACAGCAGCAAATTCAGCATTCTATAGGGCCGCTCCCACCACTGAATGAGCTGTGTGGATGGAGCTGTAGAGTGGTGAAAAGGCAAAAGACAAGCCCTGAAGCACAGCCAAGGGCAGTAGGAACACAGTACATAGAGGGATCTTGTGATGTGTTGGGTTTTGCTGCTCCTTTGGAGACCACAAACAGGCATTACTCCTGACCCAAGTGGTTTGTATCTGATGGCCCCCAGCTAGCATTCAAGGAAGGATATGTGTGCATTTGGTTCAATCAACCAGGTTGCAAAGAGAATTTATGAGCTTGCAGAAGAATTTACTGGGGAAAAGACACTATTCACAAAAACTGAAGAGGAACTAAGTTGTGGAGACTCAATTCCCAGCCCACAGCAAGAAGCTGTGCACAGATAGTGTCATAACTTGCCTTGTGCTTCAGAGAACATGGACTAGAGAAATCTAATCCACAGAGCCATGTCGGGATGTTGGTATTCCTCTCAAACAAGAAAAGCAAGATTTGGTGAAGAAGACAGATGTTGAAAGAACAGTGCTTTTCATCCAGATTTCTCCCAGAAAAGGGATGATGGAAAATGGGAGAAGACCAAAGGGTGAGGAACTGCAGAGACACCTGTTGTATATAAAGGATGAATTGTCCATCTTCTGAGGCACAACTGAGTGCTCAAGAGAAGGGATTTTGATACTTTCCATTGACATCCATCAGCTTTGCCTTTTCTGACTTTGGCAATCATCCCTTAATCATGATATATTCACAGAATCAATCACAGAATCATTAAGGTTGGTAAAACCAACAGGATCATCCAGTCCAACCACCAACCCATGTCTGTGACCACTAAGCCATATCCCTCAGTGCCACATCTCCACATTTCTTGAACAGTTCCAGGGACAGTGACTCCACCACCTCCCTGGGCAGCCTCTTCCAATGCATTACCACTCTTTCTGAGAATTTTTTTTTTTTCTAATATCCAACTTGAACCTCCTCTGTTGCAACTAAAAGTCACTTCCTCCTATCTTGTATTATCCCTCTGTGTCAGCATGTTTCCATCTGTGTCTACGCAGGGCCTCAACGCTGCCATCATCACAGACCAGGTGGGATAACAAAAGCTAAGGAAGAGGTGACCTGACAAGGAACTCCTATAGCAGAGGAATGGGGAACAGCATGTCCAAAATTCCCTGCCCTTCATCCCTCTTCTATTTTGCACTTCCTGGAAAGTACAGCTTTAGGAAGCCTGCGCAGAAATCCACCTCAGGGGTCCTTCTGGCTCTCCACAGGCCTGATTAGCTCAGGCTGCATTTCCAAGGGCCTCTTTGGACTCCTCTGTCTCAGGAGGGAGCACATACCACTCTGCAGCCCTCAAACAACTTCTTGATGTTAAATTTCCCAATCTTCCAGTACTGAATCCACCTTGAAATTGGTCTCGAAACCTCTTTTGCAAGCAGACAGGAAGGGAGCTTAGGAGATAGAAGAAGGAGGAGGGGAGGTGGGAGGAAAAAGAAGTTAGATATATTTTCTGTAAGAAGAATAAACAGGAAAAAAAGTAATCTCAGCAGTGGAATAATAGAGCTGTCTCTGGGAAATGCTCATTTTGAAGGAGCAGCACAGAGATGTAACTGCAGGGAGCAGACGTAAGGCTTGGTGATGGTGGGGGGACTCTAGGAGCTGTATTAGCAACTGCAAGTTTGGTATCCTGGCCAGACAAGCCCTGGTCAAGGCCAAAATCAGGATCCAAAGAGAAGAGTCAGAATAGAAGGAATTTAATCATCATAAGGAAATACTAAAAGCAATTTTCCCATGTGTTCACATTCTGTGTGTATCCAGGATGCGAGATTTGATCACATCATGGATTAAATGATGACCTGGACCTGGGACAGGAACAATTTCAGTTCTGGGGGCTAAATTTTTAGGAAACAGCAGGGAAAAGAGACAGGATTTTATCCACACTACTTGCTCTCCTCTAGCATAATTTTGCCTATCATGAAAGATGCTGTCACTTTTGGCTCACACCTGAGAGGGACAACAGTAGGATCCCCTTAAAATCAAAGTTTGATAGTCTGTGGTCGGGTTTCTTCACTGATGGAACTCAGAGGCACTGAAGTCATTGCCAGACCATTTCTTTCCTTGCAGAACACTGCAAAATAATGGACTGGCATCATCTTCAGAGCTGGAAACACTCTTCACCCAGCTGAAAACAGGGAAACCACCAAATATACCTGTGCCAGTTTCCCCTGGTAGAGTGGCTTATGAATCTCCTTTCCATCTACATGAACTGATTTGAGGCAATAACTGCAAAGGATCTAAGTCCATTTAGAGGCTGGATACCAGAGCTGTCTGTTTTTCATTGTCTGCTCCATACTACCATACTTTTTTGTGGAGGAGACTGATCCTACCTCCTCTTTTCTCCCCCTCATATGTTCCAAGCTTGACAGAGACAGGTCAGTCTGTCACCACTAATCTCTGGATACTTTTAGAGTCACTCTAATGACAGCACACCACTACTGAGCTGTTTGAGCCTCAGAAATAAAAGCTTATAAAAGCCAGCAGCCCCTCTGAGCAAAGTGCCTTGCCCACCCCTGAAAATGGTATCCAGCAGATTGGCCCTGCTGCTGTGACAAGAGTCGGACATGAAGACTTCCACTTTAAGATGCATTAAAGCAGGAGAAGGTTTTTTTTTTGTTCCACCTTTTGCCCCCTTCACCTTCCCTCCCATTTCTCCCTGATTCCTCTTCATGCTGAAGAATGAGTGTCTCAGGTAATACTCTCAGGAGCACCATGGATGGGTTGGCTCCTTCCCCACCAAACCCTCTCTGTTTTGTTCTGAGAAGTTTAGGTGTTTAGAGCTCTTTGGTGCATTGGGATGGTATTGTTAGAGGACCTCAGGCTTGGCCATGAATGTTCCAGGAGAGACTGAGGTCTGCTGAGATTCAGGATGCCCTGTTCCTGGATGGGTTCAAAATCAGGTTAGATGGGTCCCTGGGAGGTTTGATCTAGTGGGTCTCAACTAGGGATTTGGAACTAGACAATCATTAAGGTCCCATCCAACTAAGCCATTCTATGATTCCATATGATTCTGTTCCCAATAGCTCTGCATGTACTGGTAAACTATTAAATGGCATCCAGCCAGCATTGTTGCCCTGTCTTGTAGGATAAGAGGATTTCATAATGCAAATTTGTGCATCCATTGCCCACTGGCCTTGAGAATGGGAACTCCAATAGGACATAGTCTTTGGGGCTGCCAACCCCCACCCAGTCTTCCTGCCACTTCTGACCACAAAGAAATAGTAGGCAGATGGCAAGCAGGCAACGCTCTTTCAAACCCCTCTCTTCATTGAGTTTTGGCAGTTTTATTGCTTAGCTTCCCTCCTGTCACTAGCAATACATGGGAATGAGAGGGCAGAAGCCACGTGGATGGGATGTGAAAAACATCATGGTGTCTATGCCAAGGGTGAAAGTCTAGGAATCTCTGCCAGCTGTCTCAGCCCCTGGACTCTCTATTTCATCCTCAAGGGAGCCAGTCTGTCATTTCACACCCCAAGTGGTTGCAGAGCTGTGCTATGCATTGGTGAAGAGCTGATGAAAGAAGTGCACAATAAAATGAATAATAAATAAGCTTGTCTGTTGGTTTAGAGGATTTTGCTCTGCCGCAGGGCTCATCGGGGCATCCTCTGGGACCTGTTGCATTTGAAGGGAAAATTGTGTCCCCAGATCATTAAGCCATCTCAATAGCAGTACAACAAGCTTGCTTTGGATGTCATGGGTTGGTACAGCTCTTGAACCTCCTCTCTCAGCGTGATTGCATTCTGAAAGAAGTATTAGTGGCAGTATCAGTGCTCTTTTATTGTTTCCCCTCACTTCACCAAGTCTGGGTTTAGAAGGTAAAAGGTTGATAGCTCAGTATGGTTCTGCTCAGTTCAGCAGTTTGGATTCACTCAGAGAAATGCACTCTGGGGAAGGTGAGATGTGTTATTCCCATGCCCTGGCATGTGTCCCAGGCAGTGTAAGGATGAAGTCAGCAGGCAGATGGGTGTGCTGAGAGCTATAGGCAGCCAGCATGAGCTGGAACATGGATGAACCAGAACCAAGAGGCTGCAAGTCACCAGGAGTCAGGAAGGGCACAGTGGGAAGCTGGGATTGCACGATGCAACTCCAGCCATTTAGGGGTTTGTGTCTGACTGTGTAACTCATTCACTTGAATTGATGCAAGGCCTTTGTGTACGGTTCAGGCTCCCCCAGTAGAAAGCAATTTCACCAAGTTCTCGGAGTCAATGAAGTTTGACTGTCTTTGAGATAACGGAGTGCTAGAGAACATGTTCAGGCCCTGGAATCCAATCGCCATTAAATTAATAGTTCAGATTAGGACCAGCCCAATTAGCTGCCTCCCACATGATGCACAAGTGCAGTTCCACATCAAGGGCCAAGTGTTCATTCTCAAGAGGAAGTTAGATATGACCAATGTGTCAAAAAGCATAAGACACTTTAATGAGGTAAATATGAATATTTTGTGCCATATGGCCTCTGTGTCACAGAGTGATCCAAAGTATGTTTAATTTATTAATAAAGATATGTCCTGGATGCTAAGTCAGCCTTTCTGATCTACAATAGAAAAATAAAAACCAAGTGCCTCCAAAGCACTTAGGCAAGTAAAACTCCCAGCAATCTGAGAATCATAGAATCGTAATACTGTCAAGAGTTGAAAGAGACCTATAAAGTCATCTAGTCTAACTCCTCTGCAATGGACAGGGACTGCTACAGCTAGATCAGGGTGCCCAGACCCCCATCCAGCCTGACCACAAATGGCTCCAAAGACCACTAAGATCATCTAGTTCAACCATATATGTTTGGGAAACACCAACTATCGATGCAGGACAAACAAACAAACAACAGCAACAACAAAAATAAAAGCCAATCATTTCACATGATGAATGTCATGAAATTACTTTTTCCCACAGTGAAAATCATAGAATCACAGAATTGTCAACATTGGAAAAGATCTCCACAATCATCCAGCTCAAACATTCATCTACCACCAATATCTCCCCACTAAGCCATGTCCCTTAGTACAACATGTGAATGTCTAAGCATCTAAAATCCAAATGTCCCATCAAAATCAAGAGGAAACCAAGAGAAAACCTTCTGATTGCTGAGTAGATGTCCTTCCTTCAGATATAAGGAAGCAATTCTTTATTCAGATGGTGGTGAGGCATTGGAATATGTTATGCAAAGAAGTCATGGATGCCTCATCCCTGGAGGTGTTCAAAGGCAAGTTGAGTGGGGCCTTCAACCTGATCTAGTGGTTGGCAACCAGCTCAGACAAGGGGGGATGGAACTAGATGATCTTAAAGGCCCCTTCCAATACAAGCCATTCTATAATTCTTCCTTCCTAGCTTTTGAGCAAACCAAGTGGTGACAGTCTTCTTTTTCCCAGTTGCCTTTATAATCGTCTTGACAGAAAAAGGATATGCAGGGAGCAAACCACCTCAGCACTGTATCAGTGGGACCATACATGAGAACCATGACCCTTAGTGGGTCCGGAGAAACCCCAGGAGCCAGAGAGGCAATGAGGAGCTGGAGGCATGGCTGATGGAGACTGAAATGCCCTGAGAGGAGTGGAACAAGAATGGTTTGGAGGTCACGGTGAATCACCAGCATAGGTCCAAGTGGATGAATCTCCAAGCACCAGAACAGCCCGCTGCTCCACATCTGGAATCAGAAGCTATGTCTGCAACTTTACTTAGCTAGGAATAGCATTGGCCAGAAAAAAAAGCCAAATTTCCCCATATCTTCTTTTCTCAACCCCATCTCTGTGACGTGTCTCAGTTGTAGTCAATCAGAGCTGTGTATCAATTTAGCATTAAAAGACAAGGAAGATAAATTACTCAAACAGGCAATCCCAGAGTCTGGAAGGGAAAACTTTCTGATGTTGATTCGTGAGATTCTCCTCTCTTTCAAGCCTCACCAGACTCCTCTCACAGCAGCTCCTGTGTCTAGGACCATTTTATCCCTGCTTTTCCATTCCCTTACACCTTTACAAACCCTTCTTACAGCAGCTGTACATATGCAGAAACTCTTCCTTCCCCCCCACACTCCTCCTCCTCTTTCTTCCCCTCCGGCTGCTTGAGAAATTCAAACCTTCTTCCTAATAGGAAGAAAAAAGGGTGTGCTTCCAAGTTGAAAGGGAAAGCAGAGGAATGGGTTAAAGAGGTTTAAATTGGAGTTTTATGGATATTTCTCGCTCTCCTTTGTGAGCCCGTTAAACTTTTCTTTCTTTAAAACCAAGAGGACAGGAATGGGAAAGGAGAGGAAAGAAGGGAAAAAGAAGGGGGGGAGGAAAAAAAGCCCTCAGATATTCATGTGTGACACAGCTCAGGGAGGTGAGACGTATGGCTGATTTGCTTAATGCTGACAGGTCTTTCTTCTTATTAGAAAGAAAACACAGCAGGGATCCTAAAATGTGCCGTGTAAAGGTCCATGGCAGGAGCATTTCCAATCTTCCGTGGTGATGCTGCAGGCCAGGTATTCATACAGACACATCAGGGGAAAATAACACAAAAAGTTCTTAAGTAGGCCCCCATTAACCTGCTGCCTATGGTAATGTCAAGCCCAAAGCTGCTCCTATGAACCCAGCTAGCCAGCACAGGGAGGCATAAGTGTGCCAATGTGCGTATGTTGATGTGTTCACATAGGGCAGAAAAGAAAGAAAAAGGGGAGAAAAAGGGGAGAAAGAGGAATACAAAACCAAGGTGGAGGGGAGAATGGAGAGAAAGGCAAGACAAAGAGGGAGGGAGAGAATCTAAAAGAGGACAAATACAAAATGCAGGTGAGAATGATGGTAGAGGATTTTTCCCATGCAGTCATGTTGGGCTCTTGAAGGTTGATTCTCCCAAAAAGGAGTAGGGTGAGCACCTAAGCATTTCTGAAAGTCAGAAAGCCACCAGACTGCTTTTTCCTTGTGCCCTGGGTAACTACAATGCACTCCTGAAGGAGCAGCCCCTCCAGACAGCCTGACTGTGCTGTCTGTCTCCTCCAATGAGTGGATGGCTTGCCCTGGGGGACTGTGCATTTGCCTTCCCTTGTGTCAGCTTCACAACCAGCAGGGTATGTCGTGCCATCATCATGCACAACATACGAGCTGACACAGCTGATGTCCCTTGATGCTGGGACAGCTGAGATGCTCTACAAATAAAGACAAGGCTCAAGGGCAATCAAAAAGCTGTGGATTAGGCCATGACAAGGGCTGGCATGTTACCTCTCCAAGGGGACATCCTTCCCACTAATTTCCCCTCCATACTTGTTGGCACTTCATCACATAATCACAGAATGTCTGAGATCGAAAGGGACCTCTAAAGGCCATCTGTTTTAGCTTCTACTCAAGCAGAGTCACCTAGAGCAGGTTGCATGGGACCATATCCAGTTAACTTTTGAAAATCTCAAAGGAAGGAGACTCTACCACCTCCCTGATCAACCTGCAGTCAGAAGGAATATCCTGTGTTCTGTGTCCACTGTCTCTTGTCCTGGCATGGGGCATCACCAAGAAGAGTCTGGCTCCATCCTCTTTGCACCCTCCCTTTTAGGTATCTTTACACATTGATAAGATCCCTCTTCTTGTCTCATCAGAGATAAAAGCTGGGACAGATCATTATGTAAGGTCATAATATACATGCATGGTTACAATGGCAAAATCACAGACAGAGGCTGATAAAAAGGAGTAGCCAAAAGAAGGGGTGCGTGGAGCTCCTGCATGGAGCTAGGAGCTGGATTCAGTGACTCTCATGGGTTCCTTCCAACTCAAGATATTCTGTGATTCTATGATTCAGAAGCAAGATGGGTATCTCTATGGACCAGGAGTTGGGTTTTCAAGATTAACCCAGAGCTGGAGAAGTGGTGACATTTTGTTCTGGGAGCTATGTGCTGGTCAACCCAAGTTGATGGTGTGGTGTAAGCTGGAAATATTGATGAATAGCCAGGCAGCACAACAGGAATAGCAAGAATGCAGAAAGAACAGTTTGCACCTCCTACCTGCAGGGGAAGCATCTACATCATGTATTAGCCTTTTTACTCTGGATGACAAAAAGCAGAATGTAGCCAGGTCACAGAGCATTGCAAAGGCAGCTCTCAGGGACACTTCATGGCTTGTTGTTTCCAGAGTTACCTAAGTCATTCATTCTGGGCTTCCTCTTTCTGCCATTAGTAGTCCAGAATATGAAATGTGGGCTATAGCTAATCCCTAAAGTGTTCAAAAAACTTTCCCTCATTGCTATTGACCCACCACTCATGCAGAAAGGAGCCATGTTTCAGTCCAGCTTTCCAACAGCTTCTATATAACAGAGGCCAGCACACTCAGGCATTTGGGCAGGTGGCATTCAGATGCCAGAAGCAAGGGATCTATGAAGGACCCAGGGAAAAGGCGCGTGTCATGGACTTCAGTTAGCAGTTGGGTCTCTCTTGAGAGGGTTTACCCTTGTCTCGGAACAGGGCAAGCAAGAGGTGCCATGTTTCAACTGGAAGATGCACCAGCAACCGAGTGATGGGACAGCATTAGTCAACTGATATTCGTGTGCTACTCACAGAGATGTTCCTCATCCCACCATGTCTCCCATGGGATCGCCACATAAAGAGACAAAATCTTACTCTCCAAGACATGCAAGTCTCCTCCAAAGGACTTTAGGGATTCACCACTCCAAACTACATCATACAAATATCTCTCTACAGTCATCAGCTGGCATGGCTGCTGGAAATCAGGAAGGGAACACTGTTACTGCTCATACACCATGATGCTGAGGTGCATGATGGGGCCATGGTCACTGTAATGACCCTCCTGTTAGGGTCACTATGGCACAATTGTGAGAAGGAGAGCAAATGTGTCCAGAAAAAGCCACCAGGGTGGCTAAGACCAAAGCAAAGAACATAAGATGAGGGGCTAAGAGCTGGTTAATTCACCAGAAGATTAGGCAATGGGAGATCATATTGCCATCCATAGTTGCTCAGTGTGACAATGGTGGCAGACTCATCACAGATGTACACAGCAGGAGAATATGATGCAACAAGCTGGAAAATGGGAAATCCTGACTGATTAAAGGAAATTTTCCTGCACAAAGATCTTCAAAACCTGAAGTATGGGCTAAAAGAGGCTGTGGAGTATTTTTTCTTGGAGACAGTCTGAACATAATTTTATGGCCTAACTTGTCCCTGCTTTGCGTGAGCAGTTGGTTGGATGATCTCCAGAGTTCCTCTTGTACCCAAATCATTCTGTATGACATCATTCTGCAGCTGTATGACAACATCCTGCATGCAGTCAAGGGATGAAACCCATAAAAATCACATAAGGTGGTCACTCATAGACCTCCATGCCCACCAGTGGAAAATGATGTTGACCCTCTCCTAGATCTCTCACATTTCAAGTCTTCTGAAGTTTGCTTTTCCTTCTTGCCTGGACCATTGCTGTTTCCTATAGCCCAAGCCTGTAGCTTCACATCTATCAACATCCAGTACAAAATAGAATCAGTCCCATAGTTCTTCTTTTGTCCTGAGCAGATTGTGAGTGTACATCCCAAAGTATGTCATTGTCTACAAGGAAAAATTGGTTCTGGAGTGATCTTGTGAATGAAGGTGGATGTCTGTCATCCTCTGGCTAAATGAGCTGTTGGGAAATTACTTCTCATCCTTCTCAGCTTTTGTTGCCAAATGATGACTTCTGTTTTCCTTTTGGGAAAGCCAAAGTTTTCCTTACATGTGGGGCACTCAGCACCTTCCCAAACTCATTTTTTTCCATATCATCTAGGTCTGTGCCTCTCTAATTTCACGGAATCACAGAATCACAGAATCACCTGGGTTGGAAGGGACCTCAAGGATCATGTAGTTCCAACCCCCCTGCCTAGCAGGGCCACCAAACATACACATTTAGATCAGGTTGCCCAGGACCCCATCCAACCTGGCCTTGAACACATCCAAGGATGGGGCATCCACAACCTCCCTGGGCAGCCCGTTCCAGGGCCTAACCACTCTCCTTGTAAAGAACTTCCCCCTAACATCCAACCTCAATCTTCCCTCCTTCAACTTGGATCCATTTCCCCTAGTCCTGCTGTTGTCAGCCCTTTTGAAGAGTTTACTCCCCTCGTGGGTGTAGGTTCCCTTCAGGTATTGATAGGCTGCAATGAGGTCACCCCGCAGCCTTCTCTTCTCCAGGCTGAACAAGCCCAACTCCCTCAGCCTGTCCTCATAGTGGAGGTACTCCAGCCCCCTGATCATCTTAGTCGCCCTCCTCTGGACCCTTTCCAAAATCTCAATGTCTTTCTTGTACTGAGGGCTCCACACCTGGACACAGTACTCCAGATGGGGCCTCACAAGAGCCGAGTAGAGAGGGACGATCACCTCCCTGTCCCTGCTGACCACCCCTCTCCTGATGGAGCCCAGGATCCCATTTGCCTTTCGAGCTGCCAGAGCGCACTGCTGGCTCATGTTCAGTCTCTCGTCCATCAGGACCCCCAGGTCCTTCTCTGCCGAGCTGCTCTCAAGGACCACTCCTCCCAGCCTGTACGGGTGCCTGGGGTTCTTCCGGCCCAAATGCAAAACCTTGCACTTTGCTGTGTTGAACCTCATTAGGTCCACCCGAGCCCAGCCCTCCAGCCTGTCGAGGTCCCTCTGAATGGCATCCCTTCCTTCCACCGTATCAACTGCACCACTCAGCTTGGTGTCGTCAGCAAACTTGCTGAGGGTGCACTCAATTCCCTCATCGGTGTCATTAATAAAGATGTTAAAGAGCACCGGTCCCAAGACAGACCCTTGGGGGACACCACTTGTTACCGGCCTCCACCTGGACATAGAGCCATTGACCACCACCCTCTGTCTGCGGCCTTTCAACCAATTGCTTATCCATCGGGTCGTCCACCCATCAAATCCACTTCCCTCCAATTTGGAGATGAGGATGTGGTGGGGGACCATGTCAAAGGCCTTGCTCAGGTCCAGGTAAATGACATCGGTTGCCTTCCCTTTGTCCACCAATGCCGTCACTCCATCATAGAAGGCCAAAAGATTAGTTATTAAACTAATAGTTAAATTTAATTTGGCCATGGGGCTGCCCCATCCTTCCCTGCACCATCTCCTGTAAATATCAGCTTTCTTCTTGAACAAATATAAAGTTAAGAGCTAGACATGTGGAAAAGAACATTCCCGTGTTTTGTATTGGAAAATATTAGAAATCACAGAATCATGAGTTGGAATGGACCCTTGAATGTCATCTAGTCCAATGTGACATTTACTTACTCCTACTAAAGCATTTCCCAGGATGAATCTCACCTCACAGGTGTGTGAGCAAGATGATTAGGGGGACATGGAGTTTCTCAGGTCATAGATAAAGTCTACATCAGCGTTACCAAGGAACAGAGGACAGGCTCAAAAGGATGCAGTCGCTCCACTCTGCTCTCCTTCCTCCACCCTGAACCAACCCTGCTCCCTTCCAACTGCAGTCAACTATATGAAACTTTCCATTGCCCCAGAGTGAATGTTCTGGCTGCAACCCTCTATAACTTCCCCCTTGGTTTGTATTCTTCCCCATGCCTGAAGCTATAAGAACACTACTTCTGGGCAGCCCAATTCAACCTACTGCAATTGGAGGGAAATGCCCCTCTTGGTTCACTCCTTCCTCCTCCTGGGAAAGCAGTCCTGTGTGGAAATGAGCTCCATTCCTTTCCTTTCCCCCCCTCTTCTCTCTTCCCCTCTTCATCACGCCCGTTGTTTCATCCTTTGAGAACTCTCTGCCTCTCCCTATGGGACCCACTTTAAAAAACAAGGGGAGGAGGGATGGGGGAAAAAGGAAAGAAAACTCCATTGTCTTGTCAAAGGGAATAAGTGAAAAGTTGCAAGTGTCTCTCTGCAGGTTTTGGCTCCTGTGTGTTCTCCTTTCAAACCCTGCCAGCCTCAGGGGCTGTCATTTCGCCTTCATCTCAGCGGATCGACCCGTGGTTTCCCACTGCTCCCCCTCCCCAGCATCAGTGAGCGTGGAGCTGCCAGGCTTTTCACGGCCACCATAAGCTTGATCCTATTGACAGGTCTCTTCTCTTTGCTTCCCTTTCAAAGGGGGGCTCAGGATCCCTTCCTTCCTCCCTTCTTTTCCCCTTCCTTCCCTCCCTCCTTTTCTTTTCCTGATTTTCTTCTCAGAGGCACGCCGCCGAGGTGCCGCTGTGCAGTGACTTGATGAGGCCACACGCGGCGGAGCAGGAGCCCAATTATAAACCCCTCTTTAAGAGAGGCCTTCATTTAGAGAGTGAGATTGGAGCTGTCGGAATATTAACGAGCTCTTGCCAGCAGCACAGCATCCAGCAGTGGGGAAGGTATGCAGGGAGGAGGGGTGCATTCATCAGACCAAGGTGATGCCCTGGGCAAGAGTTTCCAGGAGTGGAGATGGTGATGTGCATCCGCCACTGTGCTGGGCATGGTGCTGGCTAGACCAGCTTATCCCAGCCAGGCTGAATAAGGGTTGGATATGATGACCTTACAGGTCTTTTTCAACATGATCCTGTGATTCTGTTCAATGATTCAATGATCCTACAGTCCTACAATTCTGATTCTGTGATTATGTGATTCCATGCTTCTATGATTTTGTGACTCAATGATTCTATGATTCTATGATCCTACAATTCTACAATTCTACGAGTCTATGACCAAGGAAGTGGTTTCAAGTTGTGCCAAGGAACATTTATATTGGACACGAGGGAGAATTATTACAGGAAAAGAGTGGTCAAGCATTGGAATGGGTTGCCCAGGAAAATGGTGGAGTCCCTGTCCCTGGAGGTAATTAAAAGATGTGTAGACATGGTGCTAAAGGAAGTTGTTTAGTGATGGAACTTGACAGGTCAGGTTGATAGTTGGACTTGATGATTTTGAAGGTTTTTCCCAAACTAGACTGGTCTGTGATTTATGTGTGGAATCACCATGACCTTCCATGAGGCATCACCCAGACACAGGGTTCTGTTCCACCATTCCAGATGTGGTCTTATGGTTACAGAAGGTACAAGAATTTCTGTCATCACCTTTGAAAGTGGTCTTGGAACCTTGTCTCCTGGGTGGCACAAGGCTTTCTCATTACCTTTTCTCATCCATGGAATGAGTTAGGGACTTTTCTGTGGACATTCAGCAGAAAAGTGGTTGTATGCTGCCAGCTTTCATCCAGCATTGCATTGGAGGATTTCAAATATTGTGCCCAAAGCCCATTAAAGCCTCAAAAAGGGATCAAACAAGAAGTGGGCCCGGAAAGATCTCCACTGTTTATTGGAGGGGCACATAGGTGCCCATCCACAACACAACCATGTTGGCAAATATATGAGGCCAAAGAAGAGCACATGCATGCAACAGATATCAACATATGCAAATACATGCACCCAAATGGCAGGTACATCTGCAAGCACACCCAAACCAGCCCATGTCTAATGAGATATTTATGACCCTGGCCACACAACACAGCTAGACATGCGCACAAGTGTGCCTGTGCGACCACACAAACACAGAAATCCAGCCTTCAGCTGGCACTCTCAGTCACCCTTCCACTCAGGAAGACATAGGCTGAAGGCTCAGAATTTATGTGACGAAAAAGTCGGGTCCACCACAAACAAAGTCTTTGAGATGGAGATGAAATGGAGAAAGAAACCTCATGCAAAGCTACAAGATATATAAACTGATAAGTCTTTATATTGAATCTGGGCAGCTATGTGATCCAAGCCATGTTTCAGATCCCTCCCCAGGAGAGCTGGGGTCCCATTTGAGGGTCTCTGGGGCTTTTATCCATTTCCAGCAGAACCCCAGGGTGTGAGCTGCTGGAAGCTGAATCAAATGCAGTGACCAAGGTGCTCTGATTTTTCATAGAGTGCAAAGACAGATGCAGAAGCACAGGTGGGAGGGAATGGAGATACAGCCAAAAATAATAATATTAATTAAAGAGAGCAGTGATAAATGTATTTTTGAACCAAGGAAGTCCCCAGAACACCAAGGAGCACAGTTCATGTGGCAAACGAGTGCACTGCAGCAAAGTTTAAGAACTAGAGATAGAGACCAGCAAAGTATGCTGAGATGGATAATACCTTTATTAGACCTTTAGCATAGATAGCAGATGGATTTTCAGCCCACAAATGCTTCTGCAGATCTGAAAGAAATTGTCAAATTGGTAAAAAATTTTGTTAAGTGCAGTGGATTTATGTTGATCTGCTGGACAAATGGAAGGGAAAAGGTAGCTGCAATGTAGACCAGAGGAGATATCAGTTCTTTGGGAGAGAGAGGAAAGAGATGCAGGTAGAGCCCCTGGACCACTACAGTGTTAATACCAGAGGAGGTATGGGGAAAAAGTGTAATGCTGCATAAAAACAATTAATGCTCATTATAAATCCATAATTTCTGGTTCTGAATTGCTCTGTGATTAAGGTATTTAACAGTTCTGCTTCAAGGATCAGAACAGAGAGCTTTTGGGAAGCATTCCTCTGCTGGGAACTCATCAGGCATTGCTGCTCTGGTAGATGATGATCATCCGGTCACACTGGTTTTGTTTTCAGGGCACACAGTGTGTTATTTTGTGGATGGTGTGTTGCATCCTTAGATGTGCACAGGGAGCGTCATCCTTTGCAATACAGTAGCTCCCATGGATCCCAAGAGCAAGTGAGAAGGGCCTAAGAAAGTTAGAAAGACAAACTTCTGATGCCTTTATGAGTTCTCCTATTAATATAGGATGATAGGTAATGATAATAATGATAATATCTAACAGCTATTAGCTAAAAATGCTGCAGAGGGAATGCTGCTTCCGATAAGAGCAGACCTCCAGGAGCTATTTCTCCTATCCCATCACCCCATTAAGCTCTTCCAGTCTCTTCCACAAGCATTCTCCATTGGGAGCACTCAGATTCCGTCTGACTCAAAGGATCAGCTTCACCTCATTAAATGGATTTTATAAGAAACAGTACAACCACCATTGTCACCACCAAATCCTCCCTTGAGCTCCCCAGGAAACTTCCATCACTGTAAGAGCATAGTATGTGGCTTCAAATCATGGATATCCCTGAGGACACACCATTTGGGGCACACCATAGATCCATGGGGCATCCCACTCCCCACTTCACCAGCACATTTAAAGCTCTGTGCATGGAGGCAGAAAGCCAGCCTCAAGCTGGGTTGATGACAGTTGCCTGCCGACTGAGAGACTGCAAGGAAGCAGAAAAAGACACTCATTTACTCGTTGTAGATGGATTCAGTCCACCAGTTCCTTTAGGGTTACCAGTCCTCTCCATGCTTACTAAGACAGAAGTTTTCTCCCTGAAGGGCTGCAAACGCCTTGGTGTATGCAGGCTTTACATGAGTCACTTCTGGGGAAAAACAGAGCTTCTGAGCATCTGCTGCCCAGGGCTGAGCTCAGGGTGGGGATGGAGTTTGCAAACCAAGTGATGATTCAAGGTCTTGATGTATTTTTTTTTTTATATCTGGGAAAATTTCTTCTCAGAAAGAGTGATAAGGTATTGAAACATGCTGCCCAGGGTGATGGTGGAGTCACTGTCTCTGGAAGCGTTCACGAAAAGAATAGATGTGATGTGTTGGCTAGATGATCTCAGTAGCCTTTTCCAGCCTTAATGTTTCTATGAGTGCCCTAACACCTCCTACCAAGCTCTCTGCTAAACAGTCACAGAGATTTTTACAATGAACCAGAGCTTTTACTGACTCGTTTAGAAAGCCAATGGCCCAGAGGTGGTGAGATTGCCCAGGATGGAGCAAGCAGGGTGATGGGATGCACCATGCAGAGCTTTGAATCATAGAATCATTAAGGTTGGCAAAGACCATTAAGATCATCTAGTCCAACCATCAATCCATCACCACCATGTCTACTAAATCATGTCCCTCAGTGCCATATCTGCCCTTTTCTTAAAGCAGCATCTCTCCCCTGCCCATTCACACGCTCTGGAGATGCAGAAGAGGGGAGAGAGTCCCGCAGTCCCAGCACTGCCAGCTCAGCACTTCTGTGCTTTTCTTGTCAGAGGGGGAAAAAAAAGTATAAAAATCCCCTGTTTTGTTTCTATTTTTTTTGTTGTTGTTGTTGATTGCTAATTTATTGTTTTGTCCTGAGCTCATACTTCTGCAAATCCCTTGTTCTTGATGCTCATTAAAATATTCTCAGTGCACACGGGTGCAGTTAGTTGCTGCTACGTGCTTTTTTGTATTTATTTTTCTCTCCTCCCCAGACCCCCCTTCTATACAACCCCGCGGTCAAAACGTCCCTGTGTTTTCCACATGCTTATTACCCAGAGAATCAAGGCTCCTTAGCAATTTGCTAGTCACTCCAAAGCAATCAATTATGCATCAAATGACTTTTTGATTCTTTACCTTGTGAGAGGAAAGATGGAAGAAGAGGCTGTCTTTTATTCTTCTCTCCTCCTCTATATTATTATTATTGTTATTATTATTATTATTCCCTTCTCTCTCTTCTTCTCTCTCTCTCTCCCTTTCTGTGCTCAATCAGGTCTGCCTGCTGGCATCAGAACTATGACATGATCAAATGACTTGCTCTTAATTGGCAACAGCTTCAAGATGGAAAGAAGAAGGAAAGATTAAAAAGAAAAGGCCACTGGAGCTGGAGCCCTTGTGTGTGACTTCAGAGTCTTGTTGTGATGAGAGGTGAGGTGGGAGGACAGGGATGAGCCAAGGTGAATCCAGACACTTTGGGTGAATGGGCAGAAAGATGGAGACAGGCTAACGGAGACAAACAGGTTGGAACAGACAGACGGGGACAACCACAAGGATGGTGGAAAAAGGAGAGGGGTCAAGATGCTGCAGATGTGTAGAGAACTTGAGTTACTCTCCTCCACATTGTGGAGCTAGTCCAGCGTTGCTTGTAGCCACGAGTTCAGAAAGAGCAAGTAACCTACAGGCTACCCAGAGAAGTTGTGAATGCCCCATTCACAGTGGTGCTCAAGGCCAGGTTGAATGGGGCCTTAGGCATGACCTAGAGCCTGATACAGTGGTTGGTAACCTTATCCATGGCAGAGGGTTTGGAACTAGATGATACTTGGGGTCCCTTCCAACCCATTCTATGATTCTCTGGGGACAATGTGTTAACAGCAGCAATGCCAGGGCACCTATTTC
The DNA here is from genome assembly GCF_019232065.1 of Centrocercus urophasianus. Classification (NCBI taxonomy): domain Eukaryota; kingdom Metazoa; phylum Chordata; class Aves; order Galliformes; family Phasianidae; genus Centrocercus; species Centrocercus urophasianus. Next base: position 18,535 of record NW_024884774.1, on the reverse strand, counting down.
AAAGCCAGCTATGAGGATCTCATGGGAACACGCTCAGAGTGGTTGCAGAGTATCTATCATGAGAAATACACTAGATCTGAAGGGACGCAGAGCAACCTGTCCTGTTTGATACTATATTGAGCAGCATGGTTAGGCCACATAGCCTCCTGAGGTTCCGTTCTGTTCCTCTGATCTCCTTTCAATTTCCACATACACACTACATCTGCCACATCTTCTGTCCCACCTTGACACAAATACCTTTGTTACATCTATCTGTCCATCCCCACCATCTACCTCTCTCCTTGAGTTCCTGTTCCCTATCCAGCATTCCCCAAAACTTCATCCCTCAGGTGCCTGCAAAGCCTTTCTATCACACCTGCATAACTGGCTCCCAGCTCCCATCAGTGATCCCTTAGGGACATTTCCTCTGTCTCCAGGGGAAAGGAGATGCTTTGGAAGGTGGAGAGGTCCCAGCCTGTGGAATTTTCCTGTGTATAAGTTCTTCTAACTCTCCCTCAATTTAAAAGCTGTCATGCCTCAGTGAAAAGGACATGTGAGTGAACACTAACAGTGGAAGAGTCACTGCAAGGAAAAGAGAGAAAAAGGGTCCAACACAAAGGGTTTTTCCAGCAAGGTGCAGTCTCAGGTTGCCCAAGATCCCAGACAGGATTAATCCATGTCCTGCTTTAAAGCCTCAAAGGGAAAGCTGTCCTCATCCCAGCCACCTGCAAAGCCTCTCCACCTGTCCTGCTCCCTGCAGACATCAGCAAGTGACCGTACTTTTCCTGCAGACTCTGACATTGCAGATGGTTTTGTGCATGTCCCTCATGAGCAGGCAGCAGGAATTGCATCCTCGTCCTCTGCTCTTTTGCAGTTGTACCTTTGGACCTGCACATCATAATTTGTGGCAATGGCCTGTGCCATGTACATGCTGTGAGAGAAAATCACAAATGGGTTAGAACAACTGCATAGGAAAATATACAGTTTACAATGCCTAAAACAATCGTCCATTTTCTCTCTAACTTTGATTTATAGGGCCAGCGTTGTGCCTTCTTGGTCCAGGTGAGGGGGTTATTTATTTGCCAAGACATGGAATTTTTTTTTTATTCCCCTACTCAAAATATATAAGTAAGTAAGCAAAGCAAAACAAAATAGAAAAATAGTTTGTGTTAACTTGTATGTTAACTCCAGGCTTTCCCTTTATTTGACCATCACAACCCAAAAGGTGTTGAAATTTGATGAGTCCTGAACTTAGGCTTCCCTCGAATTCGTAAACGTGATTTAAAAATCCCCTCCTCTTCTCCTCTCGACTATGATGTCAGTAGAAAGGATGACCATTACCCAGGAGTTGAGCTTTTTAGTAGTGTTAACTGCACAACAACAGCAGATTCTCACCAGCCTTTAAATGACCCGATGGGTATGACAAGTACTTTCTTACATCCCCTGCTCCCGTGACTCCAAACATCCCTGAGGATCAGACTTCATTGCCTCTCCATTTCTATGGCTCCTCAATCAAGATGTTAATGACCCACACCCAGGTCACGCCCGAGGCTGTGGACGTCCTTTGTAGGACGCAATAAGGATTTGTCTCAGATAAGCTGCCTCCATCAGCAGCAACCCTTTCAGCAAAGAAAGCCAACTGCTTCTTGGGCTGCATTTGTAAGTGCTCAGCCATCAGTGCCAGAGAAGTGATTATTCCCCTTGGATGTGGCACTTGAGGACACCTCAAACACTGTTCAATTCTAGGATCCTGGTAGGAGAGGCATGCCGACAAAATAGAGCAAGATCCATGGAATCTATCAAGATATAAGGAAGTAAGATATAAGGGGAAAAAAATTACTACAAGGTTAATGAACAGATTGCCCAGAGATATGGAGACATTCAAGGTCATGCTGGATCAGGCTATGAGCAACCTGATCTAGCTGTAGGTACCCCTGTTTGTTGCAGAAGAGTTGGTCTAGGTATCATTTAAAGGTCATTTCCAACTCAAATGATCCATGGTTCTACAAGACGGATTGAGAAATGGAACTCATGAAATACAAGGGCACAATGAGTGAAATCAGAATGAACTCTGAAGGTGTTCATTCTTTGAGCAAAGAGTTGAGCTACATTTGCCAGTACTTCCTTTAGTCTATCCTGAAGTCAATTAATTAAGGCACTATGCAACATTATGTTCCCTATTCATTTGTAGAAAAGAGTATTGCACATCTCAAAGCAGGTTTGGAGAGAAGCCTCCTTAGAAAATTAGAGGGCTAGTAATAGAATATCCAGATGTCAGGAAGTCTTTGTGAGCTTGTGCAGCAAAAGGTCTTTGTAGGTTGGAGCGTGAACAGTGTTAGGAGAAAATACTCCTGCTGCACCATGTTCAGAAGTAGTTCTGGCTGCTTGAAGACTGGGGGCACCATCGAGCTGGCTTGTTTCTCATCCCCAGCTATTTTGGCAAGGTACAGTATTCTCAGCAGCCAACCCTCCTCCCTGCACCACATCAGTAGCTCAGGGCAGAGCCAGCAGTGCATCCCTTGGCAGCTGTAAATAGAAAGGAAGCAGTGAGCTGAAGGGATGGCAAGCTACATCTACTATCAGTGTGATGTCTGCATCACCCAGATGCTCCCACTCAGGGAATATGGGATCTGAAGGAGCAGGCCAAAGCGACTTGTTCACTGGTGAAATCCATAAGTGATCAGAGTGGGACTAAGGGGAGTTAAGGAGAAAAGAGCAGGAGCAAAACCTAACGTGCATGACAACAGTTCTTCATGAGGGAAGACACTACCCAATACTAAAGGACATGTAAAGGAGAAACATCCATGGTTTTACGATAGCATCAAGCAACAGAATGTCAGTGTCTCAAGAGATCTGCAACAGTCTCTGGCTGAGTTAATGTTGGTTGAACACTGGCTGAAATGAAGAAGCACCGGGAAGGTCTGCCTATACTCTCCACGTAGCAAGTGCATTTTCATAAGCATATTTATGAAATCATTATTTCTCAGTAAGTAGGTGTCTTATGGCAAAGAGAAACATGGTTTAGTTGGTGTGGTGGTGATGAGCTGATGGTTGGACTCGATGGTCTTAGTGGTCTTTTCCAACTTTAATGGTTCTATGATTCTATGAAATAAGTTGGACCAAGCACTGTCTGCAAGAATCATTCTTTTCACTGACAGTGGGTACCTCTCAGATTGAGGAACCTATGTGTTGAATATTGGGATGAAATTCATCATGCTCAGCTCTGGCCATTCATGCTTTAAGGACTATACCAATGAAAAATCACCTTTGAGTCTCTTAACCTTTAGTCAGCAGAGGGTTAGATAAAACAGTCAACAACCTGGAGTACAACTCATCCTCATACAGATGCCTGTCTTTGATACATGTAAAGGTACTCTAAACTCTTCTCACTACACTGATAAACAACCTTTACTAGCTGTAGAGGGGTATAGACCTCCCAGTTCATCTGTCCAATAGAAAATTCAAGTCAAATATAGGATCATAGAATCATAGAATCATTTGAGTTGGAAGGGACATTTAAAGGCCATCTAGTCCAACTCTTCAGCAATGAATGGGGACACCTACAGCTAGATAACATTGCTTAGAGCTCCATCCAACCTGACCTTGAATGTATTCAGGGATGGGGAGATCACATCTCTGGGCAAGATATTCCAGTGTTTCACTACCCTTAATGTGAAAAACCATAAGTAGAAAGAATTCTGCTCTATTGGATCATCCCACCTGCTCAGCAACTAGACTAGCTTTGCTCTTGTCCTCAAATGGGCAAACCCAGATACTACAGAGCTGACTGGCCATGAAATTCCAATGTAAGGATGTAACCACATGAAGAAAGACAGATATGTGCCTGCAAACTGAGAAGGGATCTAACTCCTTTGGCCAGTGACTGACATCTGGGAAGGAATATTAATTTGACTCACTAACGGAGAATAAAAATTCCTTGAAGAGAAAATGGAGTTGAAATACGCAGCAGATTATCAATGTCTCACCCAAGACACATGGTCAACCTGCAGTGCCCTCTCTGCTGCAGAGCTGTCTTCAGAGAGCTTTGAGTTTAGGTTGAAGGTGGCATTCTCTTCAAAGAATGTGGAAAAGGTAAGATCCCAACCATCACTCTCCAGGCACAAAGCAGTCATACAGAATTCACCTCAGTGTTTTAGATTAAAGATCAAACTAGATTAAATTAGCTCGTCAGAAGTGAATGGGATAAACCCAGAAATGGTGGAAGTAACCTTTCTCATATATAGCAGGTCTCAATTGTGCTGATGGCTGCATAGATCTCTTCAGTGGGAATATTACATTGGAAACTGGAGTTATTTGAAACTGGCATTCGGGGGGGAAAAAAAAAAAAAGAAAAAAAAAAAGAAAGAAAAAGAAATAGCAATTCCTGCAATTTCCCAGGAATTCCTTGGGCCATTGGGGTGAACGGCTGAGCCATGCGGAGACCAGCTGTCCAAACACACATGGTGTGAGACTTTAACTAAGCATGAACAAGAAACAAAGTCTATGGGGAGAAGCACAGAGAAAGCTGACATATTGCTGTCATCCATATGTCCCTAACTTTCACCCCAAACCTCAGCAGATCAAAAATGATTAGTGCACAGGAAAAAGGAGAATGATGCAGGAAAAATCAAGCTCCTGCCGTGCAGAATCCAAGGAAGATGTGCAGGAAATACTTATTGCTTACTGAGCTGCAGAATTTACTACCTCAGGCAGAGAAGTGAGAACTCTCCTGGGACCAATATTCCTTTTAGTCCAACAAATTCATTTGGAGTGTTGTGATACCACCTGAGTGAATGCTTGACAAGGCCCAAGTAGAACACATCTCAGCTGTAAAGCTCTAATTCTGGCCACCAAAGGTAAGGCAATAGTTAAAACAAATTACAGGACTGGGGGGGAAATTAAAGCTATTTAGCTGAAATCTCTGAAAAACTGATGTCAGATATGTGAGAAGATTAGTGTGAAGCAGTGGATGCCCTATGAGGTTTTTTTGATTCTATGGATGCTTTCATAGGACTTGCTCCAAGCATTAGTGGACAAAAAAAAAATAATAGAAGGGTAAACAATTAAATATTTGGCATCCCCATCCCCACAAAAGTCTCCATTTGGAGAAAGCCTGCAGAATGTTCGGGATCTGGTTTTAGCTGGTCAATACTTCATTTTCACATTGACCAATGCTCAAATAGTCATTGGCATTGACACATTGATGCTTCAGCTAAAGAGTAGGAGGAATTTACATTAATATCAGGGGAGCTCAGAAGCACCAGCTACAGACAGGCAGGACACACTGCTGTTATATGGGGATTTTAGGTGTGCTGGCTTTGAGGAGGTTCTTGTGAGGCACTTGGGAGGTTGGGTTCCTCCTGTGCCACTGGCATTTAACAATGATTCTCATGCATGATGGCTACAGAGAAGCTAATCCATGCAGAGTACTGAGATGGCTGATTTCAGAGCTCTCCTATGCACTAATCTGTTATGCACATATCCAATTAACTCACTGCCAGTCACTTTCCAGTGCAGATTTGAAGCTATTGACTCACGCTAATTTTGCATGCAGCAAACTCAAGGAGCGTGTTACCTGCCTTCTTTGGACATAGAGGCATCTGAGACAGGGAACACTCTGTAGGAGGCTCTTAACATGGAAGAGAAGCAGATTGTTGCAGACTTTGTGAAGCTTTTCTACACTGCAACACAAATGCAGATGGAAATGGAGTTGCAAGTTGCAGTGCAATCACAAAGACAAAAGAAAATCATGGAATGACAAAAGAAAATCGTAGAATCATTTGAGTTGGAAGGGAGCCTTAAATACAATATGGTCTAACTACCCTCCAATAAAAACAGGGATACTACCCTACAGCTAGATCAGGTTGCTCAGAGCCTGGTCCAGTCTGACCTTGAATGTTTCCAGAGGTGGGACATCAACCACATCCCTGGGCAACCTGTTCCCATGCCATGGATTAGATGTTGTAGAATTACAGAAGAATATTATTTACAACATGATACAAAATTAAGACCACCTATCAGGGTACAATACCAGTGTTTAGAAGCTAACTGACCACAGACTGCAGATGGCCAGACTCCACTGTGCTTGTTGTAATCAAAATCTCTTCTTTCCCAAAAAAATCTGTGATCCAAACACTCTAGAAAGGAAAATGTGGGACAATTGTATGAAGACAAGGAGATTAAATGTTCTGTATTAGTCTGCATCAGCTCTGGATCTACTGAGATCATACCCAGCATCTCAGTCACAGAACCACCCTTCTCCACACAGGTAACAAAACATTTTGCTAACATCACATAATCATAGAATCTCAGAATCATAGAATCAAAGAATCACAGAATCATTAACGTTGGAAAGAACCAGTAAGATCACCAAGTCCAAGCCCAGCCCAACCCCACCACTCCCACTAAACCATGTCCATCAGTGCCACAACTCCCTTTTTCATGAATGTCTCTAGGGACAGTGACTCCACCATGTCCCCAGTCAGCCTTTTCCAATGTATTACAACTCCTTCTGAAATAAATTTCTCCTAATATCCATCCTGGTGCAACCTCAGGCCATTCATTACCTCTCGTCTTGTTCATTCCAGCCTTTGCCAACCTGTGCAAGTGAGAGAGGCAAGCTGTCAACCACTGCCATCATTGTGATGGACAGCAGCTTATATCCCACGCTGGACCCAGGAACCACCAATTCTAGCAGCTTATTCCAAAACAAAGTGTGCATTGAGGGGTTAGGTTTCAGTTTTTCCGGCTGTGAGAAGAAGAGGCTGCCAAACAAAATCACACTGACAGCTGCTCTGGGAGTCACACGCTGCTGAGTAACCTCAGCCCCTTTGCAGGGTGGCCTCCAAACAGCAATAGGCCAGCAGTGCCACTGAACACCAGGGCAATCGTTAGTGGCAGCCAAACCAGCATTTGAAGAGACAGAGCACTCACAGTACAAGATGCAAAATGCACCGTCTCCCTCCAGCACTGTCCTTTCCCCTTCTTGCCCACTCCATGATGTTCTCCCAAGTTATGAAGTTATCACTTCAGGAGGCCCTTATGCCACAGTGGTTTTCACCAAACTCTAGGAAATGCAAAGCATTCTGAAGAATATGAGTTATGCAGCATTGAGGATCGTAGAGGGAACCAGTCACCTTATAGGGAATTTGCCTCGTGCAGCACAAAGACGAAGAGTAAACTGAAAACACTCTGCAAATCCCTTTCTTATTCTCATCCTCACATGCTGTGTTATTGAGAGTTTGTAGAATATCAGCCATGCAATCCTCTCCTGGCCATGTGCTTTGTTGCTGTCTCAAAATGAGCTCCCAGGCTGATTGCTAGAGAAGGACTGATTTCATGGAGCTTGACATCACAGGAGATAGCTAAAGGGTGTCATAACAGGGACCACTTAGAAACCACACTGAGCTTTACAAATTTGCAGGTCCTGTCCTCACATGGCAAAAATTTCAACCACATTAGATCAATTCATATCTGCTAAAGCTCTGACAAATCCTGTCCTCCAACTGCCAAGTCAGTAGCCACATTATGTTCAAAAAGAGAAGATAATTTCATTGTTTCTGTTGAATGTGATGAATGCCCATGTCCAGGAACTCAAACCTGTTGTCCACACAGTGTCTTTGCTGATACCTCAAGGTATCCTGGTTGACATTCAATTGCCAGTCCAAAAAAGCTGAGGGCGTGGGTTTTTCTTGATACCTTCTAATTCTGTGCAGATGTCTTGCATATTACAGGATATCTCAGAGCTCAGTAGGAATTATCTTTAGCCAGTTGGATGAAGCCCCTGAGAAATGCATAGTCCTAGAGCAGTTTGTCAAAACTGACAAGAGAAAACCTTTCTGATTCTCCATCTAGTTGAAGAACATGGACAACCAATGCATCAGCACTCTTTAATCTGTCATAATCTTGTCTTTCTTTCTCTCACACACAGTTCCAGTCCCTCCTTTTTGTGCTTCTAAGCACTGCTTTAGTTGAGAAAATGTAATGATCTAAGCAGTAGCTATGATGAATTAGAGAAATACTTTCCAGATTGTTGTCTACTTCCTCTTCAGTTGAGACACTCAAGTTAAGGGTTTGCAGGTTTGTGTTTGTGGTTGGGTTGGGGCTGGGACTGGGGACCTGTCACGACAGGTATTGCATCAAGCTCTTTATCTACTCCTCAACCCAAAACACTTGGCATTTCATGACTATTGTGTCTGTGGCCTTTCAAAAATCTGAAATCTCCTGGATGTGGTTATCAGGAGGGACCAAGGTGGTATCTGTTACGTTCTTTGTACCCCAACATTTTTAAACTTCTCTGGTGTAAATTACCCTACAGAGTAAACTGTGATTATAGCACGCTAATAACCTCTGACTCTAAATTTGACTCTTTCCTTGAGTTTTTCCTGCAGCAACAGGTGGCATGAGGGAGATCCTTCCAGTTTTGCACGGTGGGGAGAGTAGCCCATGAACTAATGACTGACTGAGTCACTTTCACTTTCCTTACAGATTTTCAGCTTTCTTGCATCTGTGCTTTCCAGCACACGTGGCAATTCACCCTCCATAAGAGCAAATTAAATGCAGCCAAGAAACTAGGAGGAGCCTCACTAACAGAGACTCAGGTAGGAGAGTCTGCACAAGTAATCAGGGCTCTAAGGAAGTGCAGAACATATGTCCAGGTGGTCCTCTAAGTGCTCAGCTCTTGCAGCTGTACATCCAAGCAGCACTTGGATATCCAAACTTCTTAAGCTAAGGAAGCCCTTGGATCACTCTTTGGTCCGTGCATTTAAAGGACATGCAGTGTTCACCCTCTGCTTTTGTTGACATTGATTCTTGGAAGCCCAGATAGGGCTAGCTGGCCTGGTTTGCTGTCCAGAAATGCATCCCACTTCCACAGCCTCCTCCCCATTCACCTTCTTGATCTTCTCTTTGCAAAGTGGAGAAGTGAACAGATGTTTTTCTGCTTTCCCATCTAGCTCCCCCACACCTCCCCGCTGGAGTGAACTCACCTCCCCAGTGCAGGAAAGCCCCGGAGCAACCTCCTTTGCAACTCTGCAGACTCCGTGTCACCTCACTTGTCACACAAGCTGGCAACAAGGCAAGCAACAGCACACAACCCGCCAACCACAACCACGAGCCAACGAGGGAGAGGAAGAGGGGGTGGTGGAGGAAAGCAGATGTACTACAAGTTGCTCCCCGAAAGCAATTTTTTTCATCAGGAGGTGTGAAATAAACCCTGCACCTCCCTCTCCCAGCATAGGTACCATAGCAGCTGCCAATGGCTACAGGCCTACCACATCAGCTTTGCTATTTCTGTGAGATGTCAAACATGCAGCGCTAAGCAGTCATCCCTTCTGCCATCTGCCAACGTGAACATGGCGTGTGGATGTTAGATCAAACAACTTGACAGGCTCCCATCTCCTCCCCCCATCTTTTTTTTTCTTCCTTTTTGTAGAGAGAGAGGGGAGGGGAGGGAGGAAACAATACTACATTCATTCAGACTTGAACCACAAGGAAATTCATTTAGAACTGGGTTCCTTTTCATTTCCAGTCAGGACATAAATGGGGAAGAGCAGCATTTTCTGACCTTACAATACCGTCAGATCTCTTTGGGATTAAAATTGCCATGTTGGCCGTAGAAACATCACCAGTCATAGAGAACATCTGTTGTCGGCAGGCGCTGAGTGACTGCTGAAATGAAATGTTAAATGGCTGAGTCCATTCTTGCCTAGCAAGGAAACTTTCGAAAGGCATGGCGATGAGAAAAGACTTAGGCCTCAGAGCTGCCCTTCCCAGCAAGATAAAATGACAAACACAAAAGGTAATAGGTTTTCTCCATTGCTATGTAATAAGTTCTCATTGTCCTGCTTTCTGGACTGCACACAGCACAGAGCTATTCTGGATAAGTTCACTGGTGATCAGCGAGCCACTCTTCCCTCATTAAAGTGAAGGGATTCTTGCAAGGCTTGGGTCATCTCCAGATTTCCTCTGACATTTATCCAGCTGATACTTCAGCAAAAAAAGGCTACAGTTTCAGGAATCCCAATAAATAGCTTGCATTCTATCTTCCAGATATATAAGCCTTCAGCTTCATCCCTATCTTGACTTCTAGATCTTTCTAGTCTCTTTAGCTTTCTTGCCCAGACTCTATGATATTTCCACATTGAAATGGCTGTTGAAGCTCAGAGAATGGAAAGGAAGATCAGTAATGTCTGCCAGTGGAACCAGTTGCATGTTTGACTCACGTGAAAAGTCTCCATCAAAGGCTGGAAAGACGATCCTTCCTCTTCCTCTTCTTGTTGTATTCCACACTTCATAAGACACGGAGCTTTGAGGGAAATACAAGAAGAGCTGCTTGTTTGCTTGAGTCTTGAGAAGGAAAATCCTCTAGCTTGGCTTTAACTATGTCAAGTCTATCAACACAGACTTAACTCATGGAATGGCAAAAGACAAATCCTACCCAAAAAATCCACATGTAACTGTGTTTAGTTGCAGTCTTTGCAGTGCTAACTATCAGTTTCCATTGTCCCATCTCTTCTACCTTTTGTTCCCCTCCCTACCCTCCCTAAATGTGCAATTTACAGCTTCCATCATTTTACCTGCATTTTCCTGAGATAAAATGAAGTCCTGCTCATGCTTTGATAATTTTATAATTTATGTATGTTTGAACTTCATTGTCCATTAAACCCAGAATTTACAGACCTGTTTCCCATTTATCCCACACCTCTTGATACATCTGCTACTACATTCTGCATACAATCTTCTCCAAAACCTGCCCAAACCTCTCTTGAAGTCCTTCTGAAAACCCATTCATACTACAACACCAAAACCAGCTAATTCTGATAAGGTGGTGGAGCAACTCTCAACTGTCTGAGAAAGACCGATGTGTCTTTTCATAGGTCTTCTACAGTGTTTAGTATGCTACAGCTATGATAGTAACAGTCCTATATTCAATGTATTACACAAGTCATAGAATTAGATAATGGTTTCGGTTAGAAAGGGCCTTAGAGATCATCTAGTTCCAAATCCACTGTTGAGTTACCACTGTTATCTCAGTCAGCAGGTAGTGTGAGAGCAAATTAGCAATCCAGGAGCTAATGAATGACTAAAAGGACAGCATGTTTTTTTTTATTCTGTGTTGTCCAGTACCATCAAACCAGTTATCTACTGAATATTTTACAATGCCTTAACTAAAGAATGAGAACCTACAGTCCCTCTGGAACCCCTCCAATTCCAAATCTTTAGGCACTAACACCAAATTACATGCTTATCTCTGTTCATGCTAAGCGTGCTTCAAACTTGAACACGGAAGACGAATATGCTGGATTTCCTACCACCAGTTCCCATCCTTTCAACAACAGCCTGGGATAGAATCTTGCAATATCGAGGGACTAAAGCTTTCTGCTTCCTCATCATTCAGCTCTGGGAATATTGGTGATATACAAATCTTGTTTGAGCAGGAATTTGGAGGTGGTTTTAAGAAAACCTCTCTGATTTGGGAAAAACAGACTCTATACTAGAAGATACAAGAGGGAGTTCACTGGAAAACTTCTTCCTTTTCTGGCTTTGCCTTCTGTTTTAAGATTGGCTCATGTGACTCAAAATCTCAGCAAATAGAATGGAGGACACAGTGGTCAAAGTAGACATTGGATGGAAAAGGTTCAACTTCCCATGGCAAATGGTGAAATGTGAAACACGGCCAGTAACACTTCAGCTTTTTTTTGTTACAGCAGTACAGTTTTTAAGGTTCATTCCAAAGGAAACTGGCAAATATAGCTCACCAGAAAAAAAAAATGATGTCAGCATCAGTTAGGTGCATTTGGAATTCATCATTCACATTAGACTCGAGATTGCTCGATCCTATGCAGAATCCCCAGGGAGAAAAGAAACAATGTTTGTCATATTCAAACTGTGAGTAAGGTTAGGGGAGAAATCTAAAAATTTAAAACAATCTCCAAAAGCTAAGCACTTAAATATGTAAGGAATGCATCGTGGGATAATTTAGCATGCTAAATCCTGAATCATGGATCTGTAATGTACATTCAAAGGTTTGCAATCCCACTTCATGGTCAAGTTGCTCCATACGTACCTACATGAAGGGTTCTTTTATCTTCTGCTGTTGTAGAAGACAAGAAGAAAAGACCAGATGAACCCCTGTTTAGAGTAAACAGGCAATACAAGTACTTGTTGGCAGCAACAATTTAATGAGATGTTTCTGAGGGAACAAAAAGAGGTAGTAATGCTTGGAAGACAAATAATTCTTGATAGTGATGATGCTGAGTAGGAATCTCCCCAGTTGCTCAGCCATCACCATGACCAACTAGTCATGAAGCTTTGGAGCAGAGACATAAGCATGCCCTGCCCGGAGTACAGCAATCAACTGCAGTGTCACCAAGCATGAGGTTTTTCAAGGATTTAGTCCAAAGTTAATCCTATGCAACTTTGAAAGATTTCCAATTCACTTATGTGTTGTAGGTATTTAACATCAAAATATTACCTGCTTGGACAGAAATCCTGGAGCAATTCCTAAGAGTGGATTGCATCTTCTTCTCAGTCCAGCCAGCACATTTGCTGTGCAAATGGGGATGTGAGCCTGAATATTTCCTTCCCAAAACAATGAAGGAGAAGAATGTACTTCTTCACAATCCTATTTTATACCAAGACAGTGAGACTGGGTTTATTTTTTTCTGAGCCATCTGGTTTCACAAAACCAGTACTGATGTTATCTAACTGGAGAGGAAGGCAAAGCACGTGAATCATGTGATACAGGTAGTGGTGGTGTTTGTACGTTTGTCATACTAGGAACTGGAAAAAGACATGCTCTACACAGATAGCTACACACTGAATCCAGAATATCCTGTTCTCCAAGACAGCAGAGGAGATGAAATTTCTCCTTTTTAATACCAAGCCATCACCTCTGGAACTGAGCACAAATGCTTAAGGCTCACCTCTCCAAAGCCATGAAGTGAGAAGGGCATGGAAATCTATAAAGTGGAACAGTGTGCAGAGCCCCTAAATTGAGCAGAAACCCAAAGACACTTTGGCATCACCCGTCAGAGAGTATTACAAGATCTCATCAAAGAGATTTACAATAAAAAATTCCCTGACGTGGTGATCCTTCAAGAAAGGAATGCAAAGTATCTTTGAAGACACAGCTGGAGACAACAGAAGTTCTCCCACAGTATGCTGAGGAACAGAGAGTTTGACCATGTGGACAACCAAACAGACAGCCAAGACATGATATTCTCATGATGACTTGTCCCAAACTAGGTTAGGAAGAGATTTGAGAGTTTACCACCGTGTCAAACACAGTGTGTTGGGATATCTGTTCTCAGAACACACTACTGGAAATAAAGAAGTTGCTGGAAGAAGGACACATTAACTCTTGTTGTCAAGAACAGCAGCCACCCCATAACCTCTAACGATGCCGCATCCAGTAAACGATTAAAACCTGAGGCCACAATGAAGATGGTTGAATAGCTCACTTACATGAAAGCTCCAGCCCTTGTTACTTGCCGGAAAAGGAAGAAAACTAACCTGGGGCTGCCAGAAACCTAACTGAAGACTTTGGCAAGGGAGTGGGTGAGGGAACTGCACCTCTGAGCCCATCACCTCCCCTGGCTTCATGCCAGCAGCTGAATCTATGACTGATGGAGAGCATCCTGGCTGTCCTGACCATCCCCGACTGTAAATCAGGGACCTGTCAGAGGAGTCGTCCCTTTGGAGAAAGAGGGGCAGATAAATCAATCCTGCCAATCGACAGGCTAGCACTGAAATGCATTGTTGGTTTATCAGTCAATAGTTATCGATCAGGGTCATTTTCCCAGGATGATATTCTGCTCTCGAAAGAGAGCACAAACACTACTGGAAAAGTAGTCTGTAGAAGTGCTCAGCAGCGCTGGGAGGAAAATTGGAAGGAAGGGTTAGAGGGAAAAAGGCAACTGGGAGGATGGGGAGAAGACTGGCAAGTGGTAAGAATGTAAGTGAGAGTTACAGACAAGAAGTGATGGTAAAGGGAGACAGAGCATGACAGTTGGCATTTATGAGAGATGTAGAGACAAGAAAAGTCCATATCTGCTAAATATACTTATTTCCAAAGCCAAGAAAGAATCCAGAAATCCCAGTTTTTCCAGTTCCCTCCAGCCTGTGAAGCACTGGCAAAGTCTGAGTCTGGTCCATGGTAAATACAATAGCCTAACTCAGCTCTCAGCTGCTTCCAGCTGTGGTTGAGGAGAAACAAGGGGAACCAACAACCTCTTCAAAAGACTTTGAAAACAACACATACCCCATGTTTCTGAGCAAAGGGGCTGAAGGTTACAAGATCAAGCATCAAAAGTTAGGATTTAAGAGTTCTAAATCTGAACTAGGCATCTTTTCTAAGATGAGCCCATACCCATAGCGCTCAGTCTTCCACATAGGGTGGCAAAATACTTTATCCTTGGCGAGGGGCACTTACAAAAACAACCAGCATCAGAACACCTGAAGTGCTGAGTCCAGATCTGGATTGCCAATGCAAGAGTGACCTGGGCAGGTTGGGGATACCCTATGGCTCTGCAGACATATGGCACAGCCACACATTTACAGCAATTTTTCTTTCTGCTCTTTGTCCAGCCCTAAGCATTAAGGGGATCCCCAGAATACAGCAACACCTTAACCTCCCAGAGGCCCCCCAGCTCCTGGCTCACTCCCACACCATTACTGTTTCAATCAGTCCCTAAATTGGCTCTTTGGGAACCAAGGCTGCTCACGGTTGGTCACTGCCCTGTCTCTTTTTAATTGGAGGCTTAATCTCCTGCCAGCTATAATAATACAATTGGTATCACCAGGCAGTTTGAGAACGGTTAACTACCCGTGCCGTCCGCAGCCCATTAGACACACGAAATCTGCCAACTGCTCACATTAGTTGGAAAAGAGTTTAGCGTAGAGGGAATGGAGAGACTGCAGGCGTGAGGGCTGTCTGAGTTAGCAATGCTCCACCCTTTGAGGTTTTCAAGGCCAGGTTGATGGTGATGGGGCCCCGGGCTCCGGGCAGCCTGACCTGGTGGGTGGAAACCAGCCCACAGCTCTGGGGTTGGAACAAGATGATCGTTAAGATCCCTTCTAATCCAAGCTGCACTATGATTCTATGATTCGTTCTATGATGAGATGCAGGCAGAACTCTGGATCTTGTCCCTTCTGTGCTCTTTAATAGCTGGTTCCCAGGGAGCCAATAATTTGGGATTGAAAATCTGGGAGGAAAAAAAAGGAGAAAATAAAGAAAATGGTCACTAGAAGCAAGATTGGTTGGCTCGGGACTCCTGGGTGTTATTGTTTATTCTTGAAGTATTTGGGATTAGCAATGGGTTGCAACGAATGTGCTCCATGTAGGTATGAGAGTAGGATGTTCCCACCATCAATCCATCAGAATTTTTCTGCCCACATTTTTCTCCTTTCTTTATCTAACCTATCAAGTGCCCAATATGAAACATGAGCAGCAGGGGTGGAGATGAAATTACTGGGTTTTCTCCTCAAGTTTTTCTAGGGCGTTGATATGAGGGTGCTCACGCAAAGGAGCACTCAGGGTAACTCTGCCTCAAACAGTCTGGGAAGAAATACTTCCTAAACAGTCTTCAAGAATGTGTGAAAAATTGGGCTTGTTCTCTGCACAGCCCTTCCGAAAGCCCTCAGAAAGAACAGTTACCCAACACGAGCACTTTAGGAAGTCTAGCCATGCTTGTGGCAGCAAACCTGACAGACCTCAGTTTTAATGAGGTAATAATCCAGATGAAAGAAGTACTCTGCACATACAAAACTTTGCAATGGAAAAAATCTGTTAGTTGTATACATATCCAGTGAAAGCCCCATTTTTCCAGACTGAAAGCTTACAGTTTTAAGTCTTCCCCCTGTAAGGCTGATCTTATGCCACATTTTGACTTCACAGAACAACAGCTTCCAAAATCCAGTATTATTCTACAGCTTCTTGGTGAAAGAATTCACAATTTTTCATGTATTAGGGAAGTAAGTGGAAAAGTGCTTGGTTTTGTAGTCAATGTATTGAAAATGCCATTTGTCTTTGAACTGTCTCCAAAGCATTTCTGTTGTGCTAAGAACAGGCTTGGAAATTTCACCAAAAGAAAGATATTAGATAAGGACTGCTCTGAGTTTTGGCTTTTTTTCTTGGTGTTATCCACAAACTTGCTGAGGGGGCACTCAATCCTGCCTTCAGTGTCATTGCTGAAGACATTTAAGAGTACTAGTCACAGTACGGAGGGACACCACTCAGACAATGAGACATTGAGCATCACTCTCTGGGTACAGTTTTCAACCTGTAAGCTGGATTGGGCTGAATTGGGGTGAGCAAGGACTTGTTTTCGCAGAATAAGTATCACAATCAAGTGGCCACCAGGACAAGGACAAGGAGCAACCCAACTAGTAAAAGTGTGGTGCTGGGCTTTAACAACGATCCTTTAAGTCACTGTAAAATAAATGTGCTCACAAACCAGAGTTGTTTAACACAACATGGATTATTCTACTTCTTCCTTTTCCTCCTGCATGATTATATATATACATGGATGTGAGCCTGAGTTGTTCACTTGTTCCATTTAATTTATGTCCCCTTTGTGGAGGGCGCAGATGACAAGGCGAGCAAATCCCATAGCAACTTCTTTAAACAACTCAGTAGAGGGGGACAACATTTTCTTTTTATCGTTGTTCATAAAATTTTATGGATTGGAACTCACTATTTTTTTTTCCATAGAGGAAAGGAAGCGGTCTTTTTTTTTAATATTATTATTTTTGCAAATCTGCAGTGACTAATGGAGTAGCTCGTAAATGCACGAGCCTGACTCTTCTTTGGTAGGAAGCCGGGCATCAGAATAGGAGAGGTCGGAAGGAAAAAGAAGAGAAAAGAAGGCATCTTCATCCTTAAACGTCTTCACACGAGTTACTGTTTTACACAAAGCTCCCAGAGAAGATACAGGACCAAATTTAATGTTGTATGCCA
Organism: Centrocercus urophasianus; assembly: GCF_019232065.1. Lineage (NCBI taxonomy): Eukaryota > Metazoa > Chordata > Aves > Galliformes > Phasianidae > Centrocercus > Centrocercus urophasianus. The sequence goes on along the minus strand of NW_024884774.1, from coordinate 1,596 downwards.
GTGTTTGTGTGTTTGCAGTTGTCCCTGAGTCCTATGAAGGGAGATATTGCTATACATAAGGACCATATCACAAGGTTGAAGCTTCACAACCTGTTGTGCCATTCCCCACAAGATGCTCAATGCACCCAGACCTGTCAAATGGCGCTCATGCAACTTCTCAATACCAAAAAAAATGTCTCCCATCACCCAATCTCCATCAGAAGGAACTGCCATAGAGAACCTGAGCAATGAAGTGAAATTCAGCCCAAATCGACTGTGTGGCAACACAAGCCATAAACTCTGGTTATTCTGACCTGTGCCTGGCCATTATCCAGATTCCTATTTGTCATTCTCTTTGATTAAAACATCCTGTACTAATTCCATTTCCAAAGCCCAAGTTTATTTACAGATAATCAAATTAATTCCATTCCCATGGTCATTAATTTATCCCCATCTCCTGGATGAAAACACATCCTTAAAATCTGACACCAAAGTGTCAGATTTAATGTGATGGATGTGGCACCTTGGGAAATTCCTGAGGAGTAGGAAAAGTGAAATAAATCATGTTGTTCCCTTCACCCTGACCCTCCACTTGCTTAGCTAGAATGAGTGTTATTCCCTCATACTGCTATCATCTACACAGAATTTCTCTAAAGGTGCTTTAATCCCTGAGCTGCTAACACAGCTGAAGACATCAATGTAAACATGAATATCATCCCAGCTGCGGAATGGTGACCCCTCACAAGGATTCCCATCCTCCCATGTCTTCCCATGATCTCAGAGGCTCTGGCTTTCCTTGTCTGATCTGGCCCAGTGAGGAAAAATCTGACTCACTTCACCGTGCTTGTTCTGCAGAGAAGGCAAGTGTCTAAGGGATAATGAAGGACATGGAACTTCTAGAGCAATTAGAAAAAGCAAAACAAAACGAAACACCACTTTCAAGTATTTTGTCAGCGTGACTGGTTGTAGACACAGGGATATTTCTCCTGACTTCCCATGTTCTCCCTTTCTCCTCCCTCTTGGGCTGTCAGCAGTGAACCAGTTTCCCCTGGGAGAGGGTGAATGTAGATGCTTTGCTGCTTGTAACCACAAGCTCTCCACATGCCTCCACCTCCCCCAGGACCCTCACAATGTGCACACTTCCTATTAGCAGAAGCTGTCCCTATGAGCATCCCTCCACACGTATGTACCTTGCGCAGACAAACGCTCCCACATTTTCTCCTTCCTTAGATGCTTCCCACTGCAATGTGCAACTGGGTTCTCTGCTAATCCGCCCACCCTCCTCAATACCTGTACTTGTCTGGGCGCCTTGAGAGGATTTGGAAATATAATTAGACGTGATGTTGCCCTCGGAGTCAGAGACGGGGCCAGCATGTTGAAGGGCAGCGGTCAGCAGAAGGAACGAAAAGGAGTCAATTTAGCACGGCTTACGGTGCCGTTACGGCTGATTAGGGATTTGATGAGGGAAGGGGTTTGATTTTGGCAGCCAGAGTGACAGAAGCCTTACGGTCAGTTGAGATCTTGTTTAAGGAGGGCAAGCGGATCTGGACTGGGGATAACAGATAGGGAGGCAGAGACGGCCAGGACAAATTGGCACGGTTCCCTGTCCTTCTTGTC